>NW_024756914.1:4073131-4273131 GCF_018991925.1 Homarus americanus
CAAAATAAAACAATTAGACTCGGCGGCAGAGACAAAATATAATAATGAAGTTTAGACAAATTAATATGTAGCCTTGTGGAGGAACGACACCTTGGTCCCAACTCACGAAGGAGGCGCCGCTGGGAAGCACCTCAAAGGATTAAAAATAATAAGAGCGCAAAGACAATGAAGATGAATAGGAAATACTAATAAGAAAGGAGGAGGAGGAGTAGTAGGGGAGACAGAGAGGAGGAAGGGAAGAGGAGGATGAGAAAGAGGAGGACAAAGGAGGAAGTGGAGGAGGAAGAGAATAGGTCTCATAAAACAATCTTCTGAAGGGACACTGCGTTTGAATCTCTTTACAGAAGGAGGCACAGCTGGGAAAGGAGAGAGGAGGAGGGGGAGAGAGGGAGGAGGAGGAGGAGAAAGACGGAGAAAGACCAAAGACCAGGGATGGGGTGGGGAAAGAGAGGAAGATGGAAGAGAAGGGGATAGAGGGGATGAGAGAGGATGGAGGAGGGAGAGGGAGAGGAGAAGGAAAGAGTGAGGAGAGAGGGAGGGAGAGAGGATGTCTCCTAGAAGAACCAGTGTTCTGAAGAGCGGCCATCAGAGACGGTAGCGTATATAAATAAAATAATTGCTTTCAAGCACCTGCGACTGTACCAATCATAACACTCCACAGTGGGACATAGCAACCCAACAGGTTAACTGAAGAAGGACACGGGAGGAGATGGGGTGAAGAAAGAAAAAGAGAGAAAGGACGTAAGAGAAAAAAAGAAGTGAGAGGAGAGAAAGAAGTGAGAGGAGAGAAAGAAAGTGAAAAGAGAAAGGACGAGAGAGAGAAAGGAAATGAGAGAGAGAAAGGACTAAAAAGAAAAAAAAGAAAGAAGGAGAGAAAGGAAGTGAGAGGAGAGAAAGAAAAGAGAGAAAGGTAGAACAGTGCCTACTCACCTTTCACACCACACGACCACTTCTCCCTTGACCATTTGATTCTCTGCCAACCACAAGACACGCATTAACAACACACCCTTACCTATTGTTACGCTCAACCTCTTACTTCAACCTCTGACTTCAACGTCTAACTTCAACCTCTTACTTCACCCTCTTACTTCAACCTCTTACTTCAACCTCTCGCCTCACAGTGTCTACTCACCGTGTTTTAATTGTATCTTGAATTACATTGCAAAAAAAATCTTTCCACCGATGGACAAAATTTCTGCGCGTGAGGGAAAAATTCTCAACATTCAGTGTGTATGTGTGTGTGTGTGTGTGTGTGTGTGTGTGTGTGTGTTTGCAGGGTGTAATTATCGCTAAGGGTGTGTAGGATGTCCTCAAGTTGCCTGCAGGAGAGAGAGAGGTGTGTTGCAAGGGTCGACCTAAAAGTGCAGTGCAGCTTCCTGTTGAAATGTGTTGCTAACTCTGGTATTTTGCCGCCATTGTTGCAGTGTAGTCGACTTGTAAAGCTTGTGTGGCTAGTTAAAATGGGGAAGAGAGAGAGAGAGAAAGTGTGTGTGTGTGTGTGTGTGTGTGTGTGTGTGTGTGTGTAAAAGCAGTGAGACAGACAAGACTATAATCATTACACACTAAGATTACATTAATGACAGGCACCGTGTGACAGGCACCAGTAATCACAGGCACCATTAGATTTACCCATTAAGTCCACTATCATCAGCCTATTGACATTCCCCATTTTCCAACCAGTCGCTAATGGTCACTAATGGAATGTGAAGAGTCATTAGAGAGGGGCAAGGGGTGAGAGAGGGCAAGGGGGGAGGAGGAGGAAGCATTGGGGCAAGGGAGGAAGGGGAAGGAAGAGAGGGGTAGGAAGAGGAAGGAGGAATGGGGGAGAAGGAGAGGAAGGAAGAGTGTGAAGGAAGAGAGGCGAGAAGGAGGTATGAAGGAAGTGAGAGAAAGGAAGAAATGTGAAGGAAGAGAAGGAAAAGGAAGGCAAGAAGGAAGAGAATTATAGGGGAAAGGGAAGGAGGAGAAGAAATTAGTAGAGGGAAAAGGAAGAGATTTAGAGAGACAGAGAAAGAGACAGACAGACAGACAGACAGACAGACATAAACACACAGATAGAAGGAAAGAAAAACAGACAGAAAGACGGAAACAGACAGACAGACAGACAGACAGACAGACAGACAGATAATAAACACTAGACCTAAGTGACAGTAATTAAACACCTCCAAAGTACATCCAATGACTCGTCAGGTATAATTCGATCAATAGTCTCACGTGATAAAGGGGGAGGACCACCATTTATCTCCCTCTCCCTCCCCCCTCTCCATTATCTCCCTCTCCATTATACTCCCCCCTCTCTCCACATCCGCCCCCCCCCTCCACATCTCTCCACCCCTCCTCTCCACATCCTCCCCTCCACATCTCCTCCTCCCTCCACTATCTCCCCACCCTCCCTCTATTATTCCTTCCCATTCTTCCTCCTCTCCTCCCCCTCTCCATTATCTCTTTAATTCCTTTAATCATTCCTCTAAGTACAAAAGATTTTCATGAAGCCTCATTTAATCAGAGAGGGAGGGGTGAGAGGGGCAGGGAGAGGGGATGAGAGGGGAGAGGGGATGAGAGGGGTGGGGCAGGAGGGGAGGATGGGGAGAGGAGGGAGAGGGGGTGTGGGAGGGAGGAGGAGGAGAGGAGGGAGGGAGAAACTATAACCACGCGTAGTATCTATAGAGAGATGTTAGGTCTGAGTCACAACGGCCGAACCCATTAAGACTGGAACCCATTAGACTGGAACCCATTAAGACTGAACCCCTTAAGACTGGAACCCATTAAGACTGATCCCATTAAGACTGGAACTCATTAAGACTGGAACCCACATGAAACCCATTAAGACTGAACCCATAAGACTGGAACCCATTAGACTGGAACCCTTAAGACTGAACCCATTAAGACTGGAACCCATTAAGACTGGAACCCATTAAGACTGAACCCACTTAAATTGAACCCATTAAGACTGGAACCCATTAAGACTGGAACCCATTAAGACTGGAACCCATTAAGACTGGAACCCATTAAGACTGGAACCCATTAAGACTGGAACCCATTAAGACTGAACCCTAAGACTGAACCCTTAAGACTGGAACCCCTTAAGACTGGAACCCCTAAGACTGGAACCCATTAAGACTGAACCTAATAAGACTGGAACCCATTAAGACTGAACCCATTAAGACTGGAACCCCTAAGACTGGAACCCCTAAGACTGAACCCCTAGACTGAACCCATTAAGACTGGAACCCATTAAGACTGGAACCCCTAAGGACTGAAACCCTTAAGACTGGAACCCATTAAGACTGGAACCCATTAGACTAACCACCAAGACCTAAAACCTAAGTACTTTCTCTCTGTTAAAACCTCGTTATACTGAACTAATCTTGCCCGACCTGCTTAATAGGAATTAATTAAGTAACTATCTTCGTGATGCTTTTACAAAACTTTATTTTACTTTATTTACTTTTATTTTTACTTTATTTACTTTTATTTTACTTTTATTTACTTTTACTTTATTACTTTATTTACCTTACCATTTTTTATTTACTTTTTACTTTACTTTATTTACTACTTACTTTTTTATTTACTTTTATTTACTAACGTTTTTATTTATTTTATTTTACTTTATTTTACTTTACTTTACTTTATTTATTTTTTATTTTTATTTTACATTTTACTTTTAACTTTTATTTTTTACTTTTTATTTACTTTATTTTTATTTTTTTTACTTTTACTTTTATTTACTACTTTACTTTTACTTTTATTTATATTTTTTACTTTACTTCTTTTATTTTACTTTTATTTACCTTACTATTTTTATTTCTTACTTTACTTTTACTTTACTTTTATTACTACTTTTTATTTACTTTTACTTTTTATTTATTTTACTTTGCCTTTACTCTCACGGGGGGAGGAGAAGAGGATTGTAAGTGTATTGTATAAGTTATAATTATAAGTAGATACCGCAGCAACATTAAAAGAGTGGGAAGAGCCTGTAAGAGAGAAGAGCCTTAAGAGAGGAAGAGCCTAAGAGAGGAATAGTCTTGAAAGATAAATACTATAAGGGAACCTAACGAGACAGGCAAGGGAGGGAGAGGGGGAGGAGGAGGTGGGGAGGAGAGGGGAGAGGGGGAGGGGTGGTAGGGTGTCTTATCTTCTCCTTCTGTCACTCACACATTAGCTAATGGATACTGCTGACGTCCATGGTTAAGGGATGGGAAGGAGAGGGGAGGTGGGTGGGGAGGAGGAGGAGGTGGGGGAGGGTGGTGATGGGGAAGAGGAGGAGGGAGGAGATAGAGGAGGGAGGGAGGGAGGAGGGTGGAGGAGAGGGAGAGAGAGGGAGGGGGTGGTGGAGGAGGTGAGGAAGGGAGGAGAGGGGGAGGAGGAGGAGGTGGGAGGAAGAGGGGGAGGGATGGGAGGAGGAGGTGGGGAGAGAGGGAGAGGAGGGAGGTAGGGGTGGTGGAGGAGGTGAGGAAGGGAGGAGGAGGTGGGGAGGAGGAGGAGGTGGGAGGAAGAGGGGGAGGGATGGGAGGAGGAGGTGGGGAGAGGAGGGAGAGGAGGGGAGGAGGATGAGGTGGGGGGGAGGTGGAGGAAGAAGATGAAAGGGGAGGGAGAGGAGTTTTAATGGGTCTTGACCACTTCTAGCCTTTACCGATAAGAGACAGGATAGCCTCAGTGGGTCTTGGGACAGATAGACAGGGAGATGGACAGACAGACAGACAGACAGACAGACAGGGAGGCCAGTGTGTGTGTGTGTGTTTAGTTATTAGCAATATAAGGGCTTGACCTCTGACCTTAGCCCAGAGCACCATGGAGAACCAGAAGGAGATGGAAGGAGGCTCAAAGTTGATGAGGGTCGTAGATAAGATGGAAGGAAGCCGAGCAAGATGGAGGCATCCCAGCTAGATGGAGGGCGTCCCTTCAGCTAGATGGAGGAGTCCTTAGCTAGATGGAGGGCGCCCTTAGCTAGATGGAGGAGTCCCTAGCTAGATGGGAGGGCGTCCCCAGCTGATGGAGGGCGTCCCAGCGATGGAGGGCGTCCCAGCCAGATGGGGAGGTGGCCCCAGCTAGATGGAATAGGTCCCAACAAGAAAAAAAAAAATAGAGCCAGGCAAGAGGGAAGAAAAAATACCCAACGAGATGGAAAGGAGATGGGAGGGCGGGCTTCTGACACCACGTAAGATTATATCAACAACAAGGAAGAGGGAAAAAAGAGGGTACGAGAGAGAGAGAGAGAGAGAGAAGAGAGAGAGAGAGAGAGAGAAGGGGAGGGGGCTCCTAACATCACGTAAGATAAATTAACTACATGCAAGAGGGGAAAAAGTTAACGAGAACAGTGAAATCCCAATCTAGATGGAACAGATAACGAGATGGAACAAATAACGAGATAGAAAGGAAAGGAGACTAAATTCCCTAAATACATCTAAATAAATAATATAAATAAAATAAATTAAATAAATAAAAACTACATTATTTTTTGTATTACAGCCAAAGGTAAAAAAAAAATTACAATCCATCTAATTAAGCATCAAGTATGAAAATAAATGATAAAAATAATACTAATAATAAAATTGATTAAAAATATTACATGGGTAAAGCTCTCTCATGTTACCTGGATAAAAGAAAAAAAAAACTCAAACGCCTAATTAACAAACACCTGAAAAATGGGATTCTAATTACGAACCATTTTTTTTTTTTACCTGAGGCCAAGCAAGGTGTCGAATTTATACATGAAGGGGTTATTATAGATAGATAGATGATTAGACAGACACAGACAGACAGACAGACAGACAGATTAGACAGATTACGAGATCAATTTAAGAGAGAAGAGAGAGAGAAGGAGGGGGGGTCAGGAGAACATGTTTGAGTATGTTAGTCAGGAAGATTTACTCTGACCAAATAAAACACTTACTGACTACCTCCAGCCACGGAGGAGCTTGGGAGAGGAGGAGACGAATGAGACAGTGAGGAGAGAGGGCTGGGGAGTAAGAGAGGGCTGGGGGAGTAAGGAGAGGGCTGGGGAGTAAGGAGAGGCCGGGAGAGTAAAGAGAGGCAGCAGGGAAGAGTGGGAAGGAGGAGGGCCGGGAGGGTGAGAGAGGGCCGGGAGAGTAAGGAGAGGGCCGGGAGAGGCAAGGAGAGGGCTGGGGGAGTAAGGAGAGGCCGGGAGGGTAAGGAGAGGGCCGGAGAGTAAGGAGAGGGCCTGGAGGGTAAGGAGACGTGTTCTTACATCAGCAAAAGCACAGAAAGTAGGGTGGGATTAATTACAAGACACGGGTCATGAACACTGAAACGCAACCACTGAGTTCGTGAGAGACATGTGGTTTAAGTGTGAGCCAAACCCGGATGACGTACAACGCCCACTGTTTCTTGCTTAATCATAACAACAACAACAACAGTATGAAAGGAAAGGAAAGGAAAGGAAAGGAAAGGTTAGGGTAGGTAAAGGTAAGGTAAGGTATGAAAAGGAAAGGAAAGGAAAGGAAAGGAAAGGAAAGGTTAGGCTAGGTAAGGCTAGGTATTCCTGGTGAGAGGAGACTGGCCAGTAAGCGGAGGATGTATGTAGCAGTAAAAGGACAGTGACAATAATGATAGTTACAATGATGATTAATGGAGATTATAATGTCACACATATATCAAACAAAAATAATAACAGAGACTAACAACATTATAAAACCACACAAAAACAATAAAATATGCTCCACAACAGGTAAGTGAAAAAACTCCTAACTGGCTTGGAGGTTGATGGGATTATGTAAATGACGTAATTCTATGACGTCATTCATTATACTTCTTTCAAGTGCTATCAGGTGAGTCATCATAATTAACGCCTTTCCCAATTATCGCACCTTAGTCATCTTGGCTTGGGTCTGGATACTCAAATGGTCATAAGGTGATTTTTTTTTCTCACTTAAGTTTTTGATATGTGAGCAATATCGTAATTGGTTCGCTTAAAGATACGATTTTTGTGGGTATCGGTAGTTAAGGGTTATGTTTTGAGGAGGGTGGTGGTTAAGGGTCTTTAAGGATGTGATTGTAGCCTCTGTTAGGTATTGTTATGGGTTAAGGTTATTGTATCCCTGATTGTGGAGTTTCAGAGGTTATCGTATATCGGGTATCGCTATGTAAACAAACACTCAAATTATCGTCTTTTACCCTTTAAGTTATCGTAGAAAAATAATGAACGATAACCTGACACCAACCTTCAGTAAAGGGGCTAAAATAATTACTAGTCAAAGGATTATTAAAGGGGTGAGGGGGAATTATTGCTTTAAGGGTAATCGTACTCAAGAGGTTCTTGAAGGCCGGGTTCTTCAGAGGCTTTCTGCCAATTACTCCCTCCTACTCCCTTAGCAGAACGAGAGAAGAAAACAGGAAAGAGAGAGAGAGAGAGAGAGAGAGAGCAAAAGAAAATTTTGAAAAAAAAAAAGAAAAAAAAGAGGAGAGAGAGAGAGAGAGAGAGAGAGAGAGAGAGAGACCTGTTGTAGATATATATTTACTCTGCCTTTGAACTACGACACCGTAGGAACAAAAATGGCAGACAATTAACACTGAGACTCTTATTCGTTTCTCTTTCTTCTATCTCTCTTTCCCATCATCATTCTCCCTTTTCTCTTGGTTACTATTCGCGACTAGACACCTCTCTCTCTCAGCGGCCATCTTCTTTTCTCTCCTTTACCCACTCTACGTTCCCTCTCTTCCCTCTCCTTTATCCACGCTACCTCTCTTCCATGCTCTCCTTCCCCTCTTCTCTCTCTCTCATTCTCCTCCGTATTGACATAAGCCCACAAGGCGTTCGGGCAATCCTATGACGTCACACTGTCTTTGCTGACGTCACAGTGGATAGATAATCGTGTTTTTCTTATAATATTCTCGTAAATCCAATATATATAGAGATTGTTGCTATTTTAACTATTGTAACTGCTATTATTGTGATTTTGTTCCTATTTAAGTTCTCTATTTTTATGTCATTGCTATTTATTGATGTAGAATAGGGAGAAATTAAGCCCGGATTTGTTTTCGTTCGTGACTATGGTCTGGATTTACAAGGATTCATGGTTTTATTTATTTTTGTTTCCTTCGTTCAAGTTTGGACGTGATAAACACATTCAATTGGTCCTCTCTCTCTCTCTCTCTCTCTCTCTCTCTCTCTCTCTCAAAACAGTGGAGACACAACAGTGGAATTATTTTACAGTTACTATGTACAGTCTCATTTCCCATCCAGTCAGGAGGATAAAAATGACATTTGTGAATTCGAATCCAATCTCACGAATCCAATCACTCGAATCCAATCCCATGAATCCAGTCACTCGAATCCAGTCACTCGAATCCAATTACTCACATCCAATCACTTGAATCCAGTCATGAACCAGAGCGAATCCTGTGTTCATTGACTTAACTTCTAATCTACTTAACACTTTAACACTTAACTATACAGGGTTTATTGTGACGTCATACATCAATGGTTGTTAAGGACGGGGAGAAAACGAACCAATAGAGAAAAGAAGGGATAATAACGAAGCAGAGGAAGGAACCAAGAGAAATAAGCGAAAGGAGAGAGAGAGAGAAGAAAGAAGAGAGAGAGAGAGAGAGAGAGAGAGAGAGAGAGAGACACAGGTAGCCCCCATCATCAATATTCAACTGACGGCAGCATCAAAACTATTAGATGAACCCTCCTACCTCAGGTGTCGTCGAGTCCCCTATTATTTACCTCAAGAAACAAAAAATATATCTTTATTCCTTGAGTGTCCTTGTTTTGTATGTTGTTTACGTCAATACCTGGACTATTTGTTTACGTCATCACCTGACTACGAGTATGTTGTTTACGTCATCACCTTGGACTACGAGCATGTTGTTTACGTCATCACCTGGACTACGAGTATGTTGTTTACGTCATCACCTGGACTACGAGCATGTTGTTTACGTCATCACCTGACTACGAGTATGTTGTTTACGTCATCACCTGGACTACGAGTATGTTGTTTACGTCATCACCTGGACTACGAGTATGTTGTTTACGTCATCACCTGGACTATTTGTTTACGTCAATAATTAGACTTTTTGTTTACATCAATATCTTTAGTGTTTTTTTAATCTGACTGACCTGACCTGACCTAACCTAACCTACTCACTCAGTTCCCTTTGTTTACCCTCTATGTCTTGTTTACTTTTTATCAACAGCTTCTAGATACAACAGTAAGAAGGACACTGCACTTGACAACCACCACTTCCCCATCTGTAAGACGGCACCAATTCACAGGGTATCGAACCAACAACCCCGAGGGGAAGCGAGTGGTGTATCCATTCAGCCATCCAGAACCCTCGGCTTATAATGAAATAGTGAAGATAAAAATAGTGAAAAAATTAATAAAATAAATTAACGACCGATGCTCCGATAGATAACAGATGTGACGATAAAGAATTGTGTTATGATATGTTGTAGGGGAAGAGGGAGGGGAGGGGAAGAGGGAGGGGAGGGGGGAAGGAGGAGTGGAGGGGATGGGGAGGGAGGGAAGGGAGGAGGAGGGAAAGGGTGAACACTTACTATTATTAAAACTGTGAGTGTGATATATGTCCGGTACAGGCGGTGTGTGGCGGCCCATAACTGGTGTTTGTTTATGACTTATCTGTCTCCCCCCTCCCCCCCCCTCCTCCCTTTGTTGTCTTTCGCTGCCGGGGATTCAGAAAAGGGTGTTCGTTCGTTCGTTCGTTCGTTCGTTCTGTCTCTTCTCCCTGTCTATTTTTTTCGTCACATCCTTCTCCATTACTTCTCCTCTCTCTCTCATCACCTTGCCCCCTCCTCTCTCTCTCTCTGTCACTGTGTATATAAGTGACACCGGTCTCTTATAGTGCGTGTCTGTCACTCAGCTGATCCTACCCCTCTCCTCCTCCCCCACTTCCAATGTTGACAAACTGTTGCGGACAAGAAAGACACTTCAGGGTTACCAAGTGGAAGATTGGGTTATACGTGAGGACAAATTTCCCCAGTAAACAGTGCACGTGAGGACAAATTTCCCCAGTAAACAGTGCACGTGAGGACAAATTTCCCCAGTAAACAGTGCACGTGAGGACAAATTTTCCCTATGAGCAGTAAACACGGCCAAATTCTCTCTCTCTCTCTCTCTCCCTTTTTTTCTCTCAAATTTCTCTCTTTCTCTCTCTACCTGGTGAGAGAACATATCTAATGACAGCGGTTGTGAGTCTGATAATATAATCCTCACAAGGTTAATTAATTAGGTGGGTGAAAAGCTCTCGTGAGAATCCTTATCCATTGGGCGCCATGTTGACCTAAGATGAATAGTGACAATTTCAAGGTCAAGTGAGAGGTCAGGTAAGGTCATGAAGTAAAAAAAAAATAAATGAGAATTAATTTATTTTATTTTATTTTTTTTTTGAAGGTCGTGTTGTGATTGGCTGGCGAAATGGGGGTCATGCTGGGCTGTGATTGGTTAGTGGTAAGAGGTGATAGTGCAATTGGTTAGAGGGATAAGGTCAAGGTGGGTTAATGTATAGGTGGTTGGTGCGAGAGAGAGAGGGAGAGAGAGAGGGAGGGTGAGGCAGGCATTTGTCAGGTGGATTTAAGTGGATTCTGTTGCCTGCGTGTGAATTTCAGTGGATTTTCTGCCTGGTTATTTGTGGATTAAAGTGAACATTGCGTGTGTGGTGTGTGTGTGTGTGTGTGTGTGTGTGTGTGTGTGTGTGTGTGTGTGTGTGTGTGCGTGTGTGTGTGTGTGTGTGTGTGTGTGTGTGTGCGTGTGCGTGTGTGTGTGTGTGTGTGTGTTTCGGATTTTGTCCATGAGTATATATGTTGCGTGCCACAGCCCCCACACTAACACCCACCTCCCTCCCACCCACACCCCTCCCTCCACACCCCTCCCTCCACACCACCCACCGACACATGGTAAAATTTCCATAAAACACCCGTATAAAACATCCTCACCCGTCGTTCGCAAAGCTTGAGAAATCACCGACCATTTTCCATCTAAACTTGACTCTGATTCCCTAGACATGCAAATCAGGTGCCTTCCCCTCCCTCCCCCTCCCCCTCTCCTCTCCCAAAAACATTCGTGTTTTGTGTTTTTTATATTTTCACTCGTTTTTTGTGTGTGTGTTTTAATGTATATTTTTTTTACCGTGGTATTTTTGCTTTATTGTCTTTTGATTTGGTTACTTTATTTTCTCTCTCTCTCTCTCTCAAAACCTTAGAGTCGGGGACCACCTACCTATGGCTGCATCTGTCTCCTGCTCTCACCCTCTCATGTCTGTCTGTCTATCTATCTGTCTATTTGTCCCTGCAGGTAAAGAACCCCAAAAAACTACAGGTAAAACTCCTAATAGGGAGACATAGCACACCTGGGTCTGGGGATTTAATCATCTCAGGGAAGACAGTCAACATATCCCCCAGTGCTAATTACGGGAGAATTACTGGGGAGTTACTGGTGTGGGGGGGTTGCTGGGAGAGTTACTGGGGAGGGAGATACTGGGGGTTTGCTTGGGAGACTGGATTACTGGGGATTACTGGGGGTTACTGAGGATTACAGGGGATTACTGGGATTACTGGGGTTACTGAGGATTACTGGGGATTACTGGGGTTACTGGGCTGCCATTGCCCTGTCACTGAGCCAGTATCAAACCCTGAGTACGATAACATAACCGCTTGAGTACGATGACAAACTTTGATTACGATGACAAACTTTGAGTACGAAATAATTTATCCTTTTGAGCGCGATAACAACCTGAGTACGATAACAACCCTGACTACGATAAGATAAAACTTGAGTACAATAACTCACCCATTGATACACGATAACTCGACGAGTACGTGCAAAAGAAAAATGTACTCAAAAGGCTAATTCCATGGACTCGAGAGGAGGAGGAATGAAGAAGAGGAGAGGAGAAGAATAAGGGAAGTAGAGAAGGAGGAGGGAAAGAGAGGAGGAGAAAAGAGGAGAGAGAGGGAAGAGTATTTGTGTCTATAGAGAGAGAGAGAGAGAGAGAGAGAGAGAGAGGGCGACACATTGATAAAAGCAGCTCTAGTTAGAAGGAGAATGAGCAGGTAGAAGAGGCGGAGAATGAGCAGGAAAAGGAGCAGGAAGAGGAGGGCAGACAGATGAATGGAGGAGGTAGCGAAGACAGTGAGAGTACTTCAGCAGGCACTGAGAGGAGAGCCAGGCACAGACAGGGTCCAGGGAGCAGGTGAGTGCCTCAAGTGTGCCAAATAGACGGAGAAGAGACGGAAATGAGCTCTGGGAAGAGTAATAGGGACGAAAATGAGCTCTGGCAAGATTAATAGGGACGGAAATGAGCTCTGGCAAGATTAATAGGGACGAAAATAGGCTCTTGGAAGATAAATAGGGACGAAAATGAGCTCTTGGAAGATAAATAGGGACGAAAATGAGCTCTTGGAAGATAAATAGGGACGAAAATGAGCTCTGGGGAGATTAATAGGGACGAAAATGAGCTCTTGGAAGATAATAGGACGAAAATAGCTCTGGGAGATTAAAGGACGAAAAGCTCTTGAAGATAAATAGGGACGAAAATGAGCTCTGGGGAGATTAATAGGACGAAATGAGCTCTTGGAAGATAAATAGGGACGAAAATGAGCTCTGGGAGATTAGGGACATAAATTAGCTCTGACAAGATAATGGTGAGGAACACATGTGCGAAATAGGATAAATAGGGACGAAAATGAGAACTGGGAAGATTCATAGGGAGGAACCATGTAAGAAATAGGTAAAGAAAAAAATAAGCCATGTGGTGATAAATAGCTAAAGAATAACGAGAGGAGAGAGAGAGAGAGAGAGAGAGAGAGAGAGAGAGAGAGAGAGAGAGAGAGAGAGAGAGAGACAACTTACAACTTTTATAACTTGCAACTAACTTTTACAACTTATAATTAACTTTTACAATTTACAACTTTTACAACATACAAACTCAACAACTTACAACTCACTAATAACAAGTTACAACACCGAGTCAAATTCTAATTTTCATTTTTACACAAGGGGAATGATTAAGTGTGAACGTTATATTTCAACACCTAAGAGAACGACGAATAAGGAGATAATTGAGAGAGAGAGAGAGAGAGAGAGAGAAAAGAATTACAATTGACTCAAGAGGAAGAAGGCAGGAGAAGAATGGAGGAGGAAGGAAGGAGAGGATGGGAGGAGGATAAAGGAAGAAGAAGAAAGAAAGAAAAACAGATTAAAAGAATAGAAAGGAGAGAAAAGAATGCAGAAGAGTAAAGACAGATGACAAATGGGACAGAGAATGAATCTAAAACGAAGAACTGATTAAATAGTAGAAGAAAAAAGGGAAAAAAACAAGAAGGGAGAAAGGGGAGAAAAAAAGAAATTAAAAAGGAGAGGAAGGAGGGAGGGAGGAGGAGGAGGAGGAGGAGGAGGAGGGAGGAGGAGGAGGAGGAGGAGGAGGAGGGAGGAGGGAGGAGGAGGAGGAGGAGGAGGAGGAGGAGGAGGAGGAGGGAGGAAGAGGAGGGAGGAAGAAGAGGCAGGACATCGTGGCCAGGAGGTGGTAGGGTCCTCCACCGGCTGAAGCACCAGGGCCTGATGCCTCACTAGCACGTATTCATGCCTGGGTCGACAGGGGGGAGGAGGAGGGGGAGGGGTGGGGGAGAGGGGGAGGGGAGGGAGGGGGAGAGGGAGGGAGGGAGGATGAAAGATTGTGATGGATAGGAGGGAAGGAAGGGGAGGAGGGAGGTAGGTAGAGGAAGTAAGGGGAAGGAGGGAAGGAGGGAATAGAGGGAAAATAAATAAAAAAGGAAGGAGTGACAAGTTAACAGAATGGGAGAGAATAGGGAAGAAGGGGAAAGGAAGAAGGGAAGAGGAGGGAGAAGAGACGGAAGTGTGAGTAGAAGAAAAAGAAAAGAGGGAGAATAAGGTGAAAGAACAAAAGAGGGGATGAAACAATGAGAGAGAAATGAGGTAAAGGGGGAAGGAAAACGAACAGAAGATGGAATTAAAAGAGAAACGGAGGAGAAGTATAAGAGAATAGGGAGAGAGGGGGAGAGAATATAATAATAAAGAAAATCAGAAACGCAGGAAGGGGAAGTGGAGATAAGGAGAGTAAATATGGAATTAGAGAGAGAGAGAGAGAGAGAGAGAGAAAAGAGAGAGAGAGAGAGAGAGAGAGAGAGACAAAAATAAAGGAACCAATACTAATTTCTGAGAGTAAATAGCAAGAGAAGAAATGAAGAGGAAGACAAAAGAAGAAAAATAAAATAACGGAAGTGTGAAGAAAAAGAACAAATATTTTTTTTACGAAGATTAATAACAGTTACAGGTTAATTAAGACGTGTTTCGTTAATTAAGACAGGTGTGTGCAGACAGGTGTGTTTGGCTGTTAATTAAGACAGGTGTGCTTGGCTGTTAATTAAGACAGGTGTGTTTGGCTGTACTCTTTAATGTTATGAAGGAGGAGAGTGGTAGGAGGGTGGAGGGAGGAGGTAGGGAGGGAGGGGGAGGGAGGATGGGGTTGGAGAGGATGGGGAAGGGGAGGGAGAGGAGGTGAGAGAGAGAGGGAAGGTGAAGGAGAGGAGGGATGGAGAGGGAGGGGGGATGGAGAGAGGGAGGGGATGGTGGGGATGAGAAACCACGTCTAAATACTACGGCGGGATATCAAACGGTGAAGACCAGAGCCTCCCGTGCAGCCACCACCCAGCACCCGTTCCTGAGTTATAGTCGAAAATGTGACTTTAACGCTAATGGACACGGAGCGGGGGAGCTGGGGAGGGCTGGAAGGGGAGCTGGGAGGGGGCTGGAAGGGGGCTGGGGAGGGGCTGGAAGGGGGCTGGGAAAGGGGAGGCTGGAAGGGGGAGCTGGGAGGGGCTTTCATGGGTTCTATCCCTCACCCCCATACTCTACACAGGCTGAGGACCCCCACACACCGCAATGCTGAAGAACTTTATACTTGAACACACACACACACACACACACACACACACAATCATTCCAGGATGTTGTATTTTTCCTACAGTGTTAGTGTATGTTGGTAATACAATTTTCTCACACCTGTATGCGTGTATGTATGTATGTATGAATTGATATATGTATGTATGAATTGATGTATGAATTGATGTATGTATGTATGTATGTATGTATGTATGTATGTATGAATTGATGTATGTATGAATTGATGTATGTATGTATGTATGTATATATGTATGTATGTATGTATGTACTGTATGCATGTATGTATAAAATCCTACACAGGACATTAAAACCTACTTATCGATAACCATTAAGATATAATTAGTAAGGGAAAGACTCATAATAATTCCCAAAGACGCGACGCATAATAAGGAAACTTTAATGGGCTGGTAAAATCTAGTGTGGGGGAAAAACTAATAAAAAACTAATAAAAACTAATAAAAACTAATAACCTTACACACCATTAAGGTTAATTATCTTACGCCGTCATTATCAAACACTAAATTACTCTAAGATAAGAAAAACACTGAGGTTATAAATATGAAAGAGGTTTTTTTCCATTGGGCATAATTTCTCAACTCCTACAGGAAAAAAAATCGGCTTTTAATTTGTCGACCAAAGTATTTACAAGTTATTAAGAACTTTGTACCGAACTTTGGTAAATTTTTGACTTACCTCCTCAGCGCCTACAAAAAATATGTGACGTGATTCTAAAATGTATGTATGTATGTATGTATGTATGTATGTGTATGTATGTACTCCACCTCTAAACCCCTCCCCCTCCTTTAACACCACCCCCCTTCCCCATCCCACCCCCCACCTCCTGCCACCCACCATTTCACCCCTCCTATGTCAAATTTAATCTACTCCACCGCGCTGGAAAAGTGAAGCTTCTGACTTAATTAACAAAGGTGTACTCTCTCCTCATATTCATCAGTATATTTGTTTAACTATTGTAATGTTTATCTATCCACCTAGTTATCTATCTAGCTGAGTATCTGTCTGTCTGTCTGTCTGTTTACGTGTCAGTCTGTCTGTCTCTGTCTGTCTGTCTGCTGAGAAATTAACTAAGCTGCCTTAAGTACCCCAGTTTAGTTACAACCCAAATTTTTTATCACGAAGCAAAATTAATTAGGTTATTTAAGTCTTATAGTTTGACCTAAAGATGAGGACATACATAGAGAATGGTGGTCTACATACAGGTATTTTCACCCAGGTAACATTGTATGGCCAGGTAACACTGTATGGCCAGGTAACACTGTGGCCAGGTAACACTGTGTGGCCAGGTAACACTGTATGGCCAGGCAGCCTGGCTGTAGCCAGGTAACACAGGTATGGCCAGATAACACTGTGGCCAGGCCAGCACTGTATGGCCAGGTAACACTGTATGGCCAGGTAACACTGTATGGCCAGGTAACACTGTATGGCCAGGGCACTGTATGGCCAGGTAACACTATGGCAGAGTAACACTGTATAGCCAGGCCAACACTGTATAGCCAGATAACACACTGTATAGCCAGGTAACACCTATAGCCAGAGAAGCCAACACTGTATAGCCAGAGTAACACTATATGACAGAGTAACACTGTATGGCCAGGTAACACTGTATAGCCCAGGTAACACAGTATGGCCGAATTAACACTTACTCACACACTCGTATACAGTGAAACCCCTATTTAGCGGACTATATGGAGAGGAAAGTCCATTATATCAAGGTTTCACTATAGTATGTCTGAAGTCTATTTCTGCAGCAATTTTTTTTAACATACCCTCCCTCCTACCATTTCCCTCCTACCTCTCCCCTCCCTCTTTCCCCCTCCCTCCCTCTCCTCCCTCCTACCATTCCCTCCCTCCCTCCCTCTCCTCCCTCTCCCTCCCTCTCCCCCTCCCTCCCTCCTCTCCCCTCCCTCCCTCTCCCTCCCTCCCTACCATTCCCTCCCTCACTCTTTACCCACACTCCCTCTACCTTCCCCCCTCTCCCTCTCCCCTCCCTTCCTCTCCCTCCCCTTACCACTCCCCTTACCTCCCTCTCCCCTCCCTCTCCCCTCCCCTACCGCCCCTCCCTTCCCCCCACCTATCACTCCACGTCACAAAAACACGTGTTGGTTTAGCATTATCCTTCATAATCTTTTACAAGTTCCATTTAGTTGAATTGTATTATCATCAACCTAAAAATATGTCAAGGAAATTTTACTTTAAAAATATACCAAGAAAACTTTACCTTGTGTTATCAACCTTATGAGTCCAATATCAACCATACAGGTGTGATATCAACCATACAGGTGTGACATCAACCATACAGGTGTGACATCAACCATACAGGTGTGACATCAACCATACAGGTGTGACATCAACCATACAGGTGTGACATCAACCATACAGGTGTGACATCAACCATACAGGTGTGACATCAACCATACAGGTGTGACATCAACCATACAGGTGTGACATCAACCATACAGGTGTGACATCAACCCATACAGGTGTGATATCAGCCATACAGGTGTGACATCAGCCATACAGGTGTGACATCAGCCATACAGGTGTGACATCAACCCATACAGGTGTGACATCAACCGCGCCCAGGTGTGACATCAACCATACAGGTGTGACATCAACCATACAGGTGTGACATCAACCATACAGGTGTGACATCAACCATACAGGTGTGACATCAACCATACAGGTGTGACATCAACCATACAGGTGTGACATCAACCATACAGGTGTGACACCCACCAACACTTAATACAATCTCTTATCATTCACTTCGAACATAACACATACACCTGACAGGGAACACCTGAACCCTATTAACCACAATAAACATCTGACTCTTATATACACATCAATCACATGTATGTATACACCTGACAATACACAGAGCAGAGCTGAGGAGGTGAAGGGAGGGAGAGGGGGAGAGAGGGAGAAAGGGAGGGAGGGAGGGAGGGAGGGAGGGAGGGAGAGGAAGGGAGAGGGGGGACGAGATGACATTTGGATTTGTTACTACATATTGTGAGAGGAGAGTGAGAGGGGGGGCAGTATGGCCCTTATGGTCAGTGTGTATACGGGCGAGTGTTTCATGGAGCACACTTAAAGCTGAACGAGTATTGCAGCAGCAGGTTCATGAACGAGTGTTGGTCCGTGTGTGTGTGTGTGTGTGTGTGTGTGTGTGTGTGTGTTTGTAGCCAGATATGTCTACTGTAGAGGTGAGTATGTGCACTAGAGTTTGGAGTCAGGTATGTTAAATATTTTCTCTCTCTCTCTCTCTCTCTCTCTCTCTCTCTCTCTCTCTCTCTCTCTCTCTCTCACGGAACTTCTCGTGTGTCAGGTTCTTGTGATAAAAATCGAACAGAAAAATACTTAAGCTGGTTGAGAATGGCCGGTCGCCTCAGGGAGATCATGAGAGCCTTCTATAGAGCCTTGACAGATTTTTTTTTAGGTACAGTTTCCTTGGTTTTTTAGGTTTAGTTTAGCAAATAATCTGTCAATGAAACTTTACCTAAAAAATCTGTCAAGGAAACATTACCTAAAAAAAATCTGCCAAGGAAACTTTCAAGCTTATCATACAAATAATTTCGAAGATATTAAAGATAATTCGGGAAAAAAATTTAATTCTGGAAAAAAATTGAACTCGGAAAAAATAATAACTCGGGAAATAATAATAACTCGGGAAATAATAATAACTCGGGAAATAATAATAACTCACTACATATATATTCCTTTTGTGTATTTCGGGTGTAATTTATTTCTGAATGATGAGAAAATGAAAAGAAAAAAGTAATTACGACGTGAATGGGATTATTAATGACACAAGGCACTCAATTAGGCAGTTAAGTGATAATTACAGTTTAACAGGTCAATTAGAAGTCGGAGTTTTCAGTTACGATGTGTGTTTTTCCCTGAGACGTGAGATTAGGTTAAAAAAATATTATCCTTTAACCTGGTGGACAGATTAACTTTATGACAATTGAAATGAGTGAGGAAGAAAGAAAGAAAGAAAGAAAGAAAGAAAGAAAGAAAGGAAGAGAGATAGAAAGAAAGAAAGAAAGAAAGGGAGAAAGAGAATAGGAGAGAAAAAAAGTAAGAAAATTACAGAAAATGAGAAAAAGCAAGAAAAAATAATAAAGAAAGAAAGAAAGAAAGAAATTAATAAAGAAAGAAAGAAAGAAAGAAAGTCTGATCCTCGAGTTCTTTCTCTCTACCTGTCTCCTGGTATATGAAAAAGCATAATATTCCCCAGAAATGAACCAACGCTGGTTAGGTTCATCCACTCAGGTAAATGCTTTACACAAAAAATTGGACGGTTGTTAGAGGAAAGAATTTACATCTACTCAAATTTTCCTTCTTGAGGGAGAGAGAGAAAGAGAGAGAGAGTGTGTGTGTGTGTGTGTGTGTAATAATAATAATAATAATAATAATTAACGGTTTATTGAAAGAGCTTGGCAGCCAGAAGGCTGAAAATATACAGTTACATATTTGGGGAATGGGTTACGAATTACAAATAATATACAAGTGACATAAGTGACACATATAAGACATATAGTAACTTAGATGGGGATCAGCTCAAAATACAGTTCATTTCAACATAGTGACAGTGTAGGGAGCAGTGTTTACTGGGAGTGAATACACTGATTTATTACATGTTATTGATAATTTTACAATGGTTGGGACTGGGCTGTTCTTATAGCGATCAGTTCGTGCACGTATGGGCTGGATGCGGTTGTGGTGTCGAACAGCAATTCTCGGACAGGGGATCTCAGGTGGTGTGTGTGTGTGTGTGTGTGTGTGTGTGTGTGTGTGTGTGTGTGTGAGTGTGTGTGTGTGTGCGCGCACGAGTTTACGTAAACAAAGTTATCAGAGGACCCAACCCCATCTCTCCCCACTCCTCTCATCCTCTCCCCCTCCACCTTGAAAGAAAACATGAGAAAACATCTTTACATTTCCTCTCGGGTGCAATATAGTTCTACTCTTCTTGACGGCCGACCAACCCCTTGGGGACGGGGAGAGAGAGAGGAGAGAGAGAGAGAGAGAGAGAGAGAGAGAGAGAGAGAGAGAGAGAGAGAGAGACGTGAAGGAACATGAATTTAAGTGGAGGAATCGACGGATTTTTTGGAGGTGAAAATAAAGACTCAATGAATTTATGCGATTTTCTGACAACTAGGAGAGAACACACCAGGATGGAAGAGGGAGGAGAGGAGGAGGAGGAGGAGAGGAGGAGGAGGAGGAGGAAGAGGAGGAGGAGGAGGAGGAGGAAGAAGAAGAGGAAGAGGAAGAGGAGGAGGAGAGCCAAACCTGCTAAGCCGCCACCACCACCACAACACACACCATCGTCCGTCTCAATCAATTTGGAACTGTACTACTTGTCCTCCGTCAGGTAGGTAGTGTATCCCTCCTCCATCAGGTAGGTAGTGTATCCCTCCTCCGTCAGGTAGGTAGTGTATCCCTCCTCCGTCAGGTAGGTAGTGTATCCCTCCTCCGTCAGGTAGGTAGTGTATCCCTCCTCCGTCAGGTAGGTAGTGTATCCCTCCTCCGTCAGGTAGGTACTGTATCCCAAGAGCCTATTCTACTACCCCCACCCGTCTTACCTCGACCACCACAACAAACTCTCAACTTCCCTGAGGACAAGACACCTCCCCCACCTCCTCTTCCTCCCCTCCTACTCTTCCTCCCCTTCTACTCTTATTCATTCTCCTCCTACTCTTTCTCCTCTCTCTCTCTCTCTCTCTCATCATCCTCATTTTCCTACTCCTCCTCTCCCTCTTTACTCCTCTCCTATTCTTACTTCTTCTCCCCCTCCTTACTCCCCCTCTTCATCCTATCACCTCTCCCTCCTCCTTCTTCTGCCTCCTCCTCTACTTTTTCCTCTCCTTCTTCTTCTTCTCCTCCTACCTCCTCCCTCCCTCCGGGATTTACTGCAAATAGCGAGTCTGGTATTTTATTATGTCTGACCCGCAGCTCCCGGGTTCAGGCATTGAGAACTGAGTTGCGTCCGGCAGTGTAGGGTTCTCCGTTCTGGTTTATGACCCGGGACGTGGTTTGGGACTCTGGGACGTGGCTTGGGACTCTGGGACGTGGCTTGGGACTCTGGGACGTGGTTTGGGACTCTGGGACGTGGTTTGGGACTCTGGGACGTGGTTTGGGACTCTGGGACCTGGTTTAGGACTATGGGACGTGGTTTGGGACTCTGGGACGTGGCTTGGGATTATCTCTCTCTCTCTCTCTCTCTCTCTCTCTCTCTCTCTCTCTCTCTCTCTCTTCTAATAATAAACTTAATCATTTATTTTGACTTCTATCTCAGTGAGAGTTGGTCACCGTGGGTTGGGTAGAGTAGTGTGTGTGTGTGTGTGTTTGTGTGTGTGTGTGTGTGTGTGTGTGTTTTGGTCAGAGGTGATACGTCATGGTAAGACTACATAAATTCATACATTATATTATACATTTTGTCAGAAACAGAATACATAGTTAATAGATGTTAATACAGGACTATAAAAACGTAGTGTATGTATTTACTTAGATGTGTGGTGGAAGTGGACAGTAAATTAAGCTCTCTGAGTGGATAGTAAGTTAAGCTCTCTGAGTGGATAGTAAATTAAGCTCTCTAGGTGGATAGTAAGTTAAGCTCTCTGAGTGGATAGTAAGTTAAGCTCTCTGAGTGGACAGTAAGTTAAGCTCTGGTGGATAGTAGTTAAGCTCTCTGAGTGGATAGTAAGTTAAGCTCTCTAGGTGGATAGTAAATTAAGCTCTCTGGTGGATAGTAAGTTAAGCTCTCTGAGTGGATAGTAAGTTAAGCTCTCTGAGTGGATAGTAAGTTAAGCTCTCTGGTGGATAGTAAATTAAGCTCTCTGAGTGGACAGTAAGTTAAGCTCTCTGAGGTGGATAGTAAATTAAGCTCTCTGAGTGGATAGAAGTTAAGCTCTCTGAGTGGATAGTAAGTTAAGCTCTCAGGTGGATGGTAAGTTAAGCTCTCTGAGTGGATAGTAAATTAAGCTCTCTGAGGTGGACAGTAAGTTAAGCTCTCTGAGTGGACAGTATGTTAAGCTCTCTGAGTGGACAGTATGTTAGCTCTCTGAGTGGACAGTATGTTAAGCTCTCTGAGTGGACAGTATGTTAAGCTCTCTGGTGGACAGCAAGTTAAGTCTAGGAGTTTGTGGTCAAGCGAAATATTTACGAGATAAGGAATGAGTCCACCGTGGCCTGGCTTACTGTACACACACACACACACACACACACACACACACACACACACACACATATATAATACTTAATTTACAACACGTCTCTGGCCCTTTAATATTCAAGTTGACCCTCCAACACTAAGAGTCGTGACGGGGGCCATGACGGGTGGGGAGGGTTATGACGGGGTGGGGGCCACTACGGGGATGGGGAAGGCCATGACAGGGGATGGGGAGGCCATGACGGGGGTGGGGGCCATGACAGGGGATGGGGAAGGCCATGACGGGGGTGGGGGGCCATGACGGGGTGGGGGACCATGACGGGGTGGGGGGCCATGACGGGGGATGGGGAGGGCCATGACGGGGATGGGAGGGCCATGACGGGATGGGAAGGCCATGACGGGGATGGGGAAGGCCATGACGGGGTGGGGAGGGCCATGATAAGGGTGGGTCTTGACGGAGGTGAGAGTGGGTCCATATAGGGGATGGAGGGTCGGAGGAGTCCATGAGGGAGGGTGGGAGCAGGGAGAGGTTGTGACGGGGTGGGGTGGGATTCTAGACTAGGGGGAGGTGCGGGTGAACTAAGGGTTAAAGGAAGGGAACTTGTCGTTAAAGGTAATATATGACCTTAGACTTAAAGGGAAGAGTTTATGGTTCAAGGGAGGAGGAGGGTGTGAGGGAGGGAAAGAGGGAGGGAAGATGAGGGGAGAGTGGGAGGGAGAGGAGAATGAGACGGAGACTCATTTCAGCAGTGAGAAAAGATGATAAACTATAGACAGGTTAAAAGTAGAATAGACAGGTAAGAGAAGAATAGACAGATAAGAGGAGATAATTAAGGTAGTGATGACAGACAAAGACAAAGAATAACGTATAAAGATGATATAGAAACTTTGAGGCATAGATCAAAAAATTAATTCTAGAGAGAGAGAGAGAGAGAGAGAGAGAGAGAAATGGGTCTCTTCACTGCGGACTCGAGTATAAGACAACCTGTGAGAGGAGGAGGAGATAATGAAGAAGGAAGAGGCAGTAGAAAGAGGAGGAACTGGAAAAGGAGGAGAAGACTGAACTGGAGGAAGAGGAAGGAAAGGGTAAAGGAGGGAGAAAACAATATGTTAAATAGAAGAGGTGAAGAGGATAAGGGGGAGAGGAGGTGGTGATGGGGGAGGGAGGTGGGGGTAAAGAGGAGAGAGAGGGGGAGAGGAGGGTAGTGGGAAGGGGGAGAGAGAGAGCTGGGGTGAAGGAAAGAGTAGAGGGGAGATGAGAAGGAAAGGATTTGGGAAGAGGAGGGATTATAGAGGGAAAGGGTGGGGGGTGGGAAGGGAAGTGAGGGAAAGGAAGGGTGGGGGTGGGGTGGGGGTGGGAGACTTATGTTTTGCTGTGTGTGTGTGTGTGTGTGTGTGTGTGTGTGTGTGTGTGTGTGTCTCCTGTCTGTCAAACTATCTGTCTATCTGCCTTACCATACAAGAGCAGGGACACACAATATACGCTTAACGCCATACCTCCCTATCTTCCCCTATAGCTACCTGGTCAAGCGTTAAGAGCAAGCGTATCGTATAGCCCGGGAGAGCTCCACAGGGCGTAAAATGCGTACAGATGCGTAAAGGAATAGAAGTGGGAGAGGTGTTATTTGTGGTGGTGGTGTTGGTAACGATGTATTTTATCTACGAAATTTAAATAGGAAAGAAGTGTACTTTCTCGGACTGTCCCAGGATCAAACCTTCACGACCTTAACATCAAAATAAAATGAACAAAAAAAAACTTAAGACACATTCACTTTACCTTTGAGCCTGGATGACAGTGTTGCCAAGGTAGTGTCACAACCACCTGTAGGAGGAGGGGTGACGTCAGTAATGGTAACAGGTATTTAATAAGTTTGGATGATAGTTAAGAAAAATTACACTTATATTAAAATGTCTTAATTAGAAAGTTTTATTTAACAGTTAATTAGAAAGTATCATTAATAATCGATTAATTACAATGTTTAACTACCAATCCATTAATTAGAAGGTTTAACTACCAATTAATTAGAAAGTTTCACTACCAATCCATTATTTAGAAAGTTTCCCTACCAGTAAATTAGAAAGTTTAATTCCAAATCAATTAATAAGAAAGTTTAACTACCAATTAACTAGAAAGTTTAACTACCAATTAATTAGAAAGTTTAACTACCAATTAATTAGAAAGTTTCACTACCAATCAATTAAATACAAAATTTTACGAACAATTCAGATAGTTCTAATCACACCAAAAAAAAAATCATTAAAAACTTTCAATATCTCTTACAAACTTTCAGATAACAAGAAACATTTAAAAAAAAGTCTTGATAACACAAAGAAAATCGTCCATAACAAATAGAAAGTTACAACATCATGATATTTATACAACAAACCACAACTCACAACCCATGGACAGTGTATTGTGAAGACCCATTGTTGTGATAATGTTCCATCTATGTATACTGTCTATCTGTCTGTCTGTCTGTCTGTCTGTCTGTCTGTCATCACCCCCATCGAACTGCATGATATGAAGAGTAATTTATTTATTTATTTATTTATTTATTTAGTCATCCATCCATTCATCTATTCATCCATCCCTTCAACCATTCCTTCCTTCATCCATCCATCCATTCCTTCTTTCATCCATCTATTCCTTCTTTCATCCATCTATTCCTTCTTTCATCCATCCATTCATTCCTTCATCCATCCATTCATTCCTTCATCCATCCATTCATTCCTTCATCCACTCCTTCATTCATCCATTCAGGTGGTCTCTTATCCTACGAGAAAAACGGAAGAGAGATTGACGGCGACTAGACCCACACACGCCCACGCCGAGGACTACCACCCACTCTCCTCCCCTTTATACTCCCCACCTACCTTCCCTCCCCTCCTCCCTCCCTCCCTTACCCTCCCCTCAACATGACCTATGTTTGACTTTAATCACTCCGCTGTAAAATTATATGGGGTAACCCCCCTCCCCTCTCCCCCTCACCTTCTCCCCTCTCCCCCCTCACCTTCTCCTCTCTCCCCATCCCCTCTCCCACTTGTTAAAGCTACCATAACAAACTCCCCAGATGAGAGTGGAGAGGGAGGTGGAGGATGAGAGGAGAGAGTGAGGGGTGAGGGTGAGAGGGAGTGATGAGGGAGGGGTGAGTGAGAGGAGGGGGTGAGGTGAGGGAGGGGTGAGGTGAGAGGGAGGAGAGGTGAGGTGAGGGGAGGGAGGGGATGAGGTGAGAGGGAGGGAGGGTGGGGTGAGGGAGGGAGGGGGGGAGGAGTGAGAGGGAGGGATGATGAGAGGTGAGGGAGGGGTGAGGTGGTGAGAGGGAGCAGGGTGAGGTGAGAGGGAGAGGGGTGAGGTGAGGGAGGGGAGGTGGGAGGTGAGAGAGGGAGAGGATGATGTGGGGGAGGGAGGGGTTAAGAAGGAAGAGTGAGGAAAACAGGTGGAAAGGGGAAGAAAAGGATGAATGGAGAGACAGAAGATAGAGAGGGGAAGACGGAATGGATAAAAAGAGAGGGAGGGAAGAGGAGGAGATGAGAAGGAGAGGATAAGAGGAAAAGAGGAAAAGTGAGAGGGAATAGGAGACAAGGAAACCAAGTGAGATGGACTGGGGAGGGAATGAGAGGGACGAAAAGAGGGGAGAAGAGGGATTTGGTTGGGGGTTGAGGGTAGAAAAGAGAGGAGAGGGGTAAATGGGAGAGGAGAAAGGGAGAGGAAATGCATAAGAAAAGATGATGAGAGGGGCAGAGAGAGAGAGAGAGAGAGAGAGAGAGAGAGAGAGAGAGAGGTTCTTGATAAATAAAGTAAACTATTTTTAAGAGGTAAATATTCTAAATAGTTCTCTCCTCTCTCTCTTCCCTCCCTTTCTCCTTTCTCCCTCACCCAACACCTCTCCCCTTACACCACCCAACCTCTCCCTTACACCCACCCAACCTCCCTTACACCCCCAACCACTCCCCACACCCACCCAACCTCTCCCCTACACCCACCCAACCTCTCCCTTACACCCACCCAACCTCTCCCCTTACACCCCCAACCTCTCCCTCACACCCACCCAACCTCTCCCTCACACCCACCCAACCTCTCCCCTTACACCCACCCAACCTCTCCCCTTACACCCACTAACCATACATCATTACTGCCTCTACCTGATACTAAAATCTGGGCTCCTGAGAGGTGAATTGACTCCTGCCATCAACAGAACTAAATCCAGGTTTCTTCTACATCGATGCCTCCTCCCCACTGCTGTAGGTGAGGTGAGGTGAGGTGGTGAAGTTAGAATAGGTAAGGTTAGGTTAGGTTTGGCTAGGTTAGGTCGTCTCAAGTTAGGTCAGGTCATCTTAAATTAGGTAAGCCTATCTCAAGTTAGGATAGGCCATCTCAAGCTAGGTCAGCCCATCTCAAGTTAGGTCAGAACATCTCAAGTCAGGTCAGAATAAGTTTGTTTACATCGAGTTCAGGGCAGCGAGGTGAATCAAGACGCTTATTTGACCCAGTGGATGACCTCAGATAAAGGCAGCACTGGTTACCAAAATCTTAGAGGTACTTAGACACAAGACACCTACATAAATGTATGGAAGTGGGAGAGTGCCAGAAAAAGTGCCAGGAAAGAGGAAAATGGCGCTGATAGTGCCAGTATAGAAGAGAGGCGAAGGTGGAAGCACAAGAAGATTTAAAAAGACTGTACCGGGGCATTACAGTGGTGAGACAGGTAAGAGAGAGAGAGAGAGAGAGAGAGAGAGAGAGAGAGAGAGTAATCTGGCTTATGAGTTATATGGGTCAAGTAGATGGTGAATGGCACTGTGGCACTACACGAGGCACAGTCAGGCCAGGCCAGGTGTGGCACTCATTTACACCTCAACAAGTGATGCTGGCATTAACCCCTTGTGTGCGGGGGGCCCCATAGTGAAGGAGTTAATGGGTTACTCCCTTTAATATACCCCTTAAATACTCCCTTTGACCTCTGTGCTGGTCTTCCTCCCTTTACACCCCCTTAAAAATAATAGATACCCTTAGATTCCCCTTACTTACCCCTTTGAACTACTCTTACAAACACCCTTACCCCTTAAATCCCCTTAATAGCAACCTTTACCCCTTAAACTTCCCTTACTAGCACCCTTTACCCCCTACTAGCAACTCGTACCCCTTAGACTACCCTTAACCCTAAATTTCTCCCCTTCACCCTAAATGGACCTCCTAACCTAACCTAACCCTCAAGGATGCCAAGAACCTCGTTCCCCTCTCTCCTCTTCCTTCTCTTCTCCTCCTCTTCCTTCTCTCTTCTCCCTTACCCTCTTTCTTGCTTTCCCTATTCCCTCTCCCCCCCTCTTTCTTCTCTCCTCCCTCCTCCCTTATCCTCTTTTCTTCTCCTCTTCTTCCTTGCCCTCTTTCTTTTCCCTCTTTATTCTAGCTTCTTTCCATCCCTCCCCTCCCACTCCAATCTCCCTCAACACCCCCCTTTCCAACCCACTCCATCACCTCTACCCTCCTCCCCACTCCATCATCCCTTCTCCTCTACTCTCTCCAAACCACTCCATCATCCACCCTCCCTCCCTCTTCCCCCACTCCATCCACCCCTCCCTCTCTCCACTCACTTTCCACTCATCATGACGAGAACTTCCTCCTCTGTGTCAAGATGCTGAGAGAGAGAGAGAGAGAGAGAAAAAATTGTGAAATATTATTATACATCTGGCATGGCATTACACCTCACGTCACGAGAATGGTATGACGTCACGAGAATGGTATGACATCACGAGAATGTTATGACGTCACGAGAATGTTATGACGTCACGAGAATGGTATGACGTCACGAGAATGGTATGACGTCACGAGAATGGTATGACGTCACGAGAATGGTATGACATCACGAGAATGTTATGACGTCACGAGAATGTTATGACGTCAGTTGGAGGTGTAAGTGGGAGTACATGATAATATTAATTGTTATTTTAATCTCCACTTATAAATAATTCTTCACATTGTCTCTATATTAAGAACAGTTAGTCATTTGATGTAAATTAATTATAGAAACTAATTTATATCTACGTAAAATATAAGTGCTGTAAAACTAGACATCTGGCAACTCAAGAGTATAAGAGGGTGAATATAAGACTGTCTAAAGAATCAGTAATATATGTTATTCATTTCAACCTGTAATATATTATTTAATTTCTATTTCATAAAATTGTGTCAAAACTGCGGGTAAATGGGGTCAAAACTAGATTATATGGGCGAGGTTTGTTATCTGAATACAATTCCAGATTCCAGTGAGAGTACCTTGAAAGACTCCCCTCTCTCTCTCTCTCTCTCCATTAAGCCCCTTGGAGAGTGAAAGTCTCCCTCTCCCTTAGCTGCCTGGGCCTGGCGGTCTCCCAACTCCCCTTACCCTCCTATATCTCCCTTCCTCTTCCGTGTTTCTTTCACCTTTATCTACCTTTCTTTTATCTCTTTCTTTCTTTTCTCCTCCCCCCATTCCATTTACTCCCCTTACTCCTGGTGCTTCTCTTCTTCCTTTTCCAATTCTCTCACTTCTCTTTACTCTGTCTCTCTCCCTCGTTCTCCCCTCATCCCATTATCTCCCCCCCCCTTTCTCTCTCTTTCTTTCTCTGTCTTTCTCTCACACAAATGACACTAATAATACCCTCTCCTGACACTTACCTGACACTCACCTGATACCTAACACCTTTGACCGCTTAATTAACTGTAACTGTTACCTGTACTCTCTATAACTTTCCTTACCTGTACACTCTGTAATTAACACTTTCATTAACCTTTTCCTGTATTGTTTCTGCTTCAGTAAGAGGGAAAGTAAGGATTGTTTTTGTTGTATTTTTTTGTTTTCCTAGTTAGCACACACACACGGTCTTTTGGTGAGCCACTCCGAATGTCAGGAGAATTTATCAAACATCTATCGAACTGGATTTTTTTTTTGGTGACGGAACCAACAGATGCCTCGAAAAAAAAAATTATATACCAAGACGACATGACTGTAAACTGGAATGATCATGTGTGTGTGTGTGTGTGTGTGTATGTGTGTGTGTGTGTGTGTGAGTATACAGAATTAAGTGTTAAGTGATATATGACGAAACACTCCTTTATATTAGCACAAGCTGGATAAACACTTAGCAACGTTATGACCACCAAACACTCCGGTAAACCACTCCAATGAAACGGTATAGTGTTTAGCCTTTCCTATAAGCTGGCCGTCGTTTCACATACTAGAGGTTAACACTCACAGGATCTGCTGACAAGCCTAGTGAGATTGTTGAAATTACTGGTGTTTGGTAGGATGTGACGCTAAACCTATTGGGCGGCTTTCAAGGCTTACTGGGAGCCCGGTAGCTTTTGAACTTGTTAGGTACTGGGAGTGTTTGGAACTTGTTAGGTACTGGGAGTGTTTGGAACTTGTTAGGTACTGGGAGTGTTTGGAACTTGTTAGGTACCGGGAATCTTTTGAACTTGTTAGGTACTGGGAGTGTTTGGAACTTGTTAGGTACTGGGAGTCTTTTGAACTTATTGGAACTCACAAGTGTATGACTATGATAGTAGCCAAGACTATTTAAAGGTAATGGAGGGTGGTGACGGCTGAGTGTATTATTGGCTTATATTAGAACGTTTTCCGACTACGTACCATCCCCTTCACTTGTGCGTTTACAACATCACAACACAGCTAATACAACCCCACAACACAGGTAACACAGCCTCACAACACAGGTAACACAGCCTCACAACAATCTCAAAACACAGGTAACACAGCCTCAAAACTCAGCCTCAAAACACAACCTCACAACACATCACAACACAGCCTCACAACACAATCTCACAACACAGCCTCAAAACACAGCCTCAAAACACAGCCTCAAAACACAGCCTCAAAACACAGCCTCAAAACACAGCCTCACAACACAGCTAACACTACTGTAATTAACTAGACCAAAAAATAAGACGCAGGAGTTTTTGTTGTGTTTTATATTCTTCTCGTTTATCTTGAGGAGCTTTAATGAGGAGAAAGTTGGCGCTCTCTCTCTCTCTCTCTCTCTCTCTCTCTCTCTCTCTCTCTCTCTCTCTCTCTCACACACACAAGCTCCTCCTTCTCTTTCTCTCTCTTATCCTCAAACTTTCTCTCTAACTTTTAAAGTCGTCCCTCCCCCTCTCTCATTTCCCCCTAGATTACGACCGTCGCCTCATATTTCCCCCTTCTTTTACAACACTAAATGTCTCTGGGGCAAGGAAAATTCCCCCACACCCAGGGAAAAAAGCACGAGAAAACGACAGATGCAATCACCTCGATCAATAGACCAGGGGAAATAATTTCTTCCCGCATCGGATATGTTTCATACGTAAGACCATATCTTTGTTTTTGTTTCTAATTTTCTTTCTTTTCTGTTGACAGTCATTTGTTTAATTTTCTGTCATCTATAGATCTGCCTGTGGCTATAAACTAACATGGATTATTAGATATATTGTTGATCGCTAGTCATTTGTTTACTATAGATCTGGTTGTAGTTATAAACTAACATGGATTATTAGATATACTGTTGATAGTCATTCGTTTACTATTCTGTCATCTATAGATCTGTTCGTGGCTATAAACTAACATGTATTATTATATATACTGTTGATCGTTAGTCATTTGTTTACTATTCTGTCATCTATAGATCAGTCCTTGGCTATAAACTAACATTTTTTAGATATACTGCATTAAAAAACTATGCTATTTCCGGCCCTTTGATGGTAATTTCGGTATAAAACCTTTTCACGAGAGCCAAGAACCGCCAAAAATTCATCAGAGGTAAAAAATAAAAAACTTAAAATATAATCCGAAGAGAATATTAAGACTCCCGCGCTTTCTTAATTCTCCGGGATAATCCAATAGACGATGGGATCCTTTCCGAAAGAGGTGTTCAGCACTAGACAAAAGACTGTCGGCGGGGGGTTTATCAGAGTCTAGACGTCTATAGAGAGCTCAAAACACCCTCTTCGACGCCATTTTAAATCCAAAATAAGGACTACGAGAAGGGATTCAGATACCTTATACTGTTTAGCAAATCAAATATAATTTATTTTGCTATTTCATCTCCCATTTACTATCGTTTATTCCTTTCCTATTCCTGTTTTTTTTCTTACTATTATCTCCACCTCTCCTGATTTATCACACGTGGGGGAAAAATATGAGAAATCCAGGAATATTAGAATAGTTTTTTACGTCTTATATAAAGAGTTTGAGAATGCTCGCCATACTATAATCACCCACACTGAGTAGATGAGATCCTATATATATCAGGTCAACGTTCCTAACATATAAAATAGATATATCAAACTCAAAAGAAGACATGACTACAGACAGACACATGGACAGATTGATATTACAGATCTATGGTTTAATCATCCTACTCAATGGGTTAAATCACTGTATTCAAACGGTTAAGTCATCGTACTCAGGGGGTTAGGTCATCGTATAAGGGTTAAGTCATCATACTCAGGGGTTAAGTCATCGTACTCAGGGGTTAGGTCATCGTACTCAAGGGGTTAAGTCATCATACTCAGGGGTTGAATTCATCGTACTCAGGGGTTAGGTCATCGTACTCAAGGGTTAAGTCATCATACTCAGTGGGTTAAATCACTGTATTTAAGGGTTAAGTCATCGTACTCAGAGGTTTAAGAATCATCAACTCAGGGTTAAGTCATCGTACTCAAGGGGTTAAGTCATCGTACTCAAGAGGTTAGTCATCGTACTCAGAGGGGTTAAGTCATCGTACTCAGAGGGTTAAGTCATCGTACTCAAGGGGTTAGAAGTCATCGTACTCAAGGGGTTAAGTCATCGTACTCAAGAGTTGATCATCGTACTCAGGGTTAAGTCATCGCTTTCAGAGGTTAAGTCATCGTACTCAAGGATTTAAGTCATCGTACTCAGAGGGTTAAGTCATCGTACCAAGGGTTAAGTCATCGTACTCAAGGGGTTAAGTCATCGTACTCAGAGGGTTAAGTCATCGTACTCAAGGGGTTAAGTCATCGTACTCAGAGGGTTAAGTCATCGTACTCAAGGGTTAAGTCATCGTACTCAGGGGTTAAATCATCATTACTCAGGGTTAAGTCATCGTACTCAAGGGGTTAAGTCATCGTACTCCAGAGTTTAAGTCATCGTACTCGGATTAGGTCATCATACTCAAGGGGTTAGGTCATCGTACTCAAAGGGTTAAGTCATCGTACTCAGGGGTTAGGTCATCGTACTCAGGGGTTAGGTCATCGTACTCAAGGGTTAAGTCATCGTACTCAAGGGTTAAGTCATCGTACTCAAGGGGTTAAGTCATCGTACTCAAGGGGTTAATCATCCTACTCAATGGGTTAAATCACTGTATTCAAACGGTTAAGTCATCGTACTCAGGGGGTTAGGTCATCGTAGAATAAACCTTTAACTTCTAAACAACGTAAACCCCTAAGTTTACGTCAACAAACCTCATACCACCTATGACCTGACCTGACCTGACCTAACCTGTAAAACACTCCTCCATCACAGCTAACTTATCATATTTAGCTTCTTTCTATTAATAAGCTAACATCTTTATAGCTTTTCCAGCGCTCTCATTACCGTGACAACAACCGTCTTAAGCCACACTAATTATGTTATTACAATTTAATCTGTCTTAATTACCCGAGACTAAACGACGGTAGATTATCTTTGTGTGTGTGTGTGTGTGTGTGTGTGTGTGTGTGTGTCTAAATTGGTAGTATGAAGTAAAAGGTGCTTGTACAGTACATCCCTGCACACACACACACACACACACACACACACACACACACAGATCCATCTCAGGTTAGTGCCACAGGGCCACACATCAAAAGGCCCCACCAAACCTAGTCCTCATTACCTGTAGAGTGCCACTTAAGTTTCCTACCGGGCCAAGGAGCCATTTAGGTTACGGTCAACGGTTTACCTGTATACTCAATTAAGACCTTGGCGACTTTGGGACTAAATTAGTACACTTGTGTTACCTTCATTTGCATATGAGGACAGTCCATTAGTGTTCACCTTTTTTTTTACCTTTCCGTCTACTGTTGGTCAGGTGTAGCTACTCGAGGTAAACATCAACACCTGGTGCTTAATTAATGCCCAGGTGTATTAAGGTAATGTTATAGAAGATACAGGACTCGGACACGATTAGAAGAAATTATTGGGACCAAATTTACCTGTGTGTATGTAGAATTATATTACTGTTCAATACTGTTCAAAGGACGTCGTGTCTAGACTCTGAACTGACAATAGCTGGAAGAACAACAATTGTGTGTGTTAAGTTTGGCAGGATTTGTGTTGGCCAGACCCCAGCACCGATTGACACCTGCAACTACCTCCCACCTTACACTCCAGCCCCCCCCCACACCCTCCCCCCCACACTCCACCCCTCTACTCCCACATAGATACAAGACTGAATACTACAAATCATAACATCTAAACTCACTCACCTTCCTGCCATCACTACCGAGTCTCGACCATATCTTGAAGGGGTGAGGTAGTGGGGTGGGGTAGTGGGGTGGGGTAGTGGGGTGAGGTAGTGGGGTGGGGTAGTGGAGTGGGGTGAGGTAGTGGGGTGGGGTAGTGGGGTGAGGTGAGGTGGGGTAGTGGGTTGAGGTAGTGGAGTGGGTTGAGGTAGTGGGGTGAGGTAGTGGAGTGGGAGTGTGAGGTAGGGGTGGGAGGTGAGGTGTGGTGGGGTGGGGTGAGGAGGTAGTGGAGTGGGGTGAGGTGTTGGGTGGGTTGAGGTGGTGGAGTGGGGTAGTGGGTGGGGAGTGGGAAGTGAGTGGAGTGGGGTGAGGTAGTGGGGGTAAGATAGAATATGAGGGGTGGTGGGAAGGAGTCGTTCCTTATCTATCTACCTTACACTATCTCTCTCTTATTTGTTATTCATTTATGCTGTGAGTTTGTGAATATATTAACACTATTTTTACCTGATTGTAATTAAAGGCTGATGTACCTGTGCTTAATCGTTTGTGTACAGTATCTTCACCTCGTTTATTTGTTTGTTTACATTGTTTGGGGTCATATTTTGTTACCTCTCTCTCTCTCTCTCTCTCTCTCTCTCTCTCTCTCTCTCTCTCTCTCTCTCTCGGCCTTAACTTCAGTTCTGTGTTGCACATGTCTTAACTTTTCTTGAGAGGGAGGGGGAAGAGGGAATGGGTAGGGGGAGGGGGGGAAGGGGAGAGGGCAAGAGACAGGGGGATGATGAGGGAGAGGAGGGAGTGGGGAAGGAGAGAAAGAGATGGGATAGGTGGAAGGGATAGGGAGGTAAAGAAAGAAAGTATGGGGAAGGAGGAGGAGGAGGAGGAATGGGGAATAGGGACACGTAGAGAGTGGAAAGTGAGAGAGAAAGTGATAAATAGAGAGAGAGAGAGAGAGAGAGAGAAAGGATAGTAAGAAGAATAGATAAACGACAACTTGGTGACTCTACCGACGATAATGTAAACAAACAATACGACTTACACGAGAACTTGATATTATTACCACCTACGTTATACTTTCTTTTATTCTTTCTTACCTTATTCATCCCCATCCTTTTCCTCCCTCCCTTTTATCATCCTCCCTCCCTCTATCACCCCTCACCCCTGTATGTACACACCTGGCACTAATACATACATATATATACACCTGGCACTAATACAAAGACAACACCTGGGGCTGATTAGAGACGCCATTAAGGTAAGTATGAACACATTGTCAGGTGCACCGAGTAATGGGTCTTATTGGCACTACGAGACAGACAGACAGACACAGACAGACAGACAGACAGACAGACAGATAGATAGACAGACAGACAGACACAGACAGACAGACAGACAGACACAGACAGACAGACAGACAGATAGACAGATAGATAGACAGACAGACAGATACAAAGAAAGAGAGAGAGGCAGAGAAGAAGCACAGAAAGAGACAGAGTGAAAGACAGAGAGAAGCATAAAAATATAAACACAAACAGAAGAAAAGACAGACAGACAGACAGACAGACAGACAGACAGACAGACAGACAGACAGACAGACAGACAGGGCAGGACAAGACAGACAGACACAACCCCCCCCCCTCCACATATATAAAACAAGTATGATAGAAATATATTGTCAGAGAGTTGGTGATATTAATGATTAAGTTGTACCTGTCTGAGTGAGTGACTGCAGGTAATTGTCCCCGTGTCAACAGGTAGGAGAGATGATATAACCTTGTTTACCGCACCTCACCTGGAGTAATTGACAAGTGGTGCATTTACCTGTGATCTCTCTCTCTCTCTCTCTCTCTCTCTCTCTCTCGCTCTCTCATTGTCTGCCTGTCTCTCAGTATCTAATCTGTGTCTCTGTCTGTCTGTCTGTCTGTCTGTCTGTCATCAAGTTTGTATAAAGAAAAATATATTTAATCGCATTCAATTCTTCACGGTATGGGAAGGTAATGTGTACCTGCCAAGACACACATACCAACATATATACACACACACACACACACACACACAAACCAAAATACTGACACAGAAACCTACACCATTTACGCCAGTCTATCAATGTTAGTGTAAGTTTTCATTCTGGCTTCAATCCAAGAGCACTCAGGAGGCTCTCTCTCTCTCTCTCTCTCTCTCTCTCTCTCTTTCCACACAATTCTACCCAAAAGAAACAAGCATTTAGTCACCATTCTCAAAGTTACGTTCGATTGTTTTCACCATAAGAGTAAATTAACCAACCAATGATGTTCAAACACATTATCGTCACATCATTATGGTCTATAGACTTATGTTTTAACCTTAAAATAAACATAAATTTATCCTTACGTACATATTAACACCTTTTAATATTTCATCTTCTTCGAATGTTTATGTTTTGAGGTTATCGTATTAAACACAACACTTATGGGACAGTTTTTGTTTATTATCGTACCTCAGGCAATAGCAACACCCCCTCCAGGCAGGTCAAGTTAGGAATTATCGTACAGGAGTTTGTGAGTTGTCGTACTAGAGTTTGTGAGTTGTCGTACGAGAGTTTGTGAGTTATCGTACGGGAGTTTATGAGTTGTCGTACGGGAGTTTGTGATGTCGTACGAGAGTTTGTGAGTTGTCGTACTAGAGTTTGTGAGTTGTCGTACGGGAGTTTGTGATGTCGTACGAGAGTTTGTGAGTTGTCGTACGGGAGTTTGTGATGTCGTACGAGAGTTTGTGGTTGTCGTACGGGAGTTTGTGATGTCGTACGAGAGTTTGTGAAGTTATCGTACTAGAAGTTTGTGAGTTGTCGTACGGAGTTTTGTGATGTCAAATGCGAGAGTTTGTCGAGTTGTCGTACTAGAGTTTGTGAGTTGTCGTACACGGGGGTTTGTGATGTCGTACGAGTTTGTGAGGTTGTCGTGGGTTTGGGTTATCGTACGGGAGTTTATGAGTTATCGTACGGGAGTTTATGAGTTATCGTACGGGAGTTTGTGAGTTATCGTACGGGAGTTTGTGAGTTATCGTACGGGAGTTTGTGTTATCGTACGGGAGTTTGTGTTATCGTACGGGAGTTTATGAGTTATCGTATGGGTTCCGCCTTGCTCTGCCTCCTGAGGTATTTAGACGTAAGCTAAATATAACGTGGAAATTTGGCACCGTTATCCCCTGTTTCTATGGTGGTATTATAAAAAAAAACCGCTTCTGTTATTTTGATTTTAAGGGGTAACTAAAGTATATTTTTTCATCTAAGCTAACTTAACAAAACTTAACATAACCAAGTCTAACTTAACCTAACTTAACATAACTTACCTTAATCTAACCTAACCTAACTTAAGATAACCTAACTTAACATAACCTAACCTGACAACATCAAGTCCGGATATTGGAATTTTATTTTAGGAATGGGAATGTTTACAGACGAGTGGGAATTAGATATATTTATGTAGGAATATAATAGGGTTTTTACACTCCAATTTTATAAGGGGGGTAGTGTGGGGTGGTAGTGTGGGGGTAGTGGGGGAGTAGTGAGGGGGGTGAGTGTGGGGGGAGTAGTGGAGGAGGTAGGGGTAGAGTGGAGGGGTAGTGAGGGGGGTAGAGTGGAGGGGTAGTGGGGGGTAGAGTGGAGGGTAGTGTGGGGGTAGTGTGGGGTGGTGTGTGGGGGAGTAATTGAAACAGGAGTAGTGTGGGGGAGTAGTGTGGGAGTAGTGTGGGGGAGTAGTGTGGGAAGGTAGAGTGGAGGGGTAGTGTGGGGGGAGTAGTGTGGGGGGAGTAGTGGGAGTAGTGTGGGGGAGTAGTGGGGGTAGTGTGGGAGTAGTGGAGGAGAAGTGAGGGGGTAGAGTGGAGGGGTAGTAGGGGGTAGAGTGGGGGTAGAGTGGAGGTGCAGTGGAGGGTAGTGTGGGGGGAGTAGTGAGGAGGGTAGTGTGGGGGAGGGTAGTGTGGGGGAGGGGGAGTAGTGTGGGGGGAGGTGGCGGCCATATGTAATACTTAGTGGAGGTGGAGGAGGAGGAGGTGGTGGTGTTGTGGTCTTTACATGGACAAAATACACAGTATAATACCATTCAAAAACAAACACCATTTTACTTAAGGCACAAACATCTCAGGCAACCCAACCTAACCTAATTTAACCTAACCTCTCCGGGTAGAGTTAGTGTTAATCCTCACGTGAAATAAACTGGGGTGCCTAATCTCCAGGTGGTTTGAGGAAGGTGTCTGAGGTCGGTGGCACTGTCTGAGGTAGGTGGCACTGTCTGAGGAAGGTGTCTGGTAGGTGACACTGTCTGAGGTAGGTGGCACTGTCTGAGGAAGGTGTCTGGTAGGTAACACTGTCTGGTACTGTAGGTTCCATAGTCTCGTACTCAGAAACAAGTCCTCCCCTTCATACCCATCCTCCTCCTTCCCATCAACCTCCACCTCCTCGTTCCCATCATCACTCACCTCCTCCACCCAACACCCATCTCCTGTTCGTCGTCACACTCCCTTAACACCCTCTGTGAAGGCTGATGATTCATAACCCGTCATTATACCAGCTGCGTCAGTTTCATCTTCCTATTGGGTCTTAATCCTGCCATTCCGTGTGTGTGTGTGTGTGTGTGTGTGTGTGTGTGTGTGTGTGTGTGTGTGTGTGGTCTTAACACTGCCGTCCCTCACAAGGTAGTTACGGCCTGGTCCATGAGTTGTATTAGAGAAGGTAGTGTGTCAGTAGGTGAGAGTCTTTCACTCCTCCTGCCAAGTCCAGCCTTACTCGGATGGTTAGTGGGACTTGTTGAGGAATAGAACCATCAAGAAATACACTCCAGGGAATTAATATTTTCTGATGGGAGATATTTGTGGTGGTAGTGTGAGTGGTGACGCCCTGAGTAACCCACACAGGTGTTGTTGGAATAAAAGAAATAAATGGTTGGTTGTCCTCCGTGTGTGTAAGAGGTTATATACAGGGTGTTCCTTCAGTGTTGGCGCATGTTACGGCCAAGATGAGGCAATTACTCTGGTTATCGTCTGGCCAGAGTCTTGTGGTCGTCTGTACTCACCTTGCAGGGACTCCCAGAACCTGTTTCATCCACACTATAAACATGACACGCACACGCACACACCATTACAGGAAGCGAAAAAAAAATCCTAGTTTATTTGTTTGCAGAGAGGCTCTACGTCAGCTGGAGGGGGTGGGTGGGTGGGTGGGTGGGTGGGGAGGGCAGCTACCACTCCCTCCGTACCTCTCGGGTGACCATGTAGTGGTGTTGGCTGAACATGGCAAACCATCCTTCACCGGACTTAAAGCTGCCCTCAGGCACGCTAAGGTGCTTGGCAAGGCGGCTGGCAACATCTTTTATCTTCACGTATGGGTATGTCCCCCCCCTCCTCCTCCTGTAGCTGGTGGTTCTTCACGCACACGCACGCACGCACACACACACACACACACACACAACCAAAGGCATAAACAGCCACAGGCATAAACAATCATCTTTCTTACTAACCACATTGTCTTAATATGTCCCACGCTTCCTGAGTCCCGGCCAAGTCTTGTCGCCAACGCTTCAATAAGTGGTCTTGTGAAGCGGATAACCTCTCCCCACCCTGAGTGTCTCGTGGTGGTGAGTGATTTAGATCTGATGGTGTTAGTGAGGAGATCTTCTTTACACCCAGGAGTATTGACAAGCAGTAACACAACACTAACACAGTAACACAATAACAACAGTAACTCAACACTCAGTAACACACTAATACAACAGTAACACAACAATACAGTAACATTAATAACACAACAAAGTAACACAGCACTACCACACGAAATAATCCGCCTGACCTTTCTGTTTTATGACCAGACGTCACTGTTACCTTCACTAACTGTTACCTGACCTGCCTTTACTATTACCTGACCTGAACTTACTGATACTTGACCTGTCATAACTGTTACCTAAACCTTACTTTGCTATTACCTGACCATACTATTATGTGACCTGACCTTACTGTTATTGTCCCTGTTACCTGACATGACCTTGAAGCTACCTGACCTTAGAACTACCTGAACTTGATGCTACCTAACCTAACCTAACCTAACCTTAAAGTTACCTGCCTGATTGGACTGGACCACGGCGATGATGGCTCGAGCACTCTACAAAAGGTGCTTAATTAAACTATCTAATTAATTGATATATCTATTGTTGAATGTAGACGATCGTGATTAAAATTCATGGTACAATGATAGCGGGGAAAGAAGTGTTGATTAAGGTTACTCGTTCGCTTCGTTCACCCAGGGGAAAGACGTATTGGTCATGAGTAACGAGGCTCACTTAAGACTAACGTTACCTGACAGCATTGTGGGATATGACCTGACCTGACCTGACCTGACCTAACCTAGTATAACCTATCTTAATCTAACCTAGCCTAAATTGACCTACTCTAATCTAACAGTAATTAATCCACTTGTGTGCAAAGTGTGTGTGTGTGTGTGTGTGTGTGACTGAAGGAATATACGTAACTTTTTAATGGGAGGTAATCAAGTCCAGGACACACAACAGAGAGAGAGAGAGAGAGAGAGAGAGAGAGAGAGAGAGAGAGAGAGAGAGAGGTACATATTCCACCTGCAACATTTCCTGTAGTCTCGTAGTTTTTCTCACCAGGTGATGGACAGGTGGGGGGGAAGGTACGGGGCCACCTGCCAGATGGTTCACACATGGTAGGTGGTGAAGTTAACTCTAGCATACCTCACCTTGTAAATGGGGCTAGGAGTGTGGGGCTAGGGGTGAGGGGCTAGGAGGAGGGGCTAGGGGGAGGGGCTGGGGGGTGAGGGGTGGGGTGAGGGGCTAGGGTGAGGGGCTAGGGGAGGGGGTGAAGGGGTGAGGGGCTGGGGGTGAGGGGCTAGTGAGGGGCTAGGTGAGGGGCAGGGGTGAGGGGCTGGGGTGAGGGGCTAGTGTGAGGGGCTAGGGGTGAGGTGAAGGGGTGAGGGGCTGGGGGTGAGGGGGTGGGGGGTGAGGGGTGGGGGTGAGGGGGTGGGGATGGGCAATGAGAGAATGAGTGAATAGGGGATGAAGGATAGGAATGTGGGATGGGGAACACTGTGCTTATTTCTGTACCAGAGTTGAAGTCCTCTCTCTCTCTCTCTCTATTTTCCTCCTCCTCCTCCTTCTTTCCCTTCTCCCCCTCTGTCTTTTCTCTCTCCTCCCCCTTTCTCTCCCACTTTGGCCTCATTCTTCTCCTCCTCCTCCTCCACATTTCCTCTTCCATGTCACCTCAACTATACCTCTTCCTTCTTCTCACTTCCTCTCCTCCACACCCCTACAAAAGAAAAACAAAAAACATAACTACACAAAATGTCAAAACAAGAGACAACTACAGAACAAAAACAAAAGATAACACCAAAATCGAAACAAAAGACACTACACAAACAATAAAACAAAAAAAGTCAAAACAAAAGTCAAAACAAAACCCCGGCAGCGTATCTAAGCTCGTACACCATAAGGAAAACAAAAAGAAACAATATGTGTCTTGGTTGGGTCAGGAGCGTGAAATTGTACGCATTATTTATCGCCCTTAATGACTATTACCCGAAGAGCTAAAATAGTTTTTTTTATTATACCTTTTAACGTGAATCAGGTAGCGTAATATATCTACCTGCCTGATTTTAATTAACGGTGTTCCTTTGATACGACTGGTGATAGATAGATAGATAGATAGATAGATAGAGAGAGAGAGAGAGAGAGAGAGAGAGAGAGAGAGAGTTGTAATGTGAAAGGGTTAATATTTCAGGTATATTTTTGTATTAGAATTACATATTTTTTCCTGAACTTAAAATCATAACTTAAGTGGTAAAGGTATGTCATCTGATCTTACGTTCATTAAATTTCTAAATTAAATCGGTTTTTTTTTATTTCTTTCATTCAACAGATTTTTTTTTCTTCAAATTCTCAAGATTACGAAAATAAATCAAAGACAATCATTTAACTCTTTGCAAATATTTAAAAACTGTATGGCTATAATTTGGTTCACGTTCCATACCTGTAATTCTCAAGAAAAAAAATTAATAATAATAAAAAATAAAATAAATAAATAAATAAATAAAAATAAATAAATAAAAGAAATAAATAAAAATCAGAATTACTAGAAAAAAACTAAATTCAGATAGACTCTGGTTAAAAATTGTAAGGACGAGAGATGAGGCAGAGAGATGCATTCACTCCTTGGTAATGACCTGGAGAGAGATGTCCCCCCTGCCTCCCTTGACTGTGTATTGTGTGTGGAGGGGGAGGGGTCAGATGGTGTGTCTTAGTGAGGGGGTGAAGGAGGAGATCACCTGGGGGGTAAGATCACCTGGGGAACATCACCTGGTGTGTCTTAGTGGGGGACAGACAGACAGACAGACAGACCAAGCCTTTTGTTCCTACAGATCCAAACACTACATAAAATCACTCAGAATCCACAAAAGACGCTTATGAGTTTGTCAGAACCATTTTATCCACGAGTCGTAACAATTCTACAAAAGTTCCGTATTGTAGGAGTTATTTATATGAGTTATTTTATGTAGTTATAACAGAAGAAAATTGTTAGTGAGTTATTAAGGATGCATTTAATTTTTAGTTTATGAATTGGTTATATTTGTTAAGTTACTTAGTAGATTATAAGATAAGGATCAGTATTAAATTCACCGTAAGATTGACTATCCTTATATTATTAACCTAACCTAATATAACCTAACTTAACTTAACTGTTTAATTGGGGAAATGAAGGATGTCAAGTGCAGTATCGGGCCAGTTACTATCTCTCTTTGTTTTATCGAATGGGTTATGGCATGCAGTGTGCTGTATCCATACCGCCTCTAACTTTCTTTCAGATGAACGACTTCCAGGATGAGCTAAATTATATTATCTTTTTTATCATCCTGCGCTAGTGTGAGGTAGAGATAACAAGAGTGAGGAGAGGTAGAGAAGAGTGAGGAAAGGTAGAGAATAGTGAGGAAAGGTAGAGAATAGTGAGGAAAGGTAGAGAAGAGTGAAGAAAGGTAGAGAAGAGTGAGGAAAGGTAGAGAATAGTGAGGAAAGGTAGAGAAGAGTGAGGAAAGGTAGAGAAGAGTGAGGAAAGGTAGAGAAGAGTGAGAAAAGGTAGAGAATAGTGAGGAAAGGTAGAGAAGAGTGAGGAAAGGTAGAGAAGAGTGAGGAAAAGGTAGAGAAGAGTGAGGAAAGGTAGAAAGAATAGTGAAGAAAGGTAGAGAAGAGTGAGGAAAGGTAGAGAATAGTGAAGAAAGGTAGAATAGTGAAGAAAGGTAGAGAAGAGTGAGGAAAGGTAGAAAGAGGGGAAAGGTAGAAAGAGTGAGAGGGTAGGTAGAAGAGTGAGGAAAGGTAGAGAATAGTGAGGAAAGGTAGAGAATAGTGAGGAAAGGTAGAGAAGAGTGAAGAAAGGTAGAGAAGAGTGAGGAAAGGTAGAGAATAGTGAGGAAAGGTAGAGAAGAGTGAGGAAAGGTAGAGAAGAGTGAGGAAAGGTAGAGAAGAGTGAGAAAAGGTAGAGAATAGTGAGGAAAGGTAGAGAAGAGTGAGGAAAGGTAGAGAAGAGTGAGGAAAAGGTAGGAAAATAATGTCTTCTCAATCAAACATTTTTAAAGACACTGATTGGATCTTCACCATTACTCTGATTTACAACTCTCAAAACAATGTAATCCAATCAGAAAATAGTTTAATGGCGTTTTAAGAGTTTTGATTGGACGAACTCTACCGTGACCTACGCCGCATAAAGATTCTAAAACTACTGATTGGCTGCTGCTCATCTTTACCCAGACCAATCACAAGATGGTGTTAATAATTCTCTCTCACACTATTGGCTGATCTATTACACTACACTGACCTATGACCTCTTGCTATAACGGATCACCTGAAGATTAACCCCCCCCCCGAGCTTATTTCACCTTACAATTAAACCCCATAATGTAACTATTACCTTAAATACTGCGTAACATCCACTTAAGATGTCTTTCCTGTATGACACTTAGGCCACAGCTCCCCCCAGGAAGACGGTGTTGCCAGACGCTCAATTCAGACAACTTATATCCAAGAAAAGTATAGCAATTCCTACTATTATTCATTAACATCATTGGGTGTTCTTAACTTAGACTAATCTTTTAAGTTATGATATTGTCTTAAGATAAAGTTAGGTTAATATAATGATCATGGTTCCTCCTCGTTGGGTGACGTGGGGTAAAGCTGTTGTGTCTCGTAAGTTTTAGTTGTTGATGGGCCTTGTGTAATTACCAAACCTTGTTACTCGCTTGAGGACCTGAGGTGTTGAAGCGTAGTAATAGTATTATAAGCATTAACGACAAGTGGCTGGCAACTCTCTGGTGGCCCCCAGTACTGGTTCCTAGCAGACGTCGTACTGTTAACATGATGTACAGTATAGCTGGAGTGTAAGCTTCTGCCCCCTCGAGGACCACCTTGGAGGACCATCACCTCACTTGCCGAATTTGACTACAGAAGCCACAGGAGTAATGAGTTCACAGAGGCTCTACAAGACTCAGGTCATCACCAACACGTCAACACAACATCTCTTGACTGATTAGCTTTGTTTCAACACAGATTAATTATTTCGTCCAAGGGAGCATCAAACACACACATACAACACACACACACAACACCAGCAGAAACACACAACACCAGCAGCAACACACAACACCAGCAACATACACCAAGTTGTGTTGAGTCTCTGGGACACATTCCTGGCTTAATAGTGTGGACAGACAGGTCCTGCCCAACCCAAGAACTGTAAACGCTCAGGAAATATTATAATACTCCTGAACAACTACTAAGAGGACTATGACTCAACCTGTTTTACCACACAAAATCTTAAAAGAGTCATAACATCAAGTCACAATGTACAGGAAACTCAACCTATCAATCGGCTACCTGGGTAACACCACCACCAAATCACACGATGAATCACAAACAAAAATCATAAGACTCCCATAATACAATTAAACCCCAGGTAAGAGAAACATCAAAATACACCTGTGCTTTACACCTCACGCTCCTAGCTAACTCCCATTACCAAGTACATCAGGGTGTAGAGAAAGTCCCCCCCCCCCCCCTGTGTTGAAAGTTTGGTGTTTGAGGAAGTACAGGTAGACGGTGTTCCCCTCAGGTAAGGAGAGTGATTGTCTGTACCTGTCCCTGATGACCAAAGTGATTAGGTTAGTTTACTTTTTTTTTTCTTCATTATTATTAAAAAACAAACAGTGGAGTAATGTCTTTTTTTTTCTCTTTAATGTTAGGTTAAGAGAACGTTGATTATGTTAACAAACAGTGAAGCTAAACGGAATAACAGACGCCAAACGGTATCAACAGAAACACCAAACGGTATCAACAGAGAGGTTTAATTACACCACAATATAGACATTACTGATACCACCTACAAATCAATTCCTTTATCCTGTTCCTCTTACACCGTTAACACATCAACAAAATACAAAATCAACTACAAAAAACTAATAAAAAAAAACTCATTCACAGCCTCGTCCTTACCTGGCAGCCAAGAATTCTCCCTCCCTCTCTCTCGAGTCCTTGGTTGATACTGCGGGCGGGGCAAGTAGGGAACACAAGATCAACAACACACGCAGTACAGGTCGGTTATAATGCAAAGTTTCTCCGTATTACCAAGTTATCTCACAGGTAAGTTAGTTCAGGTCTGGATACACCAACACACCTGAGGAGAAAGAGAGAGTGTGAGAGTGAGTTAGCCAGTCATGGAGATGCTGTTACCTTACGTTGCGTTAATGATAAAATGTGGTTTATTAATATATTACAGTGGACAGGTGATTGATGTAAGATTCAGGTAACCATGTAGAAGATGTGGAAATAATCATACATACATACATACGCACATACATACATACATACATACACTACAATTATCACAAATACTGTTATAAATAAAGTCATTAAATTTTTATAAAGTGAAAAAGATGGTATTGTCTCATCACCAATTTATAATACCTACACACTAGACTAGAAGCCGTGTGTCGGGCGCTGTGTTGAGTAAGAGACAGTCAACAACAAAAACAAAGTTGTCAACATCCAAGTGAGATTTAATTTGGAAACTCTAGGACGATAATTTGGTTAAAAAAAATAATAATTCTATAACTTTTAATTCTAGTGGTGAAAAATAATAATCTTGTGGGATATGAAAGGCTATCTAATAACGTCACCATTACGTCATTACTTAGACACACACACAACTCACTCACTCACACAAACACACACACACACACACACCTCTCTCTCTCTCTCTCTCTCTCTCTCTGGGACAACCAACAACACTGCTGGCTGGTCTAGGTTACACAATCGACCAGGAAGGAAGATGAGAGCAACTCCACCTGGCAGTAACCCAGAACACAAACCTCGCCTCTCACACGACGCCTTTATGTTAATGCCTTCAACCCCGACAATCAGAAACAGGCCGGGAGGGGGTTGTTGGCGCACACACACACACACACATAATCAACAATAATAATGGTGTGACTTACCTTCTACCTGTCATCCATACCTGTCATCCACACCTGCCATCCACACCTGTCATCCACACCTGCCATCCACACCTGCCATCCACACCTGTCATCCACACCTGTCATCCACACCTGCCATCCACACCTGTTGTATCTAAAGTAGCTCTGTGTGTTCTGGTTGTTTTCGTTCACTCGTTGAAACCAAACTCTTGCAAGAATCTACCTGAAATGTCTCAATTGAATTTAACATTGAACCCCAAGTGAGAAATACCAATAAGAAACTTCGTAATATTATATAAATGAAGCTTATAATATAGCAATACATAAGGTTAACAAAATTCCAAAGTTTATATATTGGAATTTAACATTGAATTGGTTAAAAATATATCCAAAGGAAATTTCATATTACGGCGGGTCAGTCGTCAATAATTACCGTGTAAAGTGTCTAATATAGGAATGTATAGGGTCAATGAAGTTCAAAAGGTCATAGACGAGAGTTTGTGTCATCTATGAGGTCACGTCTGAATGACTTTTTTGAAGCAAGATGGTGGATAATTCTGGTTGGTTGTTCACGCGACATTAACCCTTAAATTAATTTGACCATTACGGTGAAGTTTGGTTCATTTACTGTTGATACTTTAACTTAAGGAGCCAATAGAATTAACTTTTGGCACAAACAACCACGACACAACGCACATACATAATATACGCCTTACATATCACGTCGTACACACACACATACACACACACCGTACACACACACACATACCGTACACACACACCGTACACACACACACATACCGTACACAACACATCGAACACACGTAACACACATCACACACAACTCATAAAAAACACACACACACTACACACACACACTTGGCTCACTCTCAATTAATACACTCAGACTGGTTCCGACACACTCCACCTCCCTAGTATGTTTGTCAGCTGGTGAGTGTGAAATCCGTACACCACTCAGACTAAGCAGTATAGTTAAGCTTCTCTGTGACTTAACTTAATTCAGCCATTTGATACAGCTTGGGGTTTTTTTTTATTTACCTTGTATTAATATTTAACCACTATGTAACTACCACAGAAATTGAGAGAGAGAGAGAGAGAGAGAGATATTTGAAAGCGTTGGCAGCAGGCGATGTACCAGCATGATCGGGCCGCCCTGTACAAAGGCTATGTACTCTCCGCTAAGTACCTCGTTAGCTATCAGCACAGGTGAAGGGCTGACCAAACACTGCCTGGTGGGTGTTAATTAGGTCGTGCGATAAGTGCTTATAATCTATCTTGGGGGGGGGTTAATGTGAGCCCAGGTCAATGTTTGTATAGAGAAAAAATGAGAGAGAGAGGAATTTGAGAGGAAAATAGAGAGATTGAGAGATGAATCTTTGGTTGAAATATAAGAGACGAAGAAATGGAGAAATTTTATAATGTTCTTAAATAAAACGTATTATCCTTGTGCGTTCAGGAATAATGATCGTAAAACCAAAGAACGATAAAAAACAGAATAGAACAATAAAACAAAAATTCGAATGATTGGATAAATTCAATAGCGTCCGGTTAACTAAAATACATTAAACCTCACTAAATACATTACGGTAAATAAATCCCCATAACTAGACTTCATATATTAGTTAGAAATAATATGAGTGTAAGAATGTACCTGACAGATGCTGTATATCGCCGCTGGGAGTAAGGGGACCGAGATGGGGAGCTGAACACACACATTGCTATGGTTCTTTTACGACAGAGGACCACTTCAGAACGACACACCCTCCACCACCAAAGGACAACACCACACTGATCCCACACACCAAAGACGCCTCCTCCAACTCCCCCTACACATAGTCAGCAGGAAACAACCCAAAGACGGCCGTAACTACCACTTAGGTTGTCACAGCATCTTTCTTTTATGTTACGTATGTGTTTAGTTGTCTTTGTGTTTAATACTGTACTTAGGTCAAAACCACGAGTCTCTCTCTCTCTCTCTCTCTCTCTCTCTCTCTCTCTCTCTCATCACACACCAGAAACACACCAACTCGTCTCTGTCGCTGAATTTCCTACAGTCTCTCATACAACTTAATTAATAATCCTTCTGATGACTATACCTATCTTACCTGTATTCAGTGTTATTTAAGTCAGCCCCTCAGTGTGTTATTTATCCAGGTGTGATCGTGACATTAGACCTGAGTTTAGATAAATTAGTTTTTTTTTTTTTTACGGAGATAGAGAGAGAGAGGAGAGAGAATACACGGTGAGACAGTTCTCACTACCTGGCCAACACCGGTTAATTAGAGCCTCATTAAAGTTGCCATTACCTGAGTGAGAGCGAGTATAAGGAGAATTTCCAGAATTAATGATGTCTGGAATCATTACAAGCACCATGTTAGTGTAGGGAGGAGAGTCGCACCCCATTATAATGGTGAAGCGATACCTGCTTTCTGCCTTGAGGAGGAAGATGGGCAAATAATTACCTGCGTCACATTATTATTATTATTACTATTGTTATTATTGTTATTATTAATATTATTACGCTTATTATTATTTACGAATATTATCCTTTAATATTAGTTTATTTTTGTATAACAAGAGCCGAAGGTTAGCGTGTCGCAGCAGTGTTCTCCTAAGACGTTATTGGCTGGGGTTTGTTTGCACACGACCGCCAGAGGGCAGGCAGACACACACACACTGGATCGTCTCCAGGTCGAGAATGGCCCGACAATATTTTCGATTTGTAGGATGGAGACACAGTTGGAGGAACGAGAGAGCTGCTTCCTGGGATACAAAATGGAGAATATGATATGATTTTTTTTTGTGGAATAGAATATGGTGTTTGATGGCTTACGTAAAGGTGAAAATATACCCTAAAACACACACACACACACACACACACAGTCCAAGACACAGAAACAAAACACCAACGACCACAACACACCTACAGAGACCGAGGACTATTGGCGAGTCTCCATTGCGATTTCAAAATGTAATTGAAAATATGGAAATGAGTATTTGTGACGTAGTTTGAGTTGCCGATTGTTGTTATTTCTCTCTCTCTCTCTCTTTCTCTCTCTTTTCTGTTGCTTTAATTTCGTTTTATTTGTTTTGTTTTACTGAAGCTTTTGTTACGTATTTATTCAAGTGTTTTCTTCGTTCTTTTTTTCATTATTCTTCTTCTAAATCGTTCAGTTCGTCTTCGCCTTCTTCCTGTCTTTCTCTATTAATACTGAACGCCAATACCGGCAGAAGGCTGGTGAACTTTCGTCTGGCGGTGGAGGAGAGCCAGGCCGCTTGGGACTGCTCGTTTTAGAAGTGTTGTTTTTTTTACGGTGAGGGCCGTAGTGTGGGTCATGGTAAGGGCCGTGGTGAGGGCCGTGGTGAGGGCTGTGGTGAGGGCTGTGGTCATCTCCAGTGTGTTTAACATGAGCTTCTTGTCATATCTCCCTCCTATTCCTCACCTACCATCTCTCCATCATGATGTGTACACACCTAATATTCAAAACTCTCTCTCTCTCTCTCTCTCTCTCTCTCTCTCAGGACACAATAAATCAATACTCCCAACAGTGGGGGAAAAAAGCGACAAGGTCTCTCGGGGTCACAACAATCTCCCTCGCCCATCGTGACTCAGGGGAAAATGTATAAACTCCTGACCGAAACAAAATTCCTCAGGAAGAGGGTTTAAATCTAGTCCAAGATTCCTTTAAGTAGAATCGAAGCGTCTTACTACCGGTTATAGGGTATTAGTACGAGGCCTGATGACTGCCTCTACCTGGAGATACGAGAGTCTATTGACGGTAATTATACGGAATTGCTATTGGCTTGTGGCTTCGATTTCCAAACAGAAAGAAAAATTGTAACTGAGACATAAACGAAAAGAAGAAACACAGATATTGATAACCCAGGCAGAAGAAGTAGCAGAAGAAGCGGTAGTAATAGTAGAAGAATAAGAATACGCGAAGAAATACTAATGGTCCTCTCTTGTTTTAACGCCGAAGGGATTCTTTAGTTTTGGCGTCTATAGCCGATTGTTTGTTTGGTTTCGGAGTCTATAGTTGTCTTGGCCAACGTGATGGTTCGCTGGGCACCTGGTCAGGGTCTGAGTAACCTGTAGTGGTGTGTTGGGGGGGAGTGTTTGTGTTGGTGCAGAGACTGAGGAATGAGGATGGGGAAAATGAGGAGGATGGTGGTGAGGGTGGTGATGATGATGGTGAAGATGAGAGTGGTGATGGAGGAGGCACTGACATACGACTGTTATAGAAGGAGACACACCTGAATATTATACCACAGGTCATCCCCATTACACCTGTCTCCCACTTCACCTGTACCCCCCACTACACCTGGTCCCCCACTACACTACCATATCATCAAACATTTATCTCACCCAATCCATCGTGTTCTAAAGAAGACACATCACAAAAAACTCTTCATTGGCGAATCATCTATAAACCTCACAAGATAATCTGATTGACCCGAAGGAAAAAAAATAGCCAATCGGGAAAAATAAAATCGATGAACATTCTTTTTTGGGTGTCTTGAGTTCCAGTCAAGTGAAGAGGATCGAGTTGTAGAGATGGATTTGGATTCTATTAAAAGCTTTCAGACCCACTTCTAAACATAACACTTCAGCCTCTACTAAACACAGCCCTACTCCACTAAACACAGCCCCACTCCACTAAACACAGCCCCACTCCACTAAACACAGCACCACTCCACTAAACACAGCACCACTCCACTAAACACAGCACCACTCCACTAAACACAGCACCACTCCACTAAACACAGCACCACCCACCAAACACAGCCCCACTCCACTAAACACAGCCCCACCCACTAAACACAGCACCACTCCACTAAACACAGCCCCACTCACTAAACACAGCCCCACTCCATTAAACACAGCCCCACTCCACTAAACACAGCCCCACTCCATTAAACACAGCCCCACTCCATTAAACACAGCCCCACTCACTAAACACAGCCCCACCCATTAAACACAGCCCCACTCCACTAAACACAGCCCACTCCATTAAACACAGCCCCACTCCACTAAACACAACCCACTCCACTAAACACAGCACACCCCACTAAACAGCCCCACTCCACTAAACACAGCCCCACTCCATTAAACACACAGCAACATGTAACCCCCTCCCCCCCAAAAAAAGGTCAAACTAGGTGTTTTTCCTCAGGGGTCAAACTCAAGGTCAAGTTAAGGTCACTGTAACCAGGTGTACTAAACGTGAAATACACCTGGTGAAGCAAGAACTAACACACCGGTTCATTTCAGTCATAAGAGGTTTCAGGTGTGAGGGCTTGATTACGTATACCTGTGAGCTCGCTGCTACACCTGAGAGTATTACGGGGGGTTTAATTATATTTCTCAATAGGATGAAAGGCCGTGGGATGAATACGTGTCGCCACCTATAAAAATTTGCTGTTTTCTGTGATATTGTGTGAGTGATGGTGTTTATTGTTTTATGTAGTCTTATGTAGTTTAGATTTAGTTAGGTATGATATATAATTAAAGGTACGTTAATTTCAGAAATATGTACGATAATTAGTGGTACGTAAGCTTCAGTTAACATGTACGATAATCACAGTAGTGCGTCAACTTCAGTAAACGTGTACGATAATCAAAGAGGTACATCAGCTCCTGTAAACACGTACGATGATCAGCGGTATACATCAACTTCAGTCAACATGTACGATAATGAAGTATTTCCCCGCCAATCAACGTCGGAGTTTGTATTAATAACAAAACAAACCTTGGTACAGGTAAACACGTCTCCTGCTGTTGAAGAATATTATAAAATAACACTAAAACACCCAACATTTGCTTTACTTATATAATACATTTTACCAGAGTTATATAAACAAGTGAGTTTGTTCAAGCGAAATTAATAAAAATAGTGTATTGTTGACAGCCTGTGTTTGTATTGTCCGGTCATAACACTGTAAGATCGGAGCATAGATATATATTAAACTGACATGGCGAATATTTACAAATTTTATATAAACAGATACATCTGTCTGTCTGTCTGTCTGTCTGTCTGTTTGTCTGTCTGTGTCTATCTCTGAGGAGGGGGGAGGAGGTAGATAAGGAGGGGTAAAGGGAAACAGGTAAATAAATGTATAAATGAGAGAGAGAGAGAGAGAGAGAGAGAGAGAGAGAGCCGGACCTGTCATGGCTGATTACTGAGGGGTGATGATCATAGTGAGTATAACACACACACAGGTAAGCGAGTCACCTACTCCCTTGACACAAATCTTAATACGAAAACACCACACAGCCCCCCTCACACACCACACAGCCCCCCACACACCACACAGCCCCCACACACCACACAGCCCCACACACCACACAGCCCCCACACACCACACAGCCCCCCCCACACACCACACAGTCCCCCCACACACCACACAGTCCCCCACACACCACACACAGCCCCTCACACACCACACAACCCTCCCACACACACACAGTCCCCCCCACACACCACACAGTCCCCCCCTCACACACAAAGCACCTCTACACGAAAACACTTTACACAAGCCCACAAGACAAACACCTTAAACCATGTACCCTCAAACACACCACACTCCCTCCCTCCATCACACACAACACCTCCCTCCATCACACACCACACCCTCCCTCCATCACACACCACACCCCTCCCACACACAACACTCCTCCCTCCATCACACCCAACACACACACCACACCCCTTCATCACACACCACTCCCTCCATCACACACAACACCCCTTCATCACACACAACACCCCTTCATCACACACCACACTCCTCCCTCCATCCACACCACCCTCCCATCACACACAACACTCACACACCCACCCCCCTCCCTCCATCACACACAACACTCCCTCCCTCCATCACACACCACACTCCTCCCTCCATCACACACCCTCCTCCATCACACACAACACCCTCCCTCCACACACACCACACTCCCTCCCTCCATCACACACAACCCTCCCTCCATCACACACCACACTCCCTCCCCATCATCACACACAACACCCCCTCCATCACACACAACACCTCCATCACACACAACACCTCCATCACACACCACACCTCCTGCCTCCATCACACACAACACCCTGCCTCACACACACAACCTCCCTGCCTCCATCACACACAACACTCCCTGCCTCCATCACACACAACACTCCCTCCATCACACACAACACTCCCTCCCTCCACCACATTCCATCCCATCTCCACCACCCTCCACCTCTTCCTCCTCCACTCATAAACAACTAACTATGCTCCAACACGTAACAGGAGGCAGGTGTTGCAACATACTGGAGGCACCTGCTTTCATTGGTATGCATGGAGGCAGAGTAGGAGAGGCACAGAGCTCAACCCCCGGTAACTAACGAGGCGATTAAGCTTGTTCCAGCATCTTGAATAATGTCACTTTCGACCATAGTGAGGAATGGTGAGTACGTGTGAGTGTGTGTGTGTGTTGGGGGAAGACAGTGCTTTAAGTTTGTTTATTGTTGATATTAGTGTTGTTGTTGTTGTTGTTATTATTATTCATGTTGCTGTTGTTGTTATTATTATTATTGTTGTTATTATTATTGTTGTTATTATTGTTATTGTTATTATAGTTATTGTTATTGTTCTTATTATTATTCTTGTGTGTGTTCATTTCCACGTGTGTGTCTGTGTATTTGTACGTGTACCTGCATCTGTGTGTGGGTATGAATTTATGAACTGTGTATATATGTAGAGTTCTAGACAAATATGTGTCAACAAAAGTCTGTCTGTCTGTTTACGCAACACTGTGTACATGTATTCATTTTTGTGTGTGTGTGTATGTGTGTGTATGTATGTATGTATGTATGTATGTATGTATGTATGTATGTATGTAAACCCTACAATCATACATATACCTATAACACCATACATTAAAATCATCATATATATAATTACCAGCATAAATCTGTTATATTTCTCCACCCAATTATACCAACTTGTTTTTATACACCCAATAAACAACGTATAATAATCCAATATAATTCCTTGCTATAATTTCCATGTTATAATCAACTATAACTTTGTATTAAAATCACATAAACAGATTTCAGTAATAAGTCAACAAACTGAGTTATAATTTGGCAAACTTAAATATTTTGTTAATTCTTTGACTGAAAATATATGAGATTCTCTACTAAAACTGAGACGTAATAAAACAGTTTAATGAAGCATATAAACAGCTGCCTGAACTGAATTTTTTTTATATATAAACTATCAAAATCTCCCTAAACTTTCATTTTTTTTCATAAATACACTAATTATCAAGTTCTATTTTTACATTATTAACACATTTTCATTTTATTGTTTTCATTTGTGTTTATTTTTTTCATTTGTTTTTCTTTTCAAAGTCATGTAATGAATATAAACAATACTTGTGTATTTAATGTAAACAAAGGGGTTATAATACGTCATCAAAGTAGACAATAGCTTAATTTAAGTAATAACAAGAAGCCATAATGTTATATCTGTAATGGACGTAAGAACTAACGGTCAAGCCTAACAGCATTACGGACAAAATCGCTTAAAAAAACCTAACAAGAACAGACGAGAACAACGACACAAACAAATACAAATAAGAACTTCAGTCATACACGGTACAGTTGCGGTCATGAGTTCCTCCGCCCCCTGTGGTAACCCGCGTCTCCAAACGGCCAACCTGTATGACATATCAAACCTATCCACCAATCACGTCCGTCGTTATTTGATCAATACCCATTCATTCATTAACAGTGATACTACAACTGTAATGGTGCAGTCGAGTACTTGATATATCCTCGAGAGGTACATCAGCTTCAGTAAACACGTACGATAATCAGAGGTAACATCAGCTTCAGTAAACACGTACGATAATCAGAGGTAACATCAGCTTCAGTAAACACGTACGATAATCAGAGGTAACATCAGCTTCAGTAAACACGTACGATAATCAGCGGTATACATCAGCATCAGTCAACATGTACGATAATGAAGTATTTCCCCGCCAATCAACGTCGGAGTTTGTATTAATAACAAAACAAACCTTGGTACAGGTAAACACGTCTCCTGCTGTTGAAGAATATTATAAAATAACACTAAAACACCCAACATTTGCTTTACTTATATAATACATTTTACCAGAGTTATATAAAAGTGAGTTTGTTCAAGCGAAATTAATAAAAATAGTGTATTGTTGACAGCCTGTGTTTGTATTGTCCGGTCATAACACTGTAAGATCGGAGCATAGATATATATTAAACTGACATGGCGAATATTTAAAAATTTTATACAAACACATACAACTGTCTGTCTGTCTGTCTGAAAGAAATTCGTAATAACCAACTATGAGTACACACGAGAGGAACAGAGGAGTGGAAGGCGGAGAGGAGAGAGGTGGAAGGGGTGGAGGAAGGAGAAGGGAAATAGGTAATGAAGAAAAAGTGGAAGAGGAAACAAAAATGGACCCCCTGGCAGTACAGATTCAACACACTGATTAATTACCAAGTCTCCATCGACAAGAGCCTGCTAGGTGGCCGGCACTTCACTCAAACGCCTTCACTCTCTCTACTAGACTCGGGGACCTTTCAGAGCTCTCGGTGGACAGGCACAGGGAGACAGACTGATTGATAAAGACAGAGAAATGGAAAGACAGATTGATAAACACAGAGACAGGGAGAGACAGACAGATAGATAAAGACAGATGAAGGGAGACAGACAGATTGGTAAAAGACAGAGAAAGGGTGAAACAGATTGATAAAAGACAGAGAAAGAGACAGAGTAACAGACTAATAAAGACAGAGAAAGAGACAGAGTGACAGACTAATAAAGACAGAGAAAGAGACAGACAGACACATTTATAAAGACAGAGAAAGAGACAGACACACAGATTAATAAAAGACAAACAAAGGGTGAGAGACAGATTGATAAACACAGTAAGAAAATAATAAGGACCCCAATGCCCCATTTCTATTTCTTACAAGTTTTACGAATTGGTTAATGAGGATATATATATTTTTTTTTTTTACTCTATTTATAAAGGTTCTATTATAAAAAATGGTAGATATTTTTTTAACCCAATTAAGATTATAATGTTATATCAACTCATTTATGACCTAAGTAGACGATATTGATCTTTATATAGTAAGGGTATAGAGGACAAAGATCTTCCTTTCCTTATTTATTTTGTAGTTTACGAGTTATTATGGGATCATGTAGGTTGTCGTGTGCGTCATCGTGTGCGTCATCGTGTGCGTCATCGTGTGCGTCAACGTGTGCGTCATCGTGTTCAACGTAGTTATGAACCCCCACTTACTGTCCACTCTTAACTACGAAAGGAAAATCCAATCTAGCAACGAGATCTCAGGTGTAATTTTAATGCTATTATGTCGTGGTTTACATGAAGAAGCGAGTCCAGACGGGAAATCACACCTACAGAGATTAATTAACTCACAAACTCGTTAAAATCTAACCTTAATCATCCTTGAGTACACCAAAGCCGTTTAATTAAGATCATTAAATAAAACTTAATACGTACGATAAATATAACCTTCCCAGAGTTGAGGTCAGTTGAGGTCAGCGTACAGTAGAGAGGTCACACAAGATCACTCACCGCTTAGGTATATCCCCACCCCCCCCACCCACCCCCATCCTCTTAAGAAACTTCACCTACTGTCGTTATGAGGTTTAGGAACAGACAGACAAACAGACAGACAGACAAACAGACAGACAGATAAACAGACAGACGAATTGACCCTTGTGGTGTCTGGAAGTCCTTTTAGTTCATACTGAGAGTTGCCTTGAGTAAGTTGCCTGTCCAAAAACAAAAGTGACATTATAAACGCCTTATGTCTCCTACCCTGTCTCCAACCTCCACGTCTCCTACCACTTGTCTCCTCTTCCTCCTACGTCTCATACCCTCGTGTCTCCTCTCCTCATATCTCCTATCACTTATCACACGAAAAAAATAAAATATGGTATGAGATTAAATTTTAGATAACAGAGACCAGTTTGCGTGTGTGTGTGTGTGTGTAGAATGATTACACAGAATGATTGGAATGATGACACTATGATTGGAATAACGACTCGGAATGATTGGAATGGTGACACTATGATTGGAATAACGACTCGGAATGATTGGAATGGTGACACTATGATTGGAATAGCGACTCGGAATGATTGGAATGATAATCTTTTACCAATGACTACCACTGGATAGGTTTAATGAAAACACTGTAACTAATGACCAATTACACTGTACCACTGTAATAAGAGACACTGTACCACTGTAACTAATGACCTATTACACTGTACCACTGTAATAAGAGACACTGTACCACTGTAACTAATGACCAATTACACTGTACCACTGTAACTAATGACCAATTACACTGTACCACTGTAATAAGAGACACTGTACCACTGCACTAATAGAATTACACTGTACCACTGTAACTAATGACCAATTACACTGTACCACTGTAACTAATGACCAATTACACTGTACCACTGTAATAAGAGACACTGTACCACTGTAACTAATGACCAATTACACTGTACCACTGTAATAAGAGACACTGTACCACTATAATAGGAGACACTATCACTATGTATAAATTGCTGTGTATGTATGAACCGCTGTGTATGAATGAATTGATGTGTATGTATGAATTGTTGTGTGTATGAATTGCTGTATGTATGAATTGCTGTGTATGTATGAACTGCTGTATGTATGAATTGCTGTGTATGTATGAATTGCTGTGTATGTATAAACTGCTGTGTATGTATAAACTGCTGTGTATGTATAAACTGCTGTGTATATATGAATTGCTGTGTATGTATAAATTGCTGTGTATGTATAAACTGCTGTGTATGTATGAATTGATGTGTATGTATAAACTGCTGTGTATGTATGAATTGTTGTGTATGTATGAACCGCTGTGTATGAACCGCTGTGTATGTATGAATTGATGTGTATGTATAAACTGCTGTGTATGTATGAACCGCTGTGTATGTATAAACTGCTGTGTATGTATAAACTGCTGTGTATGTATGAACCGCTGTGTATGTATGAATTGATGTGTATGTATAAACTGCTGTGTATGTATGAATTGCTGTGTATGTATAAACTGCTGTGTATGTATGAACCGCTGTGTATGTATGAATTGCTGTGTATGTATGAATTGCTGTGTATGTATAAACTGCTGTGTATGTATAAACTGCTGTGTATGTATAAACTGCTGTGTATGTATGAATTGCTGTGTACGTATAAACTGCTGTGTATGTATAAACTGCTGTGTATGTATGAACCGCTGTGTATGTATGAATTGATGTGTATGTATGAATTGCTGTGTATGTATAAACTGCTGTGTCTGTATGAATTGCTGTGTATGTATAAACTGCTGTGTATGTATAAACTGCTGTGTATGTATGAACCGCTGTGTATTTATGAATTGCTGTGTATGTATGAATTGTTGTGTATGTATAAACTGCTGTGTATGTATGAATTGATGTGTATGTATGAATTGCTTTGTATGTATAAACTGCTGTGTATGTATGAATTGCTGTGTATGTATAAACTGCTGTGTATGTATGAATTGCTGTGTATGTATGAATTGTTGTGTATGTATAAACTGCTGTGTATGTATGAATTGCTGTGTATGTATAAACTGCTGTGCATGTATGAACCGCTGTGCATGTATGAACCGCTGTGTATGTATGAATTGCTGTGTATGTATGAATTGCTGTGTATGTATGAATTGTTGTGTATGTATAAACTGCTGTGTATGTATGAATTGCTGTGTATGTATAAACTGTTGTGTATGTATGAACCGCTGTGTATGCATATAGTTCAATGATGTCTATATGCAGGTAAGTGCGAGTCATTATACTGCCCGTAGTGTCGTAAACCCGCCGCGACAAATGAACACTCGGGGGCCAAGACGAGTAAACAACGGTACAGCACTATAGAGTAGGTGAGTAACTACAGACCGTGGTTAGTAGTGACCGTGGGCCATGGCATTAGTTTACACGATTGCCACTTACCTCGGGGAGAGTGGCGGTGGCAGGGAAGTGTTAGTAGCACTGTTACGACGAACGATCTCTCCTGGTGTATCACTCAACTGACTTTTATATCAAGTATAGTTTATCCCGTGGGTGGAGGGGGAGGTAGGAACACCTAGCCACACCACCAGCCTCCCGCACCCACTTACTACTGCTGGGGTGGTGGGGAAGGAGGAGGGCTAGTAGGGACGTGGCAGTGTGGTGGTGTTGGCGGGGCGCAGCGGTGCGGGGCGGGCGGGTGCTGTGGGCGGGCAGCGGCAGACTGAGGAACACCCGAGACGCACCGCCCACCGTCCCCCCCGCCTGGCAGCGTCTCCTCATATCTCCCGCTCGTATCGACCTGCGCGACGGGATGCCCCCGACTCGATCCTAGCGCTCAGGACCCTCCCGCTTCCTCACAACTACCGCCTCCTGCTCTTCCTCACCAAGTTAACGGCCTAAATCCTGCGGCTGATAGGTCATATGACAGCGTGAGAGGAGCCTGCGAGTGGCCACTAACACGGGAGATGGGAAACTCTTTTTTACCGAGGGTGGCGGTGTGTACTCCTGCGTCAGGTTGTGTATCATGCTACAGGGGAGGTCACGGTATCCCCGGGGATGTGCGACGTCGCTTCCTAGCCAGCCCGTCGGGATACGCTCCAAGGATTCTCTCGCACAGGTTAATTACATCCGCGGAGAGAAGACCCCCCTCATGAGCAGGCAGTGAGGGCCTCGTGCACACCTGTTGAAGGTGCTTCACGCCAGCCACCACTACAACACCCCGCCACTACCATAATGCCTCTCCTCATCCTCCAATATTTAAAGTTGCAGGGACGTACTAGAGGGTGACCCGCCTCTTCGCTGTGCTGCACCAGGAGGCAGGACCGCCACCAGTTGCTGCTGCAGGTGGCGCGGCTCACTACCTGCCGGAGGTACACGCACCTGTTGACCACCTGTGACAGTAATTGAATCACGTGACAACACGCCAACACCCTCACTAAACACCGCCTCTCTCCCACACACCTGTAAAGAGAACGAGGGATGGCCGCAGTGTGTTGGGTGACAGATGTACGGCAGGTGGTGGTGAAGGGCAACACAAGGTGGCAGTCTGGCTGGCACTGTACTCGATTGTCATCAATTCCCAAACTATACAATCAGGTCATTCCCCCACCCTCCTCCCACCAGTATTATGCATTTTTTCCTTCCTACCACAATAACTAACCGGTATATGATAGTATAAGATCAGTTATGAAATTACGGTCACTATATAATACCGTTATATGAAGTTATTTACCTGAAGAGATAATTTTATAAGACCATTATATATGTATGATGGAAAAATAATAAATAAAACACCCATTACATATATACTATAAGCTATATAATTATGATCTAGGGTCATATAAATTCTTACAAAAATATACACAGCAAGATTTTAAAACTATATTATTGAAGAAAAAAAATAAACATTACATAATATTCGTCAAAAAACATATGACCCAGCACTATATTTAGCCTATGAATAAATATATATATATAGTTTAGAAGATATAAACTCTGTTATAAATACCATGAATGAGTCTATTCATGTACGAGCCTTCACAAAACTCTATTTCGTATTATATTTTTCCAAGAACATATATCCACTACCATACAAATAGTTTATATGACCTGTGCTATATATATAACCTATAGCATATATAAAGCCTCTATCATCATCTATGGTCTACGCTACACTTTAAATATTAATTCATACTTTAATATTTGTTACTTTCACTATATACAGCCTGCGTCACCGTTGCGTCACACCTCATTAATGCGTCACTGTCACTTCATTATTGCATCATATCGCTGTGCCTTACTGTCACCTCACTATTGAGTCACATCATTACCTCAGTGTTATCTCACTATTACGTCACACTATTGCGTCACATCCTTGCGTCACACTCTTGCTTCACTACTGCGTCACATTGCGGAAGCCAGTAGCGCGAGGACAGCCTGTACTAATTACTTAATGAAGCCTTAATCTACTCCTGTGTTGTAAGTTGTGTGACGAGTTGGGTGGGTGACGAGTTGGGTGGGTGACGAGTTGGGTGGGTGACGAGTTGGGTGGGTGACGAGTTGGGTGGGTGACGAGTTGGGTGGGTGACGAGTTGGGTGGGTGATGAGTTGTCTACTACACCTACCACAAGCGCTACTATCGGCCTCTCTACACCACCATCAACCACTACTACCACCATCGTCCTTCTACCAGTCCCTCACCACTGTCAATAAACATTCCTCCCCAAATATCGGTCCTTCAGGTTCATCTCTTCCCCCTGTTCTTCTTCACCTCTCTTTCTCTCTCTCTCTCTCTCTCTCTCTCACTCACTCACTCACACACTCTCTCTCTCGTTCGTTTACACTTCTTCCCGTTGCCTCCTCTTCTTCCTTCCACTTCCTACGCCCTCCTTCCTCTCGCCCCTCGTTCTACTCACCTCCTCCTCTTCCTCCTCACCCCCCCTCACCACCTCTTTACCCCACCTCTTCCCATTCGTCCTCACCCCCTCCCCTCCCCTACCCTTGCTCCTCAGCCCACTGGTCACACATTCATCGGTAAAAGGTCGCCCTGAGCCTGTGAAAATCCACCCCTGGGTCGAAGGCATGTGCTGAATATATCGATAAGGAGGTAGGGGGTAGTGGGGGAGGTAGGGGAATGATGAGAGAGGAGAATCTGAGGGTAGTGAGACGGGGAGGTAGTGGTGGTAGTGGGAGGTGGCAGAGTGGGAGGTAGGGATGGTGAGCCAGGGGTGGGGAGGGAGGTGGTAGGGGTGAGTGGGGAGATGGTGGGGAGGTAGGGGATGGTGGTGGGGGTAGGGGACGGGGAGGTGGGGAGGGGGGAGGTAGGGGATGTCAGTTTATTACCCTACATATAATTATGGATGTCAACTATTGGTGTACACATAGCCACTGACATAGGATCTTTGACGTACACACAAGGACATACGAATCTCTCATCTCATCAAGAATGGACGGAGTGAGGAGATACCGGGATCAACTGAACATTAACCCCCCCCCAAGCTTATTTCTCCTGAAGATTAACCACCCTAACCTAACCTAACCTAACCTAACCAAACCAAACCTAACCAAACCTAACCTTAACCTAACCTTAACCTAACCTTAACCTAACCTAACCTAACCTTAACCTAACCTAACCTTAACCTAACCAAACCTAACCAAACCTAACCAAATCTAAACCAAACCTAAACCTAACCTAACCAAACCAAACCTAACCTAACCTACCCTTCCAGTAAGTGAAGGTCCTGTTCTGGTCGACAGCGTTCACGAGTCGAGGAAACGGGTGAAAATAATAGTTACCCCTTTAACCATTCACAGGTAAGGGAGATAACGACAGGTGAGGGAGATAACGACAGGTGAGGGAGAGAACGACAGGTAAGGGAGATAACGACAGGTAAGGGAGAGAACGAAAGGTGAGGGAGAGAGCGACAGGTAAGGGAGAGAACGACAGGTGAGGGAGCCTCCTGTCTCTTGCCCCAAAGTATTTCATAATATTCCTCTTGCCCCCAATACCTCATAATATTCCTCTTGCCCCCAATACCTCATAATATTCCTCTTGCCCCCAATACCTCATAATATTCCTCTTGCCCCTAATACCTCATAATATTCCTCTTGCCCCCAATATCTCATTATATTCCTCCTGCCCCTCGTAACATAATACCTCGCCTCAAGTATTTCATAAGGAAAATATCGTGCCCAATATGTCTCATTAAGGGAGAGACCTGAGGCAATATCGCTAAATTACCTCCCCTCCCCCCCCCCTTAATATTTCTCAAGCCCCTCTAGTGAGACGAATAAGAACTATGAAGAGGCATCCCGGGCCGCTATTCATTCTCTTTTACATAACCCTGATTTATATATATATACGTAATGTCTAGTTTCTTTAATATATAACCTGGAAAAAAAATAATACGTATATTTTATACTTTTCTTGGGGAAGAATATATATTTTTATAATGTAATATATGAGATTAATAGTCATATATAATTTTTTTTTAGTATAATCTTAGTGAGAGTTTATTGTATAATTCTTATAGTCTTGTTTTTTTTTTCAGTGTTAATCTTGGTATTCAAGACGTCAAATGTAATGTCTGTCACAAGCTCTTAGGACACAGCAGCGCCTTCGTCTGTCACAAGCTCTTAGGACACAGCAGCGCCTTCGTCTGTCACAAGCTCTTAGGACACAGCAGCGCCTTCGTCTGTCTCAAGCTCTTAGGACACAGCAGCGCCTTCGTCTGTCTCAAGCTCTTAGGACACAGCAGCGCCTTCGTGTGTCCTAGCTCTTAAGACACAGCAGCACCTTCGTCTCATCTCTCAAACTCTTAGGACACAGCAGCGCCTTCGTCTGTCTCAAGCTCTTAGGACACAGCAGCGCCTTCGTCTGTCACAAGCTCTTAGGACACCTTGACGCCTTCGTCTGTCTCGAAGCTCTTGGGACACCCGGCAGCGCCTTCTTCTGTCCTGGCTCTTAGGACATAGCAGCGCAGCTAGATCTGTCTCAAGCTCTGGGACCCACCTTGGCGCCTATAGGTCTCTGTCCTGGCTCTTAGGACACAGCAGCGCCTTCGTCTGTCACAAGCTCTTAGGACACAGCAGCGCCTTCGTCTGTCTCAAACTCTTAGGACACAGCAGCGCCTTCGTCTGTCTCAAACTCTTAGGACACAGCAGCGCCTTCGTCTGTCTCAAACTCTTAGGACACAGCAGCGCCTTCGTGTGTTTACCACGGTGTTTATCCAATTTACGAAGCCTTAGCCACCAGAAGCCCTCGGGACGACCCCACTACACTGCGGTATCTCGTTCGCTATAGTCGTGTTTATCTCGAATGGAAAAATTGCTGTGCTCTAGAATGCTAAATCGTGACTGCCAGTGATTGTTGTGTTGCTCTCTCTCTCTCTCTCTCTCTCTCTCTCTCTCCTGCTTCTTTTGATTCTTATTTTACGGATTTCTGAGTTAATTCTCCCTTTATCACCCTCATCATCTTCCCTATTCCTCTTCCCTTGTTTATTTCTACAGCATTTTCTGGAGTTAGTGAGACACCCGGTAAGGAATAATTTTTTTTTTCACCTTCAAGTTGACACAAAAGTTTAAGTCTGGGGTAGAAAAAACAACATGAAAAAAGGACCTATTTACTTGTTTACCCAATTATACTGCGTTTCCTTCTCTCTATTGTCCTATTGAGGCGCGGTGGCTGAGGAGATACATTACTGGTCTACCTAATCTATGGGTCATTGGTTCGCATCCCCCCCTAGGTCACCCTTAGTCCATCCATCTGTGAATTGGTACCAAGGTGAAGGCGATCGAGTGCAGTGCCGCCCTTACACATCTCTTATCATCATTCTTTGTTATTTTTCTTTCGTTTTTCTCATTTCTATCATTCTTTGTGTATCTATTAAAGCGCGTGATATCATGGAGAATCTATAGAAAAAAACCTCTATATAACGGACATCAATCTAAAGGGTATAGTCCGTTATATGAAGGTTTCACACATAACGGAACATCGATATAATGGACTACACTCTCTCCCATAGTCAATATAATAGAGAAGGTCTCACTCTAACACCACGGAGAGAGCAAGCAAGTATTATCCTCGGCTGTAATCTGGTTAAAACTGACAACAAATCCTGATTATAATGTTGTTGGGGGCTGAGAGCTGATACATGGGGGCTGAGAGCTGACACATGGGGGCTGAGGGCTGACACAGTTCACTCCGGGATGTAAACAAAAGAATTCTCGCCTCCCCGTATCCAATTCATATTAGGCAAACAGCTGATGAGGAGGGGGTGGGGAAGGAGGGAGGGAGGTTGAGGAAGGAGGGGAGAGGGAGGGAAGAGGGAGGGGAGAGGAATGGGAGGGGGGGAGATAGGAAGGGAAAGGGAGGGATATAGGAAGGGAAGGGGAGAGATTTGTGAAGCTATTTGGAGAAGGGAGTTATGAAGGGAAGATGGAAGGGGGAAAGAAAGAAGGAAGAAAAGGAAGAATGGAGTGGAAGAGAGAGGTGGGAAAGGAGAGGAAAGGAAGTTGTGGGAAAGGAAGGAATAAGAAGGAAAGGACAAACTCTAAATTCTCAGATATTCATATAATAAATATTCCCCCTAACTGGAAACACGGGAACTTTAATTGCCCTCAAGTCTCCGTCTATTTTGGTCGCCATTACTGTAACTTTGTCTTTATAAATGAGTTCGTTAGATAAGTTATCACACCTCTTATACACTAAAAAAAAAAAATTATAAACTTGTGGAAATATTGATAATCCTGGACAAGACAGTGTTAACATAATCTTCCATTCTCGTTGATAAAGGAATATAACTGTTAATTTAAGCAGCGATACGGAGGTCAAATATGGCTGTGAATTAAGCAAGGTTGCCAGCCATCCTCAAACACGAGAGAAAAGCATTATTATTATTATTATTATTATTATTATTATTATTATTAGTATTATTATTATTATTATTATTATTATTATTATTATTATTATTAGTATTATTATTATTATTATTATTATTATTATTATTATTATTACATTATTATTACATTATTATTATTATTACATTATTATTATTATTATTATTATTATTATTATTATTATTACATTATTATTATTATTATTATTATTATTATTACTATTATTATCATTATTATTATTATTATTATTATTATTATTACATTATTACTATTATTATTATTATTAATATTATTATTATTATTATTATTATTACATTATTACTATTATTATTATTATTACATTATTATTATTATTATTATTATTATTATTATTATTACATTATTATTATTATTATTATTATTATTATTATTATTACATTATTATTATTATTATTATTATTATTATTATTATTATTACATTATTACTATTATTATTATTATTATTATTATTATTATTATTATTATTATTATTATTATTATTATACATTTATTACATTATTATTATTATTATTATTATTATTACATTATTATTACACTATTATTATTATTATTATTATTACATTATTATTATTATTATTATTATTATTATTATTACATTATTATTATTGATATCATTATTATTATTATTATTACATTATTATTAATTATTATTATTATTACATTATTATTATTATGTTATTATTATTATTATTATTATTATTACATTATTATTATTATTATTATTACATTATTATTATTATTATTATTATTATTATTATTACATTATTATTACATTATTATTATTATTATTATTATTATTATTATTACATTACTATTATTATTATTATTATTATTATTACATTATTATTACATTATTATTATTATTATTATTATTACATTATTATTATTATTATTATTATTATTATTATTATTATTATTACATTATTATTATTACATTACTATTACATTATTATTATTATTATTATTATTATCATTATTATTATTATTATTTTTATTATTATTATTGTCATTGTTGTTATGTGAGCGCGTGTGTGTGTGTTTTTACAAGATTATAATTATACTTACAATAAATCCTCATAATAAAAACATTTATAATCTCCCGGAAAACATTTTAAAATAATTCTTAGGTAAATATAATGAACTGCAATGTATATAAGAGAAAAAAAAACATTAAATTAATAAAAATAGAGAATTTTTGTGTTGGGTAAAAGCATTTGCCTTATATTTTTATAACTGGTCTCTCTTTCTTTCCCTTCCTCCCTCTATCTCTCCCTTCCTCTCTCTCCCTCCCTTCCCTTCTCTTTTACTCCCTCCTTCACTTCTCCCTTTCTCCCCTCCCTCCCCCTTCTCTCCTCTTTTCGCTCCTCTTCCCTCCCCTCTCCCTCCCTCCCCTTCTCTTTCTCTCCCCTCCCCTCCCTCCCCTTCTCTTTCTCCCCTCCCTCTCCCCACCCCCCCTTCTCTCCTCCTCCCTCCCCTTCTCTCCCTCTTCCCACCCCTCCCCTTCCTCCCTCTCCCTCCCCTGTCTCTTTTTCTCCCTCCCTCCCCCTTCTCTTTCTCTCCCTCCCTCCTCCTCTTCTCTCCCTCTTCCTCTTCCCCTCCCTTCCCTCCTCTCCCTCCCCCCACACACAGTCCCAGGAATGAATATAAGTAAAGTTCAGAGTCGCAGTAACAATGTCTGAACCACTTAACGGAAGTGCTGGTGATACGCAGTGCATATGTATGTATGTATGTATGTATGTATGTATGTATGTATGTCACCACCACTCGAGTGTTACCCAATAGCATGACGTTACACCTTGTACTTCACCTGGCCTCAATGAAATCCCAATACGATAAAAATCAAATCAAATATGAAGCTCTAAAAGTATGTCCCGTCTCGTGGTACAACAGAGACAGGCTATATAAAAAAAAAACAAGAGACAGACAGACAGACGGACAGACGCCCTACCACAGAACGTGAGTGGGGGTGCAGAAAGCAACTTGATATTATACCAACCCGAGTTTCCCCCCTTCCCTCTACTGTCCTCTTTCTGTGTTTTATCTTCTCCTACAGTGACATACATACATACATACATACATACATACATACATACATACATACATACATACATACATACATACATACATACATACATACATACATACATACATACATACATACATACATACATACATACATACATACATACATACATACATACATACATACATACATACATACATACATACATACATACATACATACATACATACATACATACATACATACATACATACATGTTCCTCCCGTCTACTACTTACTACAGTTTCTCTCCCTATGGTTCCTACAACATGTACAGTACGAGAAAAAAATTGTATTGTAGTTTTTCTCTCCGTAATATCAACCATGTGTAGAGTAGTTGGCCAATAAGACGCTAGAGTCGTATTTTTGGTGACGTCATTCGGGTTTTATCTTTAGTGACGTCATTCGGGGGTCGTGTTTTTGGTGACGTCATTCGGGCCATAACTGGTGACGTCATTGATCACTAGGAACATTTTACTTCGAACTGTTTCATTGCTTCGTTGGTTAAGACTCACTGATTCGTTATTTAAAACTCTTAATAAACCTTAAAAAAAAACACACTGACTCAAAATAGTTCGAATAACCTAGACCGAAATGAATCATTCGAAACATTAGCTTGAGGATTCGAACCCCTAATGGTGGGTACCCGAGACATGTTTACTGAACCCGGGAAGGTTAAATAACTAGCCCGAGTTAAAATAGAAGACCGGGTAAATAAACAACATCGGTAACTCAACAAAAGACCGGGTAAATAAACAACATTGGTCACTCAACAAAAGACCGGGTAAATAAACAACATTGGTCACTCAACAAAAGACCGGGTCGATAACTCAACAAAAGACCAAAAGACCGGTAAATAAACAAATAAATCAGAAAACATGTAAAATAATGTTCTACCTCACCCTTTGGCCTTTCCCCTTCCGCAAAACTACCTAACCTAACCTAACCAAACCTAACCTAATCTAACTAAACCTAACCTAACCAAACCTATAGTAATTCCTGACAGTACTGAAGACGAGACATAAGTTACTCCCTACCACACACGTATCTCACGCCTTAGTTAGACCCTACATAGCAACCTGCGACCTGACCCTGGCCTGTATCCCTGACCTGTAGCCTTAACCCAGGTCAGTAACCTTGACCCTGGCCTGTAACCTTGACCCTGGCCTGTAACCATGACCCTGACCTGTAACCGTGACCTTGGCCTGTAACCTTGACCCTGGCCGGTATCCCTGACCCTGACCTGTAGCCTTAACCCAGGTCAGTAACCTTGACCCTGGCCTGTAACCTTGACCCTGGCCTGTAACCTTGACCCTGACCTGTAACCGTAACCTTGGCCTGTAACCTTGACCCTGGCCGGTATCCCTGACCTGTAGCCTTAACCCTAACCTGTAGCCCTGACCTTTAACCCTGACCCTGACCTGTAGCTCTGGTGACTTGAACTAGAAGTGCGGGGTAAGTCTACGTCATAAACAAAAGACAATTAAAACTAAAAGATAAGAATAAAAGAACAAAAGATAATACTTGACAACTGTGGCGCGTCTTTACCACCAAACTGAGGAAAATTGTCCAAAATAAATAAAAGTTTTCATACCTCGAGAAAATGAGAAAAGGTGATCTGAGAATACGGTTTACGTGGTATAACTTTTACGATTATTTACGTCTGATAGGCGAAGCTGACTAAGTTCCTTCCCCATGCCCGCAAAAAGTTTATTTCTGGTCAAATACTTTTCATAAAAATAAAATAAAATCGTTTAGAAGATTAAAAATACAAGATAAACCTTCGTAAAAAAAATGTTACGTTTGTGTTACATCGAAAACATCACGGAAGTAGCATATACAGTAATGTTACGTTACAACACATCTCACGAACGGACCCAAGACAGAAAAATCGGAAAAGTGATCATATGCAAATCGTATTCCTCTTATACTTTTTGTCATTTTCTCGAGGTAATAAATCTTTTATCTTAAATGGAGAAAGTTAGTACTAAGGGCCCGCCGCGGTCAAGTCACACATATGTACAAGTCGCTTACCTCAGTAATTGATGTCATGGGATGAATCGTCTTCCCTGGTGACTAAACCATCTTCGTGTTCCTCAGCTGGTCACTAGTACCTTCAACACCACCAGCTGCCGTGTTCCTCAGCTGGTCACCTATAACTGCAACACCACCGGGAACGTCTGACACCCATCATAAATGCGTAAAAGTCATCACAACAACACAACCACTCACAGTATGGGTTAGTTTGGTCACTACAAGACATACAGCTACGGAGCATAACGACCACACACGAACACACACGCTCAACGGCCCCAACCCTTTACTGTCGTGTCGAAAAATACACGAAACTGAGCACCCCCCCTCCTCCTCCCAAGTGTTGTGGCTCGTTATGGCAAAGACGTCACGAACCATCAAATTACCTACACAGTCGTTAACACCCTCAAATACCATAGTACATTACCCATAGCTTAATAATTCTCAAATGCAAGTCTAACCTGCACTTAATATATGTTAATAAGTGCTGTAATCGTCGCCATGATGTAAACAAAGGAATAATAAATCTGGTCGCTTACAAAACTAAACAGAATTAATACAAGTGAACTAAACTGAGTCGTCCATCTCTTGACACCTCGATAGCTATTCCTCACACCCAGGCCATCACCTGGGTAGAGTAAACAAGGTGAAAGAATCTACCTGGGAGACGCAATCGAGAGAAGAGAAAACGTGTATAATATTGGTGTGAAAGAAAACGGAGGTGGTGAAGACAGCTCATAAGTGGTGTGAAAGTACTTCTATTATTTATTCTGTAAAATATCTTGAATCTTGAACCTGTTGTCCCCTTACCTGAGATGAATCAGGCGACAGGTGTGGAAATTGTGTTGCCCAAATGTCCTCCTTCGGTCAACGTTAGTGTAATATGTATGTGTGGTCTTAATTATCTTCACGAAAAAGATATACTGTATGTGTATGTATGAATATTTATGTATTTATCCATGTGTGCCTGATGATATGTAGGAAATATACATATACATACATGTATAATATGCATAACTTGTCATATTATTGCACTTAAACACACGAGTTGAAAATATCACGGTAGCAGTGACAAAATCTATCGTATGGAACAAGTATTGGTCAATCAGGAGGAGGAGGAGGAGGAGGAGGAGTCCTTCATGACTAAAGGATGTCTGAGGTAGGACCGTAGGATATGACTTGTGTTGTCTTGGTTATGTTATGATCCCCGCTCTCAGCATCAATATTTTTTGTGCGTTTTTGTACGTGTGTGTATATGTGTATGTGTGTGTGTGTATATGTGTATGTGTGTGTGTGTGTATGTGTGTGTGTATATATATGTGTATGTGTGTATTTGTATGTGTGTCAAGTGTAACAAGCAACATACAGTACATACACACAGTGAGACACCAATTTCCTCTCCAAAGACGTGGCCACTAACACTACAACACAAACAAGGAAGTGAATTTTAAGAGAATAAATCAATCAATTAAAAGTCTTTATTCGTCAAAAAACACTTTAGCTTTGTGAATAATAGTGACATAATCTTATACACAGGCTACATATAATAGTGTATATATTAGCTCACACACACACACACACACACACACACACACACACACAGCATCTTAGAATCTCATAATACAGCGTTACAAACTTATACAACAAACTTCTACAAGATAACAGTACACTACAGTATCTGCTAATTTACAAACCAGGGTACAAGAACTACAAAATAGCTTTATACAATAAATACAAGAGTTGACTAATTACTATATAACACCATAACCCAGGTAACGTATCTCTACACTAAGAGGAGAAGAGTGACTGTTAGCCCAATACACCTGTGAGGGTTCGAACTGAAGTCCTCACATGACTGAGCCTACCCACTCATCCACTACCCACGTGTTCTCGGCCCTACAGGCTACACGTTTCCGAAGTCTTCCATATTGATATTGAAAGAGTTTATTAAGCCAGAAAAATACAGATACAGAGTGGATGATAATAATAACAATATTAACATGGCTGAGCCAGTTGAGAGCCTGAGGTCTCTTGAAGGCACCCGATTTATACAGTACATTTTTCTCAAGGAGATATTATGTAACATTTAGTATCATCTGGAATAGTACATGTGAATGGATTTTATGTGGTTTCTCCAGCTAAGTTTTCCATCAACAATAATCCCAAGAAATTTTGTATTTTGATCGCGTTTGAAGACTGTATTACCAAGGTACAGGGGGTCCAAATTTGGGGGTGGGTTTTTCCTTCCGTGAAAGATTGTGTAGTGGGTTCTTTCGAGGTTTAAGGTCAGTTTATTACTTGTTACCCAGGTCCTGAGTTTAGTCAATTCAGTGTTCATAGTTCTCATCAAGGAATGGAGGTCTGAGTTGCTGGCATAGAGGTTACTATCGTCTGCAAATAAGTTGTATTTTTTTAGTGTGCTGGCGTGGACTATGTCGTTTATGTACAACAAAAACAGTACAGGGCCGAGACTGGAACCTTGAGGGACGCCATACACGATTGGTGTACTGTATATATAATTGTACAGTATTAAGTAACCTGGGATTTCACATAATCTCAGTAATCACCTAACCATACCATTAGCCTAAACTAACCATATCATTAACCTAACCTAACCCTTAAACTAACCTGGTTAATGGTCAATATCATCAGCACTAAACGTTAAGGGTCATGATCTTAACACACATATAAGTCAACATTATCTGAGTGGTAAAGGTGTGTTATAGAAGATCCTAAACCAGAAATAATTACACCTCAGTCATCTATTACAATGAATTTAATTTTAAGTTATTTATGATTTTATAGTACAAAAATTTTCCTCCCAAATATCAAACTTTCATGATAAAATACCAAACTTTATAATTAGTCTTCATAATTTTCCACATAGTTCATGATTAAAAACAAATTACATTCTTCCCCTAAACTCAACCTAAAAATCTATCAACTTTTATTACATTCACCAAAAAATTTGCCCAGTTAATCGACTATTTTCTAAGTGGTACAGTACAACACACTACCCCTGAACTGGTGGTATCTACAGGTGATCATCTTGTCCAGTGCTGCCTTAAGTAGTCAGGGAAAAGTGTTGCTATACCGCCTGTGATACTCCCAGTCAGGATACTAATCATACGTGAATCCATTATCTGTATACGAGTGCAAGGGATGACTCGAAACGCAATCCATCAGACATTAGTTCAATCCCGACTCATCTCTAATACTGTAACACTGCCACATCTTGACTGGGGATATAATAGATGATATAGAAACACCTTTACCTGACTTTACCATGAAGGAAAAGTGTACTTCTGACAGTCCTCCTTGAAACCGGTGAGGTGAGGAGACAAGCAAGAGGAAACGTGAAGAAAAAGGAGATAAAAGGTAGTGAAGAGTCAGACAGTTCTTATGTTTACTAATCCCATAAATAACTACTGAGGGTGCAAGAAGACATGGAGGGTGTTGAGACTGAAGACGAGTACCTGTGGTCATGGCAGATCATCGTCGTCAGGAACACCGATAGAGGAACAGGAGGTGGAGAGATAGTGTCTTGGGTGACGGTGAACGAGACTCTCCTATATCAGTCACGGACACACAGGCTATCGACAGTCACATAAAAGGGGTCCCAGATGTAAGGTGAGGAGGAGTAACATGGGTCGAGATTCAGAGGACAGTACCCGGTGGCTCCAAGTTGTCGTCAGTCACAGGTGAGAAGCAACATCGTAATTAATTACTCAGAAGGACATTTTCGATGACAGTATCTAGAGACGCACGTCATCAGATATGGGAGAACACCTTTGACGGCAGTGGTTAAGTGACGCACCTCAATATCAGACATACAGACGAAAGTAACTTGGTTCTTAGGCCCAAAACGTTAAAGTGTCAAAGGTAGAAGTATGCTGCATAAGGTTCTTGTTGCGTCAGAAGGAAACAAACATCAGGGGTTCACATAGAGCGACACACCGGGAAGACGACGAGTTCAACACCTGCAGTAGCTAGCGACACACCTCGTCGTCAGGCACACAGGCGGAGGCGGCCGTCACCACGAAGAGTCTCCCGCTGGGACACACACACACCTGAGCAGGAGGACCAGGAAGTTACAGGTATATTGTTATTTCAGTATTGTTTATTTCCTGTGACGGAAACTTATTCACCTGTATAATGATCAAGTATGAGAGGTGATACAGTATATATCAGCATGTATAAGTCACTCCTTCCCTACCCCCTCCTGTCTCTCTACCTACCTCTCCTTAGTCTCTGTCTCCCTCCTTTCCTCGTTACCTCCCTCTATATCCCTTTACATCCCTCCCTCCCTCCCTCCCTCCCTCTCTAACTCCTTCCATGGCCTGAAACGTCTTCCACTCACCCACATTTACAAAACTCATTTCGCACAGAGCAAATAAGTGCACCCAGGACACAGATACACTACACCCAGGACACAGATACACTACACCCAGGACACAGATACACTACACCCAGGACACAGATACACTACACCCAGGACACAGATACACTACACCCAGGACACAGATACACTACACCCAGGACACAGATACACTACACCCAGGACACAGTTACATTACACCCAGGACACAGATACACTACACCCAGGACACAGATACACTACACCCAGGACACAGATACACACACCCAGACACAGATACACACCCAGGACACAGACTACACAGATGACACAGGACACCCAGGACACAGATACACTACACCCAGGACACAGATACACTACACCCAGGACACAGATACACTACACCCAGGACACAGACACTACACAGGGACACAGATACACCAGGACACAGATACACCCAGGACACAGATACACTACACCCAGGACACAGATACACTACACCCAGGACACAGATACACTACACCCAGGACACAGATACACTACACCCAGGACACAGATACACTACACCCAGGACACAGATACACTACACCCAGGACACAGATACACTACACCCAGGACACAGATACACTACACCCAGGACACAGATACACTACACCCAGGACACAGATACACTACACCCAGGACACAGATACACTACACCCAGGACACAGATACACTACACCCAGGACACAGATACACTACACCCAGGACAACAATACAGCAGCCATGACACACACACACTAATACTAAAATCAGTGCCATAACCTGACAGTATACTTAGAAATACAGTAAAAGTAGACTTATTAAAATACCACGGTAATTCCCTTATTGAATCTTACCTTTAGAGGAAAAAGAAAATGTATCAAATAAAACTAATTAATTTGAGTCATATACACAGGTAACACAAAGGCTTAAGTTGCCTCACACACTCACCTGGTAGACTTGTACAGGTGTGGCAGTGGGTGGCTGCTGGGGGATGGGTGGCATAGGGGTGGTAGGGGTCCTGGGTGGCTCAGGTGGCGGGATTTGAGTTTCTGAAAAATAATGATAATATAAGCGACTTTATCTAACACCATAATAATATCTGTTCATGGAGTAATTATTTATAATGGAAGGTTTTATTTGTTTATCGATTTTTTCTAATTTTCATATCACTTGATTAGGCGCCACACACACACACACACACACACACACACACACACACACACACACACACACACATGCGTACGTACGTCCCTTCACTGCCCTAAGCTTACAGGGTTGCTGGTAAGGGCGAGTGGTGGTGGGTGGGTGTTTCTGTGGTCAGTGGTGGTGGGTGGGTGTTTCTGGTGGGTCAGTGATGGTGGGTGGGTGTGGGGTCAGTGGTGGTGGTGGTGTTTCAGTGGTGGTGGGTGGGTGTTTCTGGTGGGTCAGTGATGGGGTGGGTTTCTGGTGGGTCAGTGGTGGTGGGTGGGTGTCTGGTGGGTGTTCTCAGGTACCAGAGATGGCTGGGAATATAAAGAGAGGTGGGCTAGAGCAGAAAAGTCCATTACTCTATGAACAAACAAACTGTGAGAGAGAAAAAAGAAAGAGTGAGTAAGTGAGAGAAAGAAAGAGAGACACAGACATACACGGACAGAGATAAAATCTGATAAGGGAAAGAGAGCGAGAGAATTTAAGGGAGAAACAGAAAGACAAGAAGATGAAAACAGAGAGAATGAGAGAGAAGGCAAGCCATGGCTAGCAATCAGGTGGTAAGATAGAAAGGCAGACAGTCGCTGGTAAACGCTCCCATGAAAGGACCAGTTTTACGCTACACTGAGACACAGACAATCTGCATCTCTCCTTAAATTGTAATTGGCTTATAAATGAAGTTGTGGTGAGGCAGTACAGGAGTCTACCTGGTGGGGCACTGTGGTCTGTGGGTGTACAGGTGTATACAGTATGTACATCAATAATAAAAATCAATGTAGAAAATTTAAATATATAGCAAGTATGCATGGACACACGGAGGACCCACCTGGGGGAGTGACTGTGGGGGCTGCCATGACCTCCTCCCTCGTCGTGTTAACCATCGACAGGTTACCGTGGATAGGCAGCTTAGGCATGAAGATTTTAGGGTTGTCGAACCTGATGGCACCCTTCTCGGCCACCAGCGACGCCTGCTTCAGTGAGGTGACAGAGATGTCTCCGTCACGAGCCTCTACACGGATCTCCTGGGCGGCTGTGGCCTCCAGCCTCCTGGTCACGCTCTCCAGGCTACCGGAGACGAAGGACGAGTAAGAAATTGTCAGCAGGAACCAAGAAAAAGAGAAGGAAAATTAATTAACATAAGATTTATTAAGGAAATTACTCTTCCTTCACAGTTCACTATTAAGATAATGTAACCTGGCCCCAAAGGATATGTGCAATTAATTATATATCAACCCAGTTGTTGTGAAGCTTTGGCTGGAAAACTAAAATATGGTTATTATTACATTGGTGTGGCTGCATCAGGGGAGGTGCGCACGCTGATGTTTGTGAATAGAGTCCTGGCGTATCAAAACATGCCATCACAAGATTAACTATCAATTTTCACAGTAATTTTCAATGTTTTTGTAATTAGAGCCAACTTAAAAATTAAACACTGACAGATTACAGAAAGGATGATGGAGGGTTGGAGAGACGGAGGATGGCAATTTGCACCTAGGAAATATTACCTCATGCCTAAGTTGAAGCCAAGCTGTCAGCTGTAATGGACAATATTGGCTCGTTAGTCGTAATTGACAGCTTCAACTGGGAATCTTACAGCAAGATAACCTTTCAGTACTAGCAGGTGCATCTAGTGGCTGGGATTGAAAGTGCACCTACCTAGACTAAAGATCTGTTAGGGGAGCCTTTGTGTGTGTTCTTTAAAGCCACAATTGTGTTGATATTAACTCAACGGATCAAATAAAACATGAAGTAAGCATTTTTCCCACATAAGTCCGTATTTTGTCACGATTCTAAACTTCCCTAAAAAACAATAACACTAATCTAGTTAAACTGTGCTGTATAGGTTTCCCCCGGCTCTCCGCTGCCCGAGTTGCATGCGCACTTTGTTTACAATTCAAACGTGACGTCACAGGGAAACATTCAGTATTCACCAACATAGAGGAGACAATTGTATATTCAGCTCTCGTATGTAAAATGTGCAAATTCACTGCAATTCCTCCCCCCAAAAAATGTGAATGTTACATATAGTGCATCAGTTTATCATCCGCCCGTGTGCCGTCATTCACTCTGTAGGTATTTGAATTTTTTTTATGGATTTTATAAACCATTCACCATTAATAATCAGCACACAATATGTTTATTTACTCACACCAGCTACATAAAATACTTAAGGCAACTATATACACCAGTAAAATTTATACAAAACTGTAATACAACAACAATAATAATAAAAATAACTACAATAAATCAAGAACATTAAAAAATACAGGAGACATATTAATAATTTTTTTCTCACTTTGTATCCAGGAGACAATTATTTGCACCTGTCTGTCAATATAGAGTCTCTGTCCCCCAAATAGTTACGATGTATGAAAGAGGAAGAGGAGGATAGAGGACTTTATTTACATCACATGAAGAGTAACACTACCAAAAGCTTATCCATTTATTCATTTTCACCTGATGGTATGGTTAGGTTAGGTTAGAAGTTAGCGTTAGGTTAGGTTATATTGCGATGCGTTGGGTTAGGTTAGGTTAAGTTAGCATTAGGCTGTTTAACCATCAGGGGAAATAAGCTGGGGAGCTAATCTTCATGTGATCCCTTTGTGTATTTCTTGATCTGTTGATGTTCTGTATTACAACATTTCAACAACAAAGATCTTGGATAATAATAATATACTGTATCTCTGATTAACCTGATCTGCGTCATGTCACTAAACCACCGAAGCTGTGTGGTTGATTCTGGTCGAGTTGTCTATGGTAAACAGGTGGTTAGACTGATAAACCATTCTGACAGGTACTGAAATGAACTAATGACCAGTGACGACGATGTTGTTGCTGGATTCTGACGATACTTAAATCCCAGGTGAAGCTTTTGTTGATGGTTTATACCTGTTGGAACACCTGTGTGAGTGGTGACGCTCTCTGTACCTGTGTTAGTCGGGGTCATCACTTGAATGGGGGATTAGAGTGATGTATTGACTCGTAAAAAAAATAGAATGTGAAAAAGTTAAGAAAATAAACAAGTCTCTCTCTCTATTATTATATTGGTTAAAATAATCAATCTAACGCAACAATCTCATACTCTAACCGGGGTCAGGGTGAAAATAACTCTAAGGAGACTACAATCCTTATTTCAATTACAATCTTTTATGTCCCGCACGAGAGCACAAGCCTTGATTTTTTTTTTTTTTTAAGTTTTGTTAGCGTTTGTCTCTACCACACTGTTACAGCACATTTCTTCACCACACTACCTCACCACAGTACCTCCTCATCATCACACTACTGTACCTCACCACACTAAGCCCCTCACCCCTTCCCATATACAGAGATGGAAAGGGAAAGAAATCTACAAGTTTAGTCAGAAAGAGATACACACCATCATCTCTCATAGCTCAGGGCGCTCAACGACGTATCTTGTGAGCCCCAGATTAAGCTCAGCAAGTTGAAGGTTCACTTTGGTGTTGGTGTATTTGGTCGACTTAGCGGAGGAGGAGAAGAAGAAACTGGAGTCTTAAATTCACCAAACATTTTACGTTAAGTTTCTCCTAAAAATGGACAGGAGAACGTACAATATAGCCTCCCTATAACGGATTTCTCTCTCTCCATATAACAAACACTTAGATATAATGGACTATCATCTTTATATAGTTTATTAGTTGGAGGTTTCACATCTAACATAACCTCGATATAATGACCTTTCTTCTCCATATAGTTCTTTAAATAGAGGTTTTACTGTAAATATTAAGATATGGTCGAGTCTCAGTGTAACTTGGCCGCCATTCTTCATGTCTTCCAATGGTTTTACTTTATATGGGAGAGAGTTACAATACGATAATCTCGGGTTTAAGGGAAGGAGGAAAATTTTATCGTCCGAACTTTGTGTGGGAGAGAGAGAGAGAGAGAGAGAGAGAGAGAGAGAGAGAGAGAGAGAGAGAGAGAGAGAGAGACAGAAAATAAACAAAAACATATAAGAAGAGAGAGAGTAAGAGGGGAGAAAAGGAAAACAAAAGAAAAACAGAGATAAAAGTCAATTAAAGAGAGAGGGGGCAGGAGAGGAGGAGGAGGAAGAAGACAAGGAGATAAAAATGAGGTAAAAGGCAGTAATAAAACAAAAGAGAAAATAGAAATTGGAAGAAAGATTAAACACTTCAAAGAATAAACAGAAACACTGAAAGCTGAACCTAGAAGCTACGGTATTAATTAACCTGTGGCTTACCTGAACCTGTGGACACCCCGGGAGTAGACGTGAGGGGTTTGAATTGAACCTTGGAATGAGGCGCCTTCTGAACCTGAAATATATGAGGATTATTATAAACAAACCTGGTATATGAGGATTACTGTAAACAAACCTGGTATATGAGGATTACTGTAAACAAACCTGGTATATGAGGATTACTGTAAGGATTTATATAAACAAACTTGGAATTCGTGAGGATTATTGTAAACAAACTTGGAATACGTGAGGATTATTGCAAACAAACTTCACCTGCTGGTATAAACAAACTTAGAATACGTAAGCAACAGCATAGACAAGCTAAATGTAGGAGAAAACAGCACAAGCTAAACATGGTAACACTTTATAAATTTACCCCAAAATTGGACCTTGTCACATATTGAAAAAATTCGATGACTTTGGTACAGTTACGAAGCCGTACTCGAGTTATTTTGGAAACAGACAGACAGACTGACAGACAGACAGGGCTGAAAAGAATATCCTACCCCACAGCTATGGACAGTGTGATAAATATTACATATGAGAATTAATTTGAATAAACTTAGTGTAATTTAACTTAAGATCTTTGGGGATTAATATAAATAATTTAGTGTGTGTGGTAATTAGTGTCAATAATTGATGATTGGTAGGGTTTTTTTTTATCAGTATTTGTATACATGTTATTAATACATATTTTGGTGTCTTACTTACCACAGACAACAACAAAAGGAGAGGGGGGGGAGGAGGAGGAGGAAGAGGCGTGGGTGGTAGAAGTAAGGGGACAGGCAGGGGAAGGATAACCTACCTCCTGAACAATGTGTACCTGTGACCTCCTGACCTTACCTGTGACCGTGAATTTCTTGGCGCCGACAATGGTGCGGTTGGGTGAGGACTCGAACAAGACTCCCCCTTGGATTCCATGTACCAAGAACTTCTGTGCACCAGCCTCTACATCATCGGGGTCTGTAAGTAAGTAATTAAGTAAATAAATATAAGTAATTAAGGAAGTAAATATGTAAGTAAAGGAGTAAGTAAGTGACTGATGTTATTAAGTTCTCAAAAAGTTTGTTAAGTGACCAAACTGTGTTAGACGTAGAACTTTACAACTACAGTCTCTCTCTCTCTCTCTCTCTCTCTCTCTCTCTCTCTCTACTCACTGATGTGCAGGTAGGAGGGGTCGCTGACATAGGGTTCGGGGTGGTCATCGCGGGTGGGAGCGGTGAGGATGGTGAAGTTGTGGTAACAGTTGATGTTTAGGTCTTGATCCTTCCTGCTCATGATCCTGTTGATAGAGACCTGGGGAGAGGGAGTGTGTCAGTCGAGAGAGACACACACAGACAGATACACAGACACAGAAATACACACACACAGGAAGAGAGAGAGAGAGAGAGAGAGACACATTACGAAATAGAGACACATACAGAAATAGAGGGACACAGTTAGAGAGATATATATATACACATAGAGAGACAGAAATAGAGAGAAACAGCGAGAGAGACAAAGAGACAGATAGTTAGGTAAGAAAAGGAGAAGGTCTGCTAAATAAAATTGGATGAATAAATAAGAGAAAAGAAACAAGGAAGAGAGGAAAGGGGACAGAAGGGAGGAAGAGAAGGGGTTAAAGGGGGGGATGATAATTCAAAAGGAAAAGGGAAGAGAGGAGGAGGGATGAGAAGAGAGGGGGAAGTAGTAGGAAGAATGAGAGGGAGGTAGGGATGGATGAGAAGGCAGGAAGAGAGGGAGGTGGTAGTAGTGGAACTGAAGGAATAAAGGAAGGAAGGAAGGAAGAGGAAATGAGAAGGATAACATTATGGTTCAAGATATGTAAATAGGAAAGGGAAGAGAAGCCAGAGGTGTTAATAAAAGAGGAATTATAGAAGAGAGAAACAAGAGTTTTAACACATCAATCATGCCTCATCACAGGTAGGTCACAGGTAGGTCACAGGTCACGGGCAGGTCACAGGTAGGTCACAGTTAGCTTACAGGTCCGCTCTCATTAATACACACAGTTCATCATCTCAAGTAAATGGCGAACTTAATTAACTTATCATCCAGAGTAAAATACGACCTTGTCCTGAACAATAACGACCTCTGCCTGTTGTACGACCTTGACCTGCAGTACGACTCACCTTTCCCAGCATTCGGCTTATTCCCTGCATCTTCACTCCGCCGATGACCACGTTCAGATGCCCCATCCCGTCCTGTGGAGAGACCTGGAGTTACTACCGACGAAGGGAGACTGTGATGCTACTGACGGAGGAGGAGGAGGAGGATGAAGACTGTGGTACTACTGAAGGCAGGAAAATAGACATAAAAATAGACAGATTGATCAAAATAAATCATCAATTGATCACAAAACTCAAAATGCTGTTATTTTCCTTAGATTTAATTCTCTCGTTAGATCAAAAAAATAAATTCACCTTCAAAATCAAACCTTATCAAATCAATTACTCAATACAACTTGATAATTACTTTAATGTGGGTTATATTAAGTCTTGTTATAAAAATGGTATAAATTGATTACCTTGCTGTTTATATCTGACAATAATGCTGAAGAGTATAATTATCTTCATGTTTATTGTAAAAAATACTAAGTTTGGTCTTATATATTTAATAGAGGCTAATATATATATTCAATAAATGTCAATAACACTTCTTTTGCTCTGTTATTTGTGTGTTATTTATTTGTCTAATTTTCTTTACGTTTTTATATTGTGGTAGCGAATAACCAATCAAAACTCAGCTCTTCAAAATCCTACGTTGCGTATAACTCATCCACCAATCACGTGACTGTGTGAGGTATACAGTAACTACCATGGGCGTATTGTTTACTATACTCAGTGTGAACGAACAAGAAGCAAGGAATTGGTGACCACTGACTAAAGCCTTGAAAACGTATTAAACTTACGCAAATCAGCAGACCTTCTTACCACCTTTCTAATATTGAATAATGCGCCTTAATGAATAACTATGAATAACCAGGTACTTAGTCCACTATGTTATGATACTGTAAATAAAACTAACATAAAACAGAGTACCGCCAAACTCCCACCAATAGCGCCCCTGCCTGGTCACCAAGATAGCAAAGGTCAATATTTTATTTCCAGGAAGCTGAGAACACACAGGTGGAAGATGAATGTGGTGAGAGGACATCCTGGTGACAAGTCTCTCTGATATAAAAATGGTGACGTCTTGTGCTCTAGGGACAATGACCATCAGAATGTAAACAGGTTATTTTTCTTACATACAGGGATCATATATGTAAATTACACTTACAGGTGTATAAATTTATGTATGTGTATGTGTGTGTGTGTGTGTGTGTGTGTGTGTGTGTGTGTGTTAGCCTCTGTATGTATTATTTTTTTATATGAAGAATCTTAATTTTTTCTAAGTATTTAATTAAGTGATGTGTGTTGTTGATGGGATTAGTGTACCTGTGTATATTAGTCAGGGACACGTGGAGCCTTACCACTCACTAGACTGTATGCTAACTCCCCACCAGCCCTCCCTCACTCCCCACCAGCCCCCTCCCCACACCACCCCCTCCCCACCACTCACCCTCCCCACCACTCACCAAATTGAAGTTGACCGTCTTGAGTATCCAGAGTGTGAGAGAGAGGTTGATGATAGAGAGTGCCAACAGTGCCACCAGCAGGAGGTAGAGGCACCGTCGCCGCCACCCAGACGTAGCCACCCGTACATTGTGGCCACCCACTACGATGGTCGCCGACCCCGAGTCCCCGCCCCAGTCCACCTGCGGCCGGTACCCCTGAACCACACCTGTTGGGCGGCACACCTGTAAGTCAGTACCTCTGCACTACAACCTGCACAAAAATATTCACACCTGTTGTACTTATAAGCTGTTTAGTTTCACTCACAAAAAAAGTATGAAAATTGTTAAGGGAAACCTAGAACTTTAAATTGTATTCTAACTTTTGCGACGAACAGAAATGGTATTAGTTTTGTGATACATTATTTACGTGCGTGTAAGAGAGCGGGATACATCTAGTCATTTACCGGAGGAAGCTGAAGCTGAAGCTGAAATTTTACAGTAAAGTTTTATTACCTGAAAAAGAAGAATGAGAGCCAGAAGGAGTTTGCAACACATCGTGAACTCAGATGAGAGTTTGCATAAGAGTGCAAGAAAATTTCTCTGGTGGGAGAGAGTTCAGCCGAGTGAAAAGGAAGTAGTGGGTTAAGTAAACAGAGACGCTACCAGTCATGACCTGGAGCTTGGGATACTTGTACGGGGAATTCTTCCTCTTAGTTGGCGATGAGAAAACAAAACAGCTTCGGCTTAAGAGTCTAATTGCATCTTATACCCTGATTAAATTTCTCATATTCCCTATTCTCTTATTATAATTCGAATGAAACACCAATGTAAGAACCTTTGAAAGGCCAGAGTCTGTCAGGACCTGAGTTGGTAAACACACACACAGTTACTCCCGAGGTGCCTCTATTTTGATGCTCCCCATCTGGCAACACTCGCCATTGACGTCATGATTCACGCCACCAATCAGCTTGTGGCTCACTGACTGACCCTATTCTTGCCATGCTGTGTGACCTTACGACACAACAAATCTCCTTTCTCTCTTACTGTGGTTTGAGCTTGCGACACACCAAAAAATAATTTTCCCTGGCGAGAAAGAGAGAGAGAGAGAGAGAGAATCTTTGGACAAACCGGAAGTTATTTTTCTTCTTTTCCCGTCTCTCAAATCTTTTCTTTCGTTTTCTTTCCTTTCACATCTTTATCATCTCCTTCTAATTTCCTGCTTTCGCCTCCCCCTTACTTACACCCTCCTTCACCCCCATCCTCTCACTAACCAACGTTTCTCTCCCTTAACCTTCCTTTTTCCCATCCCTTTCCATCCTCCTTTCTCCTTTCTCTCCTCCAGTTTCCTCTCTCCACTTCATTTCCCCCCCCCCTTCCTCCTTCCCTCCCTCACCATTAATATAAAATCCATCAATAACAAATCTTATCTGACCTCCACAAGGCCAGTGTAAGGAGACACCGTTACCTCACTTAAATTTCTCCTCTTCACTGGGGATACGAGGACCCATCATGCTAGTCTCAGGACAATTTCGACGCTATTGGTCACAGCAGGAGCAGGTTGAGAATTTCGTCAGGTACTCCCACAACACGAGTCTTTGTGAGCAAGATGAAGAAGCAACGTCTGAGAGGAAGATGGATAGGAGAGCGAGGGTCAGTGTTCAGTCTTACTCCATTAGCCTTCCTACTCCAGGGGTCATCTTAGAGCATTGTTTACTCCACAACACTCACGACGATGTATGACCTGCAGGAGATGATGAGAACAGTAGGGCCAGATCCTCTCGGGAAGTGGTCACCATAGTCATCATGGGAGAGAACCACTACTGTCATCAACCCAATCGCCCGCACACTGAAAATTACTTCACGATATTAAAGCCTAATTCCTGATTCTTTAATTATCAGTGTTGCTGAAGACACAATATGAAACTGATAAACACTTAAAGCACTTTTTCATTGTATATTATTAGCTTGACACCTGATTTTTATACAGTGAGCTTGAAATAGGGACTCAAGTGTCGGGGTTAGGCGTTACGTCACACACGAATGTTACAGGGCCAAGAGACTGTACGTCCACTTAAGAGGGCAAACGATAATGACGTCAGACACAACACAGAAGAGGAACCACTCAAGGAACTTTCCTACAAACTTTCAACCAAATTAAACCAGTAGTTTTTGAGGTGTAAAAAAACTCTGAAAAGTTTTATACAGGCGGTGGAGGACAGAGCTGACGACCTAACTCAGCAGTGGGGTAGCCTGGGGGGTGTTGGTGCAGGCAACGACCCCCCCCCCCCCGCCCTCCACACAGTTAACTATGAAATATATTAATGATGGAAATATCAAGGGACACCTGTCGATATGGTAATGAGCTTGTCCACTCCTCCACCACCACCACCACAGGCACGACGCCACCACCACCACCACAGGCACGAACTCCCCACCACCACCACAGGCACGCTACGACACGGGGAAGGACGAAGGAGTGGCAGACAGAGAGAGAGGGGTATACAATCAACAACATATTTAATTTTTAGACGATGTGAAACTTAGATTAACCTTTAACTTCTCTCCCTCATCTATCTCTTCATCTCCTTCTCTCCTCCTCCACCCCCCCTCCTCCTCTTTTCACCTAAGCCTCTTTCCTCTCGTTACCTATTTCGCCGTTTTATTTTTCTCTCCCCTCCCCCTTCTCTCCTCCCTCCCCCCCCCCTCCCTCCCTTTCCTTTGTCTCTCTCTCCCCACTTTCCTTTATCCTGTATTGCCTGTCCCCCTTTCCATTCTTTTATATACTATTCTTGACTCTCTCTCTCTCTCTCTCTCTCTCTCTCTCTCTCTCTCTCTCTCTCTCTCTCTCTCTCTCTCTCTCTCTCTCTCTCTCTCTCTCTCTCTCTCTCTCTCTCTCTCCCTTTTACCATCCTCCTTATCTATTTTTTCTTCTCGTCTTCCCTTCTCCTTCTCTCCCCCCTCATCCTTTCCTCTTGCCACCCCCTCTTCTTCTTCTCCGCCTCACCTACCTCCTTCCTATCTTACTCACCACCGCCTCCTCTCCTCTCCCCCTCTTCCCCCTCCCAATCTTTTCTTCTCTCATCCGCTCTCTTCCTCCCTCACCTCATTTCCTCTTCCTCCTTTTCCCGTTATCCTCTCCTTTTTATTTTCCTCGTTCCCTCCTCCTCCTCTTCTCTTCCCATTCCACTTGTCCACTTCCCTCCTCCCATTCCCTCAATTCCTTTCTCTTCTCCCCATTTCTCTCGTCCCCTCTCCCCTCTTGTTCCTCTCCCCTCCCTCCCTCCTTACCTCCCCTTCTCACACTACACTCTTCTCCCCTCTCCCGTGGTCGTACCTTTAGTGAAAATATAAGCAATGACTGTCTCCCTACCTGGCTGTAGCGTAGTGTGGTGGTGGTGGTTAGTGGTAGTGAGTGGTGTCGGGGAGGGGTTAGTGGTGGTGTGGAGGGGTTAGTGGTGGTGGGGAGTGGTGAGTGGTTGTGGGGAGTGGTTGTGGTTAGTTGTGGTAGTGGTTAAAGGTGGTTGTGGTCAGTGGAGGTTAAAGGTAGTAGTGTTAATGGTTGGTGGTAGCGTGGTTAAAGGTGGTAGTGGTGATGGTGGTTTATGGTGGTGGTGGTGGTGATTAGTGGTAGTGTGATGGTGAGTTGTGATGGTGGAGTGGTGAATGGTGATACTTGTGGTAGGGGTGGTAGTGTAGTGGTGGTTAAGTAATGATGTGGTGATGGTGGTGGTATTATTTGTGTGTGTGTGTGTGTGTGTGTGTGTGTGTGGCACCCTTACACCAGTAGCGGTAGGAGGTGAGGCACTGGCCCTTGGGTGGAGGTTGGCACTACTCCAACACCATACGCTCTCGTGCTTCCCTCCCCTGCCAACACCACTACCACCTCCACAATCACTACAGCCACCATTATACCCACTACAATTATTTCCACTACAACCCTTAACACCCACAACCACGTATATACTTCACCCACCTACACCCACGTACATCACCCACCTATGCCCACGTACATCACCCACCTACACCCACATGCATCACCCACTACACCCACGTACATCACCCACCTATGCATCACCCACCTATGCCCACGTACATCACCCACCTACGCACACCACCCACCTACTATCCTGGTGCCGACGCCCACATGGTTTTGACGTAAATCAGTGGACAGCATTGTAAGACGCTCCAAGTGTATACTCTCCCGATGCTGCTCGACTATAAGGCACTTACTGGCACCCACTAGGACTAACTGAGGGGCACTGGCTCTCTCCCCCACTACGTTTGACAGCGGTGTGCCAGTGCCCCTTTACGTGCCCCGCCCCGTGCCCCATCTCATGCCCCGCCCCCCGCTCCGCCCTGTGCCCCGTCTCATACCCCTCCCCTTGCCCCGCCCCGTGCCTCTTTCTCTCATACACCGCCCCGTGTCCCGTCTCATGCCCCCGCCCCGTGCCCCGTCTCATGCCCCTGCCTATGTCTTGCCCCCCAAGCCTGCCCCTTTTCTTTTTCGTGTGTGTGTGTGTGTGTGTGTGTGTGTGTGTGTGTATGTATGTGTGTGTGTGTGTGTGTATGTGTGTGTGTGTATGTGTGTGTATGTGTGTGTGTGTGTGTGTAGATGCGTTAGGATACTAATATAACCAGTGTACCTACGAGTGTATCTCCCTGTTGTCATGGGTGCTATTCCTGCTGTCATGGGTGTTATCTCCTGCTGTCAGCGTGGGTGTTATCTCCTGCTGTCGGGTGTTATCTCCTGTTGTCATGGGGTGTTATCTCCTGTTGTCATGTGGGGGTGTTATTCCTGTTGTCATGGGTGTTATCTCCTGTTGTCATGGATGTTATCTCCTGTTGTCATGGGTGTTATCTGCTGTCATGGGTGTGGCCTCCCTGTTGTCAGCGGGGTGTTATTCCTGTTGTCATAGCAGGGTTGGTGGTGAGGTGTTTGGAGCATCTCGGCCACTGGAGGTGCTCAAAGGCCTCTTCTGTTGACATACCGAGGGAGGGGGAGAGGGAGGGAGGGGTAGGGAGGGAGAGGGAGGGAGGGGAGGAGTGTGATAGGGAAGTGCACACGCCATGACGTTGCGGTTTTCTTCTTCAATCCTATTCTTTTTCTTCTCTTCCGACTTCTTCCTCCCCCCTTCCTCCTTTGCTTCTACTCTCCTTCCACAATACATATTTTCTTTCTTTTTATTTGTTTCTCCTCATTTATCTATGTAGTTCTCTTTTCGTTGTTCCTTGTGTCATGTTTACTTTCTCCCTTATCTATCGTTCCTTTCTGTCTACTTCTTCTCACCTTTCACATTCGTCTCGCGTTTTCCTATCTAATATTTCCCATTCCTTTGTTTCTCCTCTTCTCTTCAAAAGTCCTCTCATAAGGAAAGAGTCATGAGTAAACCAATAGCCTTCATGAACCCATCACCAAACTGGATCCTCTTCCGATTCCCGACATTCTTTTGTTTTCGCGCGGGAGATGAGGCCCTGATGAGAGACTATTTAACCCACCCTCTCCCTCTCCCCACCCGTGTGAATTATAGTTTTGACTCACAAATACACACATTACCAAAAGCTCAGTTACGAGAAAAAGAAAAGAAAAAGTGACAAACCCAGAGAATTCGATGCCACCCTAAAACTGCATCTATAGAGGGATCACAATACCACTTAAGAGTCGACACACTACTCCCGCAGCAGCTGTAATGATTAATATTCCCCGTCAAAATAAGGTGAAATAAGGCTTATTGACTGTGTTTTGGGCTCCCCGCGAGATATTCTCTGTGTAACTCAATACCGCCTCGGCCTGTTTACAAGACGTAAATGAAATTGATTTCCTGAGAACTGTGTGGGAGGATGTTTGACTTGGGGTGGATCTTCAAGACAAATATAAAACAAAAATGAGCACAGAAATTCACCGTTTTATTTGGGGTTGAAATGGAATGTTTGGCTTGGAATAGAACGTCTTAGGGTTGAAACAGAACGTCTAAGGGTTGAAACAAAAACTCATTTGATTAAAACAAGAACGTAAAGATGTCAAAATTGATCGTCATGGTCTATAATACAGTAGAACGTAATGAGGGTTAAAATTGAACGCCCGGTGTTGAAAATGAACGTCCTTAAAACTGGTACGACTACTTACATTTAAAAAAGTATGTCACGCGTTTAAATTGAACATCTCTGGGGTTGACGCAGAACGTGCTAGCCAATATAGCTTTACCAGATTACGTTCATGAACGTATAAATTCAGATTATTTTATGTACATTCCTTAACCTATAATTCAAAGTGTATAATTATTGCTTAGAGAATACATGACAGGTGGGCAGGAATACATGACAGGTGGGCAGGAATACATGACAGGTGGGCAGGAATGATGAATACAGATACCTTTTTACGGGAATGCCAGTCTCTAAAGGAGCAATAAGGGAGACAAGGGGCGGTGTATAGTGTTCCTGGTAATCGGGTGGTGGTGTGTGGTAGTGGTGTGTGGTGGAATTAGTTAATTTTACCGCCACACCACCCCGTTAACTACTGTATTGTGGTGTCCCTCAGGACTCATTTAGTTTGAAACTCGGGTTGAAACACGACGACCCTCTTCAAGGGAAGATGTTGTTTAATAATACGGGCGTGAGAACCTTTGGTCAGTTGTAAAATGTTTTAGAGTACCACTGACTGTTGGCGGTCAGTTGACGTATTACAGTAGTTTGGTCAGTTAGTACACCACACTGTATCAGATATAAACATAGTATACAACAACCGCCTTCAGGGAAAGTATATTAAAAATTCTTCGTAAATTGAACAATAATTTTTATGAAGGTAAAGTTTGATATTGTTTTACATTGAGTCGACTCCTCAAGCGAAACATTTGTTGTGGTCATGTTTACTTTAACGACTTGAAGGACTAACTGTAGCTGGATAATTAAGACCAACCCCACATCATGGCTAGATATAATTCACGATCACCTGCACGGGAAGCAGACACCATTATCAAGATCATTAAGGCTGTGCTTCTCCGTTAACACGAGAATACAAGAAATGGCGGGTTACCTAAGGCGAAGTTACATAAGGTAAAAGATTTTGGGGATGAAATCTCACCACACTTTCTACCGACTGGCTTAATTTTGTATTAAAATATGCTGTTACCCCCCCCGGTGAACTTGTGACGGATTTTTTTTTTAACTAATATATGGCTGCCTCTTCACAGTCACAAACATACGAACACACGTGTATAAGGTGATGTTGCAAAGACGAGTGTAAGTAAATATAACGAGAAGGTATTAGGAATGTGTAGTGTTATTCAATAACAGGTCCATAATGCCGAAATAACTCCCAGACGACATTTAATCTAGTAGTAAAGTTATTCCAAAAATAAGTCCCTTTGGAGCCAGTTTTCTTTGGATCCATCATAAAGAAAATAACATACAGGACACACTTAATAGTTTTTCAGTTCACAAAACTCGATAGTGATACGGAATCTACTTTTTACTTTTATCCTCCTCGCCACTGATCGGCTCGCTAGCCGCCCGGGCGATCGGTCACGTCTCTGTCACGCACTGTTGGCAAATACTGGGCATGCACCGGCTCCTGAGTGTACCTGAACCCGCTCCAGTGTTGGTCAAGTCTTCTCTTGAAAGAGCTCACACTCGGTGCCGTCACAACACACACTGGTAGATTGTTCCAAGAGTTTACAACCCTCACTCCGAAAAAGTTTGCCCTCACAGTTTCCTGGACTTGCAGCTTCTTCATTCTTGAGCTGTGACCAGCTTGTGGGGCGAGCGTCAGCCAGCTCCAAGTAAGGACACTCAACTGAGTAGTGCCCCCTGAGATGCTTATACACCTCAACTAAGTCCCCCCTTGCCCGTCTGTAGTATAAGCTAGGCAAGTTCAGGCGCTCCAATCTCTCAGGGTAGCTGAGGTGTCGAAGTGCAGGCACCAGTCTGGTGGCCCTCCTTTGAACATTTTCAACCAACTGACAGTCCCTAGCTTATCTCGGGGACCAGATGGGGTGACAGTACTCCAGATTGGAAAGCACTTCACTCCTGAAGATCGTTACGAGGGACGGACCGTCTAGATATCTGAACGACCTTCTTATAAGACCCAATAATTTATTTGCCTGATTTACCTTCTTCTTGCAATGGCCCGAGAACTTCAGCTCATTTTCAACATACATACCTAGGTCCTTCTCACATACAGTCTCAACTAGTGCAGTTTCTTCATCCCGTTGGGACATATCATACGCCTCCTTACCGTTGGTACGCCCCAGGTGCATCCTCTTACACTTCGTGACATTAAATCTCAGCAGCCATTTCTTCAACCATTCATGGAGCCCACAGAGGTCCTTCTGCAGCTCTTCACAGTCCGCTTGGTTCTTAATTTCCCGAAATAACTTGGCGTCATCGACAAACATTTGTATGGAGGAGTGTACAACGTCAGGCATGTCATTTATGAAACAAACAAACAACAGCGGGCCCAATACACTGCCCTGTGGTACCCCACTTGTGACAGGTACAGATGACGATTTCGTGCCATTAATCACCACACACTGCTTGCGGTCATGTAGAAAGTCTTCTATCCACGCTAGGACATTTCCCCGAATTCCGTACCCTTCCAGTTTGATTTTCAGCCTTTCGTGGGGTACACTGTCGAAAGCCTTGGCAAAATCTAGGTAAATATTGTCGATATTACCACCCCGTTCCAGAATATGGGTCCAAATATCCAATACCTTGAGCAATTGTGTTAAGCAGGAGCGCCCCGGCATAAAACCGTGTTGGCAATATCTGGTGGCCAGTATGTGAAGTACAACCAACTAATATTTCAGGACATGAAATCTTTTTAAAACACGAAAATACTTAACTTGGGTATGGCAACAAGAGTATAACGTAACTTGCAATAACACGTGATATCAGGTAACTTATAATATCAGGGAACTCGTGATATCGGGTAACACGTGATATCAGGAAACTCGTGATATCGGGTAACACGTGATATCAGGAAACTCGTGATATCGGGTAACACGTGATATCAGGGAACTCGTGATATCGGGTAACACGTGATATCATGTAACACGTGATATCATGTAACGGTTGTAACTTATAATATCAGGTATATAAAGCCACGAGCTGTATAAAACCACCCTATGATATTTACCGTAGTTGAAAAAAGCCAACATATAATAAATTAAGCCACTGTGCAGTATCTTCGTGTAACTACTAGTATACTGGTTGGGTTAGATTAGATTAGGTTAAGTTAGGTTAGGTAGGTTAAGTTAGATCAAGCCTGGTTAGGTCAAGTCTTCACACACAGAGTACATCACCACACACAATACCTTCATAGAGTACATCACAGAATACCTTCACAGAGGCTTCACTCTGTCAGTACATTGGCGGGTTAGCTGTTGTATGGCAGGTATGGTGGTGGTGGTCTATCAGTGTTGTTTTAATGTTAGCCCACAGACATACATAGTGTATTGACGTCAGAATAAACGGGGATAGTGCTAGACATTTCTTATGAACTGTAGTATTAGTCGCGTTCTGTGGTGGTAGCAGTGGCTCTCGCTCACTGAGCGTAACTGAAGTACCTGTTCAAGGTATCGAATCATAAATGAGACGAATCTCTCTATTTCTATCTCTATTTTCTCTCGGCTACAGAACATGCATTATAATTGAGGCGATAAGCCCCAGGTTTCATCATCCAGGCTTAAAGTGTCCCCTAATACCACAATAAATATCAGTATTCACAAATTGTGGATACCCTACCAAACGTGAGTGTCGGTGCACTTGTCCCTACCCTGCCCCAAACCCTTCCCCTATCACGTCGCCAATCGTCACCGTCCAGTAGAAATTAAATTAGAGCCTATGATATTATACATTGTTTTCTTTGTTACACTATAGCCATACAGGAAATGCGTGTATTTAAAGATAGAGGATGACTGCTAATTTACTAACCTTATTCTGGTTGGTATTGTGAGGGTAACTCTGCCAATACTGCTCGCTTTCCAATGACGTTAACAAACAGTGGTGCCAAATTTCACAAAACACGCCAGAAGCTGTACTCGTTATAAATGGAGGCAACTGTACGTCCAACATACAGAATGGGGCTGGAGGGTAGGTAACAGTTTTAACCAGAGCAATTGGTCACCACCGAGTGCAAATTTTAGCTTCATTGCTCAAAAATTGCCTGATATGTCGCTCGGACAAGCTAGTAAACAGACAAGCGGAACAACCACATAATTTTTTTTTTTCGGAACTCATGTCTTTGGGACACCTGGAGATGGAAAAGAGGAAAGGGTGGGGCAGCGTATATTACCTAGCATTATCGTATTCTTCTTCCTCTTGTACAGCCACAAAAACAGTTTCCGAGTTGCTGAAACGAGTCCTCCCTGTAGTATCTCATATGGGTTTGGTAGTTTAGGAGGAGCATAAATACACTTTTACTCGTGGCTGTATACCTCTCCAATACATACTTAACTTGGGCTAACACTGGCTTGTTAAATATTTTCTATTCGCACATAGTCATACTACGTTCCACATTACAGAACAACATGAAACAGATTACCCTTTAAAATATCAACTACACTGGTTATCCTAATATTGTACCCACTGCATACCTGTGTTCCATGAATCCCTTTTTCAGTGTGATTGTAACTCTTATTTTCTGCTCACTGCTCAGCACTAACATTCTTCCTACTCCTAGGGCTGCTTACCAACACACAAATTCACTTGCTAGCCGACATAATGAAAGATGAAAGCGTTCTAGCAAACACAGTAAAAACTTGAGTGCCCAGAGTGTTAACAGTCATTGGATTGTGGATGCGACTCAACGTTTTCTACAAACAACTGAAACAAGAGTAATTTCACATGAATCAAAGAATATTAGAAGGAACTAACTCCCTTATATTTTCTTTAGGTTCCGACACTAGCGCAATCTATGGGATATATATACAAGTAATCATAGAAAATGGTGTTTGGTGTTCTCGAGAAACGTAAGATTTTTTACCACTAATTCTAGTATTTCCAGCTGATTTTACTTTCGATACCATCGGCATTCATTTAATTATCAATTTGTATTATTTATTACCACTACTTATCACCAAATTAGCCGTTCGGCCGGTTTGTTTGTTCTTTTAATATTGTTAAGGACTATATTGCCCAGTGATAGTACAGGAGGAAACTGGAGTACCCGGAATAACTTGAAATGTAGGCCTAAGTATAACATATTCAGCTTGCTTGGCCAGTCGATACATCTGTAATGATAAATAAGAGCATCACCTATCAAGTGAAATGAAAGTTAAGGTGGCTGAACGTAAAGAACCTGGAGAGTACTGTACCACTCAATTAAATTACTAAGACTTTTTAACTGTGGGTTATCTTTAAATTCTGTCACAACTAAAATTGGAAATGTATACTGTATTACAAACACGAAACAACTGCTCAAGCACGATGTCGATTATTACAGCATTTTCCTTCCATGATAAAGGAAAATGCTGGGGTTGGGTATTTGCTCCTGTATTGGCACTGTAAGTAGGCCCGTATCTACAGATATAATACAAATTTATCATGTGAGTGGATATGTGCTTTCAAATGACTCGTCAAATTGCAATTTAAGACCCACTGAGTAACCCATCTTTTTATCGTTAGTAAATAGGTAGTTTTGTTTCCTCCTTCCAGTTATGCAACACAATTTTTTCGGAAATGAAAAGGGAAAATGTTACAGCCTCATAGACCGGTTGTCTGCAACACACTGACCACTATATCGCACGTAGATTATTATGTAAACAAACCGTGCTCCTACTTTTTTTACTGGTTTCCTATATTTCTAATTGTACATTTGAAGAGACAAAATTACACTGGAAATGACTATAAATATGTGGGATTTACTCGATCTGTGCTGCTGGACAATCAAGTTCACAACAAAGAAACAAATAAGAGACCTGCCACCCGGATGTCGACTAAGTGGTGATGTACTGCGCACATCATTGTCATTCCTAAATACCCATTTTAATTCATATTACGCTACATAACATTCAAATCCACCGCGCTTGTAGAATCTCAGGAGAGACGTGTTTTTCCCATCTGTTTTACCCTCAGGATCACTCCCAGTAAGTCCCGCCTTCGAACACAGTTGTCACTACGTTTATTGCACTCTACTGGCAAACGCAACCTTGAATTAGTCTGTGTAAATCAACTTTAGTAATTCGCCAGACCTTTCTTTGTCAAGTGAGGGTCATCCTTGAATGAGTAGCACTTAGATTGTTTGTAATTTGTCATTGCGTGAGTAGCGATCGCTGGCAACTTGGGGGTATATAAACCAGTGAGAGGCGGGAGGAATAAACCTCCCATATCATCTTTCACCTTCGTTCCCAGATCGAGGCTGGGCTTAATTGAAACCCACCGGTCGCTCGGAGCCGGTGGATACCCAGCAGTGGTCAATATAGGAGTGATGGTGCTGATTCGGCATGATTTATCAGCTCCACTCTACCTCGTGGGCCGAGGACCCCAGACCCACCTCGTGTCGGAGTGTAACCGACCACAACAGTAGTTGTTAGAGGCGCCAGTGCTATACCCTGGGACAGGCCTTGGAGTTATGGTCCACAGTGTGGTTGTATGTGTTTGTTAATAATTACCCCATGTTGGGTGGTGGACCCATGTCGGTGTTTGTATCAGTATTAGTGTATTGTGAGTAAGGACAAGGAACTGGTCCTGCTATGTAATGTAATGTGACACCAGTAAGAGGGTGCACTGTAAGAGTAATATCTGAGTAATTGCTGTTGAGTAAATAAGTAAATAAGGAATACAGAGTCTGCAATAGGCCCAGGAGTTGAGCCTGGTAGTTATATGTTAATAACATCTATTTTCCCCTTTGATTTTATATTAATAAACTTGTTCTTTGAGAATTTTAGGAGTATTCATTTCTCCCACAGTAGTTACCTTTATTTCCGTCCAAGTGACCCTGATATCAGAATTACACTACCCATGTGCCTAGACCATCGACATGCTACCAAGAAGAACTGTGGTTAGGTAGTACCAAAAATGAACTGAAGTGAGTAGAAGGAACATTTGAAAGGACTAAGACAGGTTGTGGTTTCACCCTTCTTTCCCCTTATCGATCTGGTCAATGAAAAACCTAACCCGAGGCCTAGTCCACTCTGCACGCTACCTAACGAGCTACATGCTGTCCAGAAGGGGTCTGGTGGCAGCGACCCTTAGAAATTAAGATTAGATTTAAGTTTTCCCCCTTAGGGTTAGTGACCCCAGTCTGGCAGTATAGTGAAATGATAAATTAAACTGTAATTTAACCGTCACTACTTATGAATCAACCACATAACTATTAACTTAACCTTTACTGTCTTTCGAGAAGTAGTGAAACCTTAGCTCTCTATTATTTCCTGTCTTTTCCCCACAAACAACATAATGGTGGCCAGCGTTTGGAACCATGTTTAAATTTACCGCTACTTCACCGAGCCAACGTTAAGGTGTGAAATAAATAAACAGCCGACACACCAGTGGCAACTGCAAAAATAAACATATTTTTAACTAAATGAAAAAGGCTTCAGATCTAGAACCTAATCACGCAAGATGTAAATTCAAATATAATTATTATAACCTCAGCATATCTGGTTGAGCCCGGATACTGTTAATCTCTTACTTTCCTTCAATTTTCCTCCCTCTTTTACCTTGATCTTAAGCCAGTCCTCTCCCATCCCCCAAATTGCATCCAAAGTACTTCCAATCCTAATCCCTGTCCTCCCACTCAGCATTACAAGCAATAGCCCTCTACCTATCTACAGACGTCAAGTTTTCCAGCAACCATCTCTAGGACAAAGATCCAACTAATAGGGATTGAATTAATTCCAAAGGATGAAGTGTCCCTTGTGATGATTATCTTGCATACTTCTACCATCGAATACCAGGGAAAACATCCTACCCGCATATTTTCCGAATGTATATGGCCTCAGCACCACCATCCTCCCGTCAGCAGTACAGCCAATCACAGCCCACCTTGCACACTGGCATTTGTCAAGTCACACATTTCTAAGACAAATATTCTGTCTTACAGTGAGGAATAATTTATTTGTGTTCCTAACCTTAACCTACCGAACCTACCTAAGAGAAAGACATTTAATTAATAGACTGAAAAGCCGGAGGGACTTTTTTCTCTGATACACTCTGTGCGCACATATAAATTATTCTTCACTGTAAGGCAGAATATTTGTCTTGGAAATGTGCGACTTGACAAATACCTGCATGCAAGGTGGGCCGTGATTGGCTGTACTGGTGGCAGGAAGATCAGGCCATTATACCTTTGGAAAATATTTGACCGGGACACATACCCGGTATTCCCTTTAGTCTCCGACTCACACTCAATTATATTTTGTATTTTTCATATTATATTATTAAATGTGCTACTAGTTTCTTGAATCCTTTAGTCTGTTTATGAAGTTTTTGATTGCAAATTGTACTTATATTTTCTATTTAAATTTTAGTTGTAATCTTTGTATAAATTATACAGTAATAATTTTGTTTAGTTTGTGAATAATAGGTAAGGAGTCTAAATAAAGTCCCTGAGGCCCCCCCCCCCCTTTTTTTAACGCTTTCCGAACATCACCAACATCTCTTGGTACTCGAGGGTCAAGCAGGGTTGTCAGGTTTGGCCTTTTAAAAAGTTTGTTGGCCTTAAAACAAAATTCATGCAGGTCATGTGGGTGGTGTGACTGAGGCTAGGGTGGTGTGATTGAGACATGGGTGGTGTGACTGGATCATGAGTGGTGTGACTGAGGCTAGGGTGGTGTGATTGAGACATGGGTGGTGTGACTGGATCATGAGTGGTGTGCCTGTGATATGACTGAGGCATGGGTGGTGTGACAAGCATGGGTTGTGTGTGACAAAGGACGAAGAAAAAGGTCACCCTACACAGCGAGCCGCCCCTGGAAGTGTCCGCTCCTCGAACCGCTTCTAGGGGCTTGGAACAGCCAGCCGTCCCTGGGGATGCCCAAGAACGCAGCTGCCCTTGGGTGCATCCTTTTGCATTTCGTGACATTAACTCTCATAAAAGTGAGAGATATTTTTCTGTTGCTCTTCACAGTCCACTTGGTTCTTAATTTCCCTGAAGCCGCATTGTTGGTAGCACCACAACACTTGTGATGCTGTAACACTGGTGGTGGTAAATTATAACATTACTGACAGAAGATGAAGACTGGGAAGATTGATATGCTGTACAGTAGAGTGCTGCACATTTTGGAATCAGTACAGGTAGTAAAAAAAAAATTGAAGAGGTGTAAGAAGATAGGGATGTGTGGAAATTTAGATGAAAAAATAAGGATAAAATGTGTGTACCATGTACGTGGAAGTGATGTTGAAGATCAAGACATCCCAAAGGCTGAAGGAAAGAGAGGAAAATGTGTGTAAATTGGATAATTGACTCAAATAACAGCTAAGAGTGATTTAAAGATAAAAATGTGAGAGAAACTACACTAGCCTCTGGGTTAATCAAATAAGTACTGTTCAAAGAGAGATATTCATAAAATACACTATGGACTAGAGTGTATAATATACAGTACTCAGTTTGAATATTCTACTGCAGCATATTTTTCAAAATAATCAAGCGTGTTTATGATTATTTATGGACATCCAAAGAAAAAATATTGAAGGTGGGGAAAATAACAAGAGGTAATTAGGAACACAATTCACACTATTTATTTTGTTTGAGAAATCACAACACATGTATATTATTTATTATCCTCAGTAATATTTCTAGTCATTACACAAGAACTGTACAGACTCTTCAAATAAAAACACAGGTATCAGTTGCGAGAGGGGGGAGTGGGGGGATGGCTGCCCAGGGGGGAAGGGGCGCCGGCCCAGAGCGATGAATGAGGGGTGACCAGTGACCTGTGTGGATGAGGGGCGGCCTACTCAACACCAGCAGTGAGCCTGCAGGTCGCGTCCACACCACCGATCACACGCCAGCTGCATCCCCATGCCCACACCTATAACAATGCTTATTATTGACACACCTGGTATTTAAAACAATACCAAAAGAGTTGAGTAGAAGCATCCCAGGGCATGAGGTTGCCATACTGCTGGCAGGCAGGCGGGCGGCAGACATGGCAACCTACTTGTGACAGAATGGGTCGCATGTGGGCATGGGGATGCGGGCGTGGGCAAGATGCCTTATCCAGCCACTTGTCCACGCCACTCAGGCTGCAACAATGGATTCATTAAAGCTCAACAGCGAGAAGCAGAGACCTTCCGTGCCCATAACGGAAAAAGTGCAGTAACGGCAATAAATATTTTAAAAATATATGAAACATCTGGTATAAATTACAAAACTTATTTATGTACTCTACCCACATGGATACCTGCCTACCTTCAGAGCAACACACGACTATCCTCATTTTTCTCATCATACAGAAACTGAAAACTGCACTGACGTCAAACACAGGCTGGTAAAAAACTCTCAATAAGTCCCGGGTAGCTCAGAGCACCACCTAGGGGAAGCCTAAACCTACTGTTGTCACTTTATACAAAAAGATAAAATAATAAAAAAAGGAAAAAATAAGATAGCAAAGTGTGAAGAAGCTGGCCACGAGCCTATGGTCATGGGGAGCTGTTTGGGGAGGGGGCAGGGAGTTGAAGGATCGGGGCATGAGATTCCCACCTCTGTATGAGGAAGTTGTGTTAGAAGGTGAAGGAGAAAAGCTATATACACACAAAATGCTCTCAAAATATAAGCTATAAATACGGAGAGGAACGTGAGGTAAACTAGTCATGGATGGAATACGGTGCCACACACGTCATCAGTGACAGCGCTTGCACCCCCGACCCAAGCCGAGGGTGAAAAACATAGCTACACTATCTAAAAGTGTATCAACAAAAAATAAAAGTGAGAATAAATAAAGCACATTAATAATAACATAAGAACATTTCTAATATAGAAAAGACTGGAACAAGACACGTTAGGTACCGGGAGAGGTTGGGTGAGACCGCCAGCTGAGAGGAGAGGGGGGTGAACTATCCATGAATGTTGACAGTGGTGCTATAACACTGCCACCACCACCATCACCACTACTGAAACTAGCTCACCAACACCACTGCCACTACCACCACCACCACAGGCGCCACAGGAAAGACTGGGAGGGGGAAGGGGGGCCTGGAGCCACGGGGGGACAACACATTAACAATGAGATCATGCGGCACACCGGACCCTTCCCATGGTATCCTGGTACACACCCTACACTACACCACCACACCCATGGCACACCTATAGTACACTCATAATATACACAGTCACACATGTGCACCAGTGGCACCCAGTGCACACAATAACCACCATTCAGAAGCAACACCTGTGGTGGTGGCCAAGTTGGTACCTGGTAGCCGAGGGAGAAAGACAGGAGGGTGGTGACGATGCCAAGGTAGGCAGCCAACACCACCAACCCTACACACCAACCACACCTACAGGGGTTGTCAACACTAAAGTATGCACACTACTACTGATCCTCTCGTCTTATTGCTTAGTAAGTCAAAAAAAAAATGAGCCACAGCTGAAAATGTATTCACGGTCATCATGATCTGAAGTGTGGATGAGCTATTGACTTTTACACATTATTGAGGCGAAAACATTTATGCCAAAACATTATAACTTGCATAGATTACAATCGTTTTGATTTTAATTTCTCCTAAAAACAGTAATCATGTTTGCCATCAAGCAGGTGGTCTGATATGTTTGTCAGGGTCATGGGAACATTGAAGCAGTGTTGATGGCCAAGCTGCCTACGACCATGTTGGTGGAGGTCAGAAGAGATTCACTCCTCCACCTAAATGTTCAGTTAGCTGTCTGGGTAACATCTTTTATGTATTTTAGCTGCCTGAGCTGCACTAGTAGGTGTTAAGTTTCCAGCCTGAGCTATGATGGAATAATGTCAGCACAGTCTGTCAACTGCTACAGAGAAACTTCAGTAATAAAAACAAATGTATCCCCTTAACAACATACACATCAACAAAGCAAAAATGCATAAAAAAGTTACCCCTGGAAAAAGTATCTGGATTAAAAGGATCCAATTATCCTTTTATGTGAGAAATTTACTCGGCAAAACTATTAATTACATATAAATTATTTGAGTCTTTGCCTTTTTACCCCCCCAAATGACAGGTAATACAGATTTACAACTGGTTTATCAACCAATTAAACATCTAACAATATATATTCTTGTAGATAACAAAGATCATACATACAACCAACATTAATACAACCATTCCAACCCTCTAAAAAGGCCCACAACAACAACCCACCCATGCATGAAAAGACATACATGCCAACCCTCCCCACAAACAAGCTTGACATTCAGAGTACAACCATTCATTTCCCTGCTGAAAGTGTCATTGTACCAGATAAGACTGTTAACTGTAGCAGAGGAAACTGTTACAGAGCCATAAGAAACTATACTGTACAACCTGCCCTGTACCTGACTATGGTGTATGCCCCCCACGACCATAACACAGAACACTACTCAGCTTCTAGACTGTGCTGACATTTTCTTCATTTTGTAAAATTTTTACTTAAACTATCAAATATAAACTAATTTTTACAATTTTCCAAAATAGTCAACATCAGATATATATCATTTACAGAATTAATGAATTTATGTAAGTAAATTATAGCCATAACTGGAGTTACACATGATGGGAAATATCAACCAATTATCTCCTGCATTTTGATGCCTCTAACACAGCTCACACCACAACCCTGACTGTCTACTGCTTGTGGGCAGACACCAGGTTTCAAACAGTTGGATACAAGAGTTACGTATCAATCAATAGTTGGATACAGACGCCAGATGCAAAGCCATGGCATTGATAATTATGTCAAGAATTATTCGTCAATATTAAATTAATCCAACACAGTCAATATTATATCTGAGCAATCAGAAGTCCTTGAAACTAGTATAATGAGATTCTTGGAGTTACATTAAGGAGAAATACTTATGACAATCTACACACAGTACATAATCTACCAACACATAACATCATGTAATAATTACACATTTCCTACAGCCTTAATGACTATATAGCAACATAAACTGTGTCTATATATTCTGGCAGTGCAAGAAATTTTTAATAAAAACATGAGAAAAAGAACATGTATGATTGACCAGTTAAGTTTACATATTGCAGATGGATATGAGTTGACCAGCATAAATGCTCCTCCTTAATGTAACTCAGAAACATGTGTCTACTATGAAGTAGATAGTACCCTTGAGAAATTCATGGCTTAACAAACTGTATCAAATAGTCTGTGACAATTTTGTTTTTTGGGGGAGGTTTCACTACAAATCATTAAACTGCAAATATGGGTGGTAGATATAAACAAGTGTGTTAATATCATTTCAAAAACATCTGTCAACACTGTGCGCATGAATGATTGATGACTATATTGCACCAAAAGAGTATTGTGCTGTCCATATAAAAGGGTCTGGCTTCTTAATACTACTTTACATTATCTGTTGGAAGGAACTGTCTCAACACATACTTGTTCACAAGCCTCCTGGACTGGGTACCAAAACCACTTATTTTTCATCACCTTGTGGAAGCCAAATGGGACTCCTTTTTCACTTCCACACACACACACTTCTCCACATCACAAGTTTCTGTCTCTGACACACAGTCTATAAAGATTGATGCACATGGGGTAAGCTCAGTTCACTTCTGGCAGGACCTTCCAGTTTTATGGTTCACTGTTATATAGGACTTTTTAGCCCCTTAAAATCACTGTTATAGAGGACTTAGTCCCCAGTTTCACTGATAGAAAGGACTTTTTTTTTATGTCCCCTGGTTTAATGCTACCAGTGGGACTATGTTCCTCCTGGGTGGTCAGTGGGACCATCCAGTGAGGTGGTTCCTAGCGTTTGTGAGCTGTGGTGATTCCGCCACGAGGCGGATGGGTCAGTTGGCCTGTTACACGGCTCATGAGATCACTGGCCATTATTGGTGCACAACGCAGGAATGGTGATGCAACACTTGACGCTGTTCACTGAGGGGAGGGGTGTTGCTCTAGTGCATCACAATGCTTAGCAATTATTATTACCCTGTCATATATGGCAAACACTCCCTTCTCCACACACAGAGAACAGTTTACATACAATTAATCACTCAAGTGCCACAACCTCCTTCACTCTATCACTTGACAGTGAGGAGATGGAAGTGGAGCTTACCAGGTGCTCTAGGGTAACAAATATATAAAAAAGCTAAAACAAGGAACTGACACTGAGACAATACAGTGAGCATGGGAAACAGTGAGACCTATTTCCTTTACATGGCTAGTACACTACACCAGAGTACTTCTATCATTACTATCCTTGCACCTTAAAATCCCCCAAAGCCCATGCCCATACTGGTTTGCTTGATTCGCTCCAGCACGGCATTCTGAGAGTAGCCTTGAGTATAGGGGGAGTTAGCATAGGGGGACGGGTAGGGGAAGCGTGGGGAGGGTACATGAAACCCAGGAGCTGTTGGGTAGGGAAAAGTGGAGTGCCCTGGAGGGGGATATCCAGGGGCAGCATCACTATATTGTGAATATGGGTATGGTAGCTGTGACCCCGTCATGCCCATAGAGGAGTGAAGAGCACCCATGGGGCCCATGGAGGATCCACCCATACTTGAGCTCATGGGTGTGGGTGAACTCATCAAACTGGGAGATCCCATAAATGATGAGCCCATGGAGGGGGTTGGAGCCAACATTGAGGGGCTCATAATATCTGGGTAAGAGGAGTGTGGAGGTGGCCCAGGGGCAGATGGAGGAGCAGGGGAGTAGGACTGGCTGTACATGGAGGGGGATGGGGCAGGGGCACTGCTCGTCAACGATGACACACTAAATGAGCTAGTCGACGCTTGTGGCGACCCCAGGTCATAAGCATTACTATATGACATAGTGGTACTAATGCTGCTATTTGCCAGTGAGCTCACACTGAAATTTGTACTGAGGTTTGTACTGTTGGAGCTGTAGTGAGGGGAGGAGTATGGGTGTGAAGATTGTGGGGAGCCATAGTGGGAGGTTGGGTATGCTGAGGCTCCTGAGCTGCCTCCCCCTGGGTAGCTCTGGTATGTTGAGGTGGGCGGAACGTGACCAGGACTGAAGGGGGCTGATCCCGCAGGGGGGCCAGGGGTAGTAGGATTGGAACAAGGAGCAGAGTTTGAGTGAGCAGAATGTTGGCTACTTGTCTCATGTTCATTTAGGCTAGGTATCTGGTCCACTAATGACTCTAGACCTGACAAGCTCTTGGATGCCACGTCTCCTTTGTTCACAATTGTCGGTGACTGTCCTGGGTGTACAGCAGACGGCTTCACCATCGATGGAGAGTGTGAAGCATTTGAAGGGTACGAAGGGTAATTCTGGTATGAACTGCCATCTACTGGGGTCGTGGGGTTTGAGAACTGGCCAGGCATAGTAGGGGTGAGCTGAGGCTGGTCCCTGGTAGCTAATGGTACAGATGCCTTACCATCTTCTTGAAGTTGATGACTTGGGGTGAGCGCTGTTGAGCTCTGTGTGTCTGAAGCACCAATAGACATATCTCCTTCAGGCATACTGCTAGGAGGCTCAAAATCTGGTTGTGCCATGAGTGGAGATGCAGGAGGAGAAGACAGACCTAAATGGTGTTCTTCATCCACTTTTAAGTCTGTCGGAGTCTCCGCCTGCTGCTGGGTGTAAGCTGTCGGCGTTCTTTGTTGGTGTTGGGGGATGACTGGGTTGACTGTTGGACCTGGGGAATATCCTGGAGACTGACCAAATTGTTGAGGCGTTTGTCCTCTCGGAACCATTGCCGCATTATGGCCAGGGGTCTGATTGTGACCAGGGGGCTGATTTAGGCCAGGGGTCTGACTGCCAGTGTTATGATTGGGGGTGAGGCTACCACCTCCATGAACAGGAGTATGGCTTCCATACTGTGGAGAAAATGTCTGAGCACCTGGGTTTGGACTAAACCCTGTTGGGGACATCATTCCATTCATATGTGCCATTCCTACAGGTGGAGGTTGCTGTTGACCTAACTGTTGCTGACTTAACTGAGGATGTTGACTTAGATGTTGTGGGTGGTGAATATGTTGTTGCTGTGCTAACATTTCTTTCAGAGCTTTAGGTTTACGCCCTGGTCGTTTGGGTGGAGGTATAGTGCCATCTTCCAGTACTTTCTTTGGTCTCCCTCTCTTTTTCTTTATTGGCTGCTCTCCATTAAACATCAATGGGTCAATATTTTGTGGCCGAGGCCGAGGACGGGGCGGAGCATTGGGGTCATCTGGAGTCTTCTTCGGTCTGCCGCGCTTCTTCCTGATGGGTATGGTGGGGCAGTCCATACAATCTAGCTGTTCTCTGGTCATTCCATTTAAATTGAAAAGTGTCTGGGGCATTTCTTTGCTGATTTCATCTTCCTCAATTTCCCCATCAAGTTTAGTGGGCACATCAGGTTCTTCCTTAATAACTAGCCTATCTTCATCATTTAAGGGAGAACCCAATGAATCCGTCGACCGGCACAGTTCTCCAGGCTGGGTCTCGCACCCAAGCTCTACCTTCTCACTAGGGTCCATTTTTAAACTCTTTACTTTCACATTAATAAATGTAATTTCCTCTTCATTTAATTCATCCAATGTACCTTTCAAAAAGTCACGGAATTTCCGAAGAGCTGTATAGAATGGGACTTTATCCAGGGCCCTTGGAAGCTGTGCACACCGTGCTGATGATGATGGCATCACCCACACGTGCTGTAAGAAAAAGTTACCAGTGTTAAGATGTATGAAAATATTACAGACTTACACAAAGAGATACTACCACTATAAAGCAAAACAAGAAGGAAGTCTGTATATATTAACCTACAAGAATGATGAGTCAATAAAGAAAAAAAATGAAAACTGAGGAATATCAATCTCTGATGGACAGCATGGATCTAGAGAATGATATGGTATGTCATCATATGATGTTTGATGTGAGAGTGGCAAAGAAGAAACTCACTAATATGAGAATAGATAAACCAATTATTTCTCCATTGGTAGAAGTTACAATAAACAATCAAGTGCATTAATCTCCCCATTAGCCGGAATCTTCGATCCCCTGAACTTTTCATCACCCAGATTTTATTATTTTTTTTTTAAACATTTTGAGAAACTCCGAGAAAAATCTCTCTGTTCCATGCATTTGAATGAATTTCCAAGAGATTGCATCATGCACCAACACGAGCTGAGCGGGTGGGTGGGTAGGTTCAGAGTGCTCATGAGCTACAATTGGCTACTACCTGTACTATCAAATGACTGCATGGGATGCCAATGACTGGCTGATGTATCTCGCAGCTGATCTCTCAATCTCTAGCAACAAGACACTCTTTGTTCATTAACTGCTGCCATTGTACAAACTTGTTCGCTCTCTCTTTGCCGTTTTTTTTTTAATATGATCTGTGTTGTGCAGCACTGCACATTACTGTACAATCAGCCATGAATACCATTAAAACAGTAGTAAGATGTAATAAGTGATTATGGTACAGTTATATATACAGTACAGTACATTCATTAAGTGTAAAAGTACCGTATGTACAGTACTATACATAGGAGAGTGGACAATGTATGCCTCCTGTAGGCTACTGTGTAGAGGGCATACATATACAGTATACAGTGCATGTATATCCCTCCTTCATGGAGGGAGAGGAGAGTGACAGCACCAACTGCTACAGTAGATGGTACAGGAAAACAATACCATTCTGTATCATCATATCACCATTTGGCCTCCCTGCATCACAAGCTCAAGTTAACAGCATCTACCAGTGAGTTCAGTATAGAGTATATTGTAGTATATTTTGTTTATTTACAATATATTGTATGTATACAGCAGAGTTTGTATAGCTCTGTTTTAGTCCCACTGCAGTTAAGCCTCCTTGGCAGTGATGCTTCATGCAAGATACACGTACTGTATGTAGTTAAGACTAGAAAACTTTCACCAGTACCCGGAAAAAATTCTGGGGATAAGAAAATTCGCCTTAATACCCAGAAATCTCTCAAACCCAGAGCTGCTATACACCAATTATTTCAGCTAATGGGGTGATTATTGTATTTATTTAATTTTTTCTTAGCTGCCCAAAAATATAAAAATAAATCCATTAAAAATCTTCAGCGACACATTAAGTGAGATAATTCCTGCCTGTAATAAACACCAACAGCAGATAAATGGCCTCAGATGACTAAAAAAAAAAGTGAAGAACCAAAACAATTCTTCATCCAGAAGATTTTGCCATTTCTTGGGAATTACAGCAGTAGGAATTAGTTGTTGTCAACAAATGCAACACTGAACAAAAATTGTCTGACTAGTTTAGGTGACATATGTACTGTATTTACAACTTTCTTTATCAAAACTCTCTGATACCTTACACAGGTTTTCACACAAAAGTAAAATTGACTAAAAAATTAATCTAAAAAACATAATTTGCGTTCTGCTAAATGTACACAGCACTACAATTACATTCTAAAAAGTTGAGTATACAGTACAGTACAATATAGATATCCTACACAAGCCATTGGCCTCCTACCTTTGGCATGGCCACGTCTAGTTGCAGTGGCCATTAGGGTCAATTGTTGAAGTGATACAAAAATTATTATACTGTACAGGTATCTTTATTTTGTAATTCACATTATGAATACTGTATGTACGATATCCTGCTTCCAACATCATTAATCAACTAAGCTAAGACTGATTTGGGTGTCATGTCTTTAGAGTACTGTGCTTAACCAATTGAAAAAGATAGTTTATGTGATTTCAAGTCTTTTGTAGACACTTAACACATTTCACCCCTAATCCAAAACAAAGTAATGCTTAGGGGTCAAAATTTTGTTTATCATATAAGTATGTGTTTTGTATTAAGTTTTGGGAGATACTAATTCTCATTTTAAGAGTGTCTTAAAATTTTTACCAGAACAGATCTCAATGTAGCATATCATCCCCAAAAATTTTAGTTTCCATATTTATTGTAGACATCTACTAATAATATTTATATGAGTACTTATTGTGTAGGTTAGACCTATTCCTATTGGGTAGATGCTCATCCAACAAAAAACCGTAGATTAAGCATATAGTTGTCAAGAGGACCTCCAATTTTGACAAGTTGCAGCCATGAAGACTCTAGTCAGTAAAATGAGTGAAATTTGAAGCGCTGATGGTTTGCAAATTTGTACAGATGCCTTGGGTTATTTTGCAAGACGGGAACTGAGAATATTTGTGAAATAGTTAAATCACGATACTATTAAACAACATGTAATTAAATTTAAAAAAAGAGGTTAGGGACCAGAGGCCTAATAAGTCAGGCTGGGGCAATAAAATGATAGAGGAAGGTACAAGAAACCAGAAATAATATTTTTTTTTATATTCAGCTGTACTGTAGATGAAACAAACAAATATAGATACAGATTCTTTATCAGTGTGCAAGAAAACCTTTGTTTAATTTTTGGTTTAACACTATGACACTGTTATGGTAAGAACCGGCAACTTTACAAAAGTTTCTATGGAAGGAAAACCTGTTCTTACCTAAAGAATATATAGAATACCAGGTGTCGGAATTCCAACTTTCTTAAATTTTGGGGGGGTTATTTTACCTGGTTTTTAATATGAGAAAATTTGTTCCGTCATCCAAGAAAGCCACGTTTGCAATTCGTCTGTTAACAAATGATTCCCAGCAACATTATGAATGCGACCCAGTGACTTTTTTGTACCTTGACGAACCAAAACTACCTAACGTAAATTAAATTACCAAACCTGACCTAAACTAACATACACCTGTACAGTGCTTTCATCCTACGATAGGTACGATAGGTATGTTTAATTGGTTCATCTTATCTATGACAAATCATATTATGTATACAAGTCAATATGGCATAGTAGGGAGCTAGCAAGTCGGCATACATTTCTGTTCTGGATGAAAAAAACAAAACCAATTTCAAGAAAGTCTGAATTCCTCCATCTAATTTGAGATATTCTTGGGTTAACAAACAAGTTTTGTTTTATACAAAAATGTTTGTAAAAATGCTGGTTCTTAAGGACCGGTGTCCTAGAGTATTACAGTTTATGTAAGTGGGATGCTAGCTCAGTGGTGTATTGTTTTATTGTTTTTTGTTCTCTTTATTATTAAATGGTATACAAGGATGCTATACATACAGTATCTTGCTTGTGTTTCATTAGTAAATAAACATCTAAAATCTAATTTGGTGAATTTTTTAACCTCCAGTACTTAACCCTGTATTTTATAGTGAATTATATTTATTTATCCGGTACAACACTTAATAAACGCACATTGCCGCTGCACCACCAACACCCACTAGCTTCTTTATGGTAATCAATAATTTAAACAGCAGTTAAAGTTGTGTTAAATTAATGTTTTTATTTTTCCACCCAGGAAACATTTAACTCTAATATAAAGTTTCCAACTTAATATACGAGGAAGACGTGTATCTTCAAACCATGATTATTATGGATAATTGGGGTTCTTCTTGTTGGATTAAATCAATTTAATATTTCAAGTGTGTCTCTCATCCAGCACGTACAATGATGGACTGATCAACTGATGAAACAAATGCAGCAATACCAAGTTTCCATATTTCAGAGTCCAGTAATGGGAAGTCTTACTGTAAAGCTTTTTAATCTGTAATTGTAGTGCAGTATAATAGTGATTCAGATTTTTATGTGATATAATTTGCTGTAACCCAATATAAAATAGTTTGCATCTTCAAGATTTTCTGACATTGCTTTTACAGACTAATATTTAATCCTGTCACTTTACTGAGGCACATTTAAACACATATTCAGAATAAGTAAAAAAAAAATTTTTTTATAAAAGTTAAGAAAGTCAAATATAATCTAGAAACTTCTACTCACTGTGCGAGTTCCTTCAATTTTCTCTGGTTGTCTTCCAAACGTAAATTCTTTTTTCCCAGAAAATATTTCATAGATCCCTTTACCATTGAATACAGCAATTCGAGGTTGAAACTGTTGCAGTTTTGACAGCAGGATTTGTCCACCTGTAAGACAAGTTCATGGTAATAAAGATTTCAAGATACAGTAATTTTTATAATGAATAATAATTTACAGATCAAAATTAAGAAATGACATAACACTCCAGGAACATAATCAAGTATACTGTACTTAATTCTGTTAATAGGGGCTGATGTAGGCTGTGTTCTGAAGGACACATTATTTTTGATAATGCTGAATGATTAATTAATACTGTATATGTGATTTTAGAGCATATATTTTATTACACAAAAGTCAATGGTAAAATCAAATCATGATCCTATATAAATAATGGCTCTAATGTTTTAATGCCAGACTGATCTCTGTACACATTCCATTCCAAAGAAACCAAATTGATATTTTTGCATATCTTAAAATTTTTATCATGTAAATACCCAATAACAAATAAGAAAACTCAGCAAAACATAAATTACATTCTGAAGGAGTCAATAAAATAAAATTAGCAGCATGAAACTGTAGGAAAATGCACCAATAAACCTCAAACAAGTTTGCTGTACTGCACTGTACATGGACTAGAATGCTGCAACATGTAAGACATATGGTGTAGATCCCCTGAGCTCAGTAACCAACTTAATTTTAAAATGCATGTGTCTAACCTGATACTATACCTTCTTTGATCTCTTTGCGGGTCAAATCTGCTGATCCCCTTGTGGTGCGAGCAACAATGTTAGTGAAGCCAATACCATGTTCTAACAAACGGAAGTCATCTTCAGATGTGAGTGGTTCAGGGATCAGTCCAGACAGGTACAAGCATTTCCCTGTAACAAATTAATCTTATATTAGTTATGCAAACCAATGAGAAACCCCTTTTACATGTGCATATCAACTTATTATTTTTACAAGAATAATTGTTGGATTTTAATGTGACAGTGATGCAGTACTGTACTCAAATGAGAAGGTATGGCAGACAAACATAGTAATTCCTGACATTACTATACATTGACAAAATTTTACATACCATTCTATAATTCTTAAGTATGATGATACTGTACCACCAATTGGTGAAATTACTTTAGACTGCTAAGAGCAAGCAAAGTTTAATTTTAACATAAGGGATGCTTCATAAGAGCTTTTGACAATATGTATCTAAATCTTTCAAAATGCAGATGAGTAGGAAAATCTGATACAGTGAGTGAATGAATGAGGAAACTGAATATTACAAATAAAAAAGATATATTAAAACTCAAAATATAATGAACTACTGATTGCTTTGTTATAATACTAAATACAGGCTAAAACAAGATGAGTATTTGTTAATGAATGAATGTGGACTGATATCATCTAACTTATGATAAAAATTAGTGTGTTAGATCAAGAAAGCTGTTATATACAGACAGTGATAGATTGCTTAGAAAAATTAAAAGCCGATGAAGAGGGAAGGAAACCAAAATAGTTAATAAGAGTATAGTTAGAGGAGTTGTCTTGAGCAGATGCTAAAACACTGCCTTGTGATTCTCTCTACTACTGTACTGTACTGTACTTCCTTATAAAGAATATCTAAGTCCCATGGATAGCTTGTAATGTAGTTTTTTTTTACTTTGTCACAATTCCTGAGAAAATGAGACCAAGTGCACATTCAGTGATGCAGAGAAATGTTAGTAATCTCACAGACATGCAGCATAAACAAAAATACCCATAATACTGTATACAAGGAAAAACAAACTAAAAAAAATGAGTATGTTTTCTTATATCCTAAAATGATACTTGGCAAAACATTCAAAAGTAAAATACTGTACCACAACTATACCTTACACTACCCATGACACTTCATTCGCATAAAAGGTGATGCAACTAACGCTACAACAGTACAAAGTGATCAGTGATGATTTGTTTTGTGGCATTAAGAAGTTAAACGTTCAACGTTTCTGAGATTAAGTTTGTTTATGAAGCAAATGTAAGTTAAGAGATTTATGGATTTTAAAACCCTAAAATGGAACACAATCTCATTCAACTCTCATCACCATGAACTGCCTATGATTTTGAGGTGTTTTATTCTGTCCTTTCACACATAATTCTAAAGTTAGCTTATGATGTCCAATTATTTAAGAAGGTAATTTTCTGAACTTCATTTTCAGCAAAATAAATGGTCAGCAGCTGATGCCTCAATAAAAAAACGTGGAAATTATTTGAAAGAAATAAGTTTACTACAGGTACTTGACTTGAAATAATAGTACAGGGTACAGTAATGTGTTTCTTTCCAAAAGATCAAATTATGTGTAGCTTTATTAAACATAAAAGAAGGGTAAAATTAATTGTTCCATTCCTTGACCCTTCCAAAGTTTACTGGGTTAAAAAATCAACCATAAATACTTTACAGATGTTTCACTTATTCACGAGACCTGTTTCTACCTTAACAAGCCATGACCTAGATGAATCTTTTTTTTGCAATGTAACCATCATGTATATTCCCCATTTAAATATGTTTATAATTTTGCTTTATGCAAATGAGTATGCACTCCTGGGAGCGACTGCATGATAGTTATAGCATATTGCAAACAAATTAGCCAGAATACTGGATACAAGACGGACACTACAGTGAATGCTCAGGTGGACCAGATGCTGGTGTTTAAGAGAGAAGAGTAAAGTGCAAGCTGTAAAAATAGCAGCAATCTGACTTCCTGTGGATGATTGAAACTGTCCTAAGACTGGTCGAATTACTCTTGGGATGATTCTCGAACAGTACAATTCCTTGCTTTTATTGTGCCTATTTAATTGCAATAGTTACGCAAAATCATAAGAAGCACTGACATGTTCTCAAAAGATAACAATCAGCAAACAAACAAAAAAGAATGGTTCCAGATGACTGAAGAGCTCAAACAAGGGTTTATGACAGTTCCAGGACAGTTGAAAATATCAAGATAATAATTTTGATGAACAACGAAGGTAAAGATGGTCACTACAACTTTAAAGAGAATCATTATACATGTAGATAATGATGAGATCCCACAGGTGAGGCAAAGTTAACCAAGGAGCACTGGTCTCCCTTCTCTCTCGTAAGTGGGAGTGAAACACGGAGAAGTTATAGGAAAATGAAAAGTAAAAAAGATGGGCTGTGGGGTAAGAAGAGTGGACAAAGAGAAAAGTGTCAATGTTTGAGCATGTACGGTATAAATTAGTAGCTTAGGGGATAATAGAGACAGGTGGATGAATTACAGAGTATTTGTGGTAAGAGGTAGTGCAAGTACTGTACATGATTTTTTTTAAATGGATACAGGTATATCATTTTTTTTCTGGAGGAAAGTAGGTCTTCTTCATAAAAAAAGAAGAGCCACAATCAAAATCTCTCACATACTTGTACAGTGGAAAGGTAAAGTAGGAGGTGGTGGTAAAAGAACATCTCCAGACATAATGGAGGAAATAATATCTCAAGTTATACTTTTTTTTATTTTTACAGTACTTTAAGAGTCCCTGCCATTTATTCCCATTTTAACAAAAATAAATATAAGTCAATAATAGTGTATTAACTGCATTACCATCAATATGCGATGGAGTCTGACAAGAAGGTTCTGACATGTATGAAACAGATTGTCTTCAAAAATTCCCTGTAACCTAATTTTTTAATAATTTGAATTTGGAGGTCATCCTATAGTTGTTAAATACTAATGAAATGTAGTGGCGCAAAGTTATAGGGTGTGTAACCCAAAACAGTTGTTTTTTTTAATACGTAACTTTATTTCTCCAATAAAAAATTTTTTTATATTGGTCTATATTTCATTTCTTTTCTTTTTTTATACCTTCTGGCTTACGGATACCAAGTGGCCCACAGATCCTTGGTTTAATACAACAACTCCAACCATTGACCCTCAGCACCTTACAGTTGCACCCCTCAAAACTAAAGCCCGAGATCTACTCATGGGTTGTGGTTTGAAATGTACTACACCCGAAAAACACCTACTTTAGCCTTTCTGAGAAGATGAGGAAGAGAATCACTCATGTATGGTGTCACTGGCTAGAAATTTCTCTTACAGAAGGAGGCTGAAGGCTAACTTGGGTCAACAAATACTGTATATCATCTTGCAAAGGAATTTATTTGTGCAAACTGAGAGGCTTCCAGGCTAATATCTAGAGGTCTTACAGGAAATTCTTTTATGATTGGAAAATGATAAATTCTTCAACAAAGCAGAAAAACCAGGAGTAATATATTTCATGAACTGCCTTTGTACACTTAGCAGAATAATGTGTTGGTTTGTTACCAGAAAACGATTTTTAGGATTGGAAAAAAATAGGATCGATCCACCTATCAAAAGGCCAAAGAAGAAAAAAGTTCACTTTTTACAAAGATCAAAAGGAAGAAGCTCCATTGCTTATTAACAAAATACATAAATGCCAAGACTGAAATAATTTGATCATTTCATAATAGGATTAAATAAAAAAAACTCCTGCAGGAGGAAATTTGATATCACCTCCAAATATTAATTTAACTCATTAGAGATAATGTGAATTGATAACTTGCAAATATGGAATAATATATAGTCCTTTAATCTTGGTTAAAAGGCAGAGAGGCTGAGGAATGCTCTGAAGTGAAGAATGCACTCAGTCGTGATAATTCCCTACGACCCTATGATTAATATTACTTCAGAGTGAGTCTAAATTTCTTACTCAGAGCCAACCTGTGTGATCTGACATCAAAGTGGTCACTCACATAACTTCCTGGTTTACACAAAGGCCACAGTAAATCATGTTAGGTCAATATGAAACAGTGGAATGATAAGTCAAGCTTGGAAGGTCAAGTGAAGTCAACATGTTGACACTGCTTCCTGTAGTGAGGCAGGTTATTAGTGGCAGGGATTGGTCGTTAAGGTTGTCATTTTTTTTTTTAAGAATACCTGTACTGCAACTTTTTGCACTGTCTCAATGTATGTTGACCATTTGATAATTTGACAAATATGCCAATCAGTTTCAGGATAAAATAATCTTTTATTTAGAACAATTTAAGTAAATTATTTAAACTAATAGAATGCTCGAGATTAATGACCACAATTTGTAAATATAAATGGTCGTCAAGTAACTAGTCATTTCTCAACATGACAAAGACAAGGAGTGGCACTGGTCTCCCCATGACAAGTCCAAAGGTACAAAAAACCTTTCCTTGAGCACTAGAAAAATAAGAACCTTGAGTTATTACCAGGAAACCTTACAGTGGCTGTCAGTATAATTTTAGCAGTTGTTGTGATTACATTGTTCTCACAAATCTTCATCACATTTTCACTTGTAACTCTCAGTGCTCGTCTTGTTATATTACTATCATGGCCTGTGGAAGTGATGTGAAGATGGTAAAGGCTTAGTGAAAGGCCAAAAGCATAAATAAATATCTTGGGAAGTGAAGGAGGGAACTTAGTCTCTCTCTCTTAGAAATAAAGTCATTCAACAGTTTTGCCAGAGCCACATCACCTTGTAGGCCCACCACCATACAGAGCCCCACACTCAGCTCTTCTACTTTGCGCACTAACTGCTTATGAATCTTTTGAACAAGTCAATTTTGTTTTGGTTGACCTTCTGTCCTGTTAGTCAGAAAAAGAGAAACAGATTTATACTTTTAATTCATCTTAAATGTTCACCTTCTTGTTGGTAGTACTGTAATGCAGTTTACATCCACTTTGAACATGTTATGAGGCCACAGCAGTACAGTACTTATGGTGATACTGGGAGATAAAAGATGAATGTAGTCACACAAAGAGTTGCTGAGATAGACAAGTAAATACAGATGCTTACAACAGATCTACCTTACAAGCACTGAGAACTTAGATTCATTCTAGAATTTATTACTGTAGTATTTTCTCTTATTTTTACTACCAGGGAGCTATTATTTTTTCATAATTTATGGAGTACAACCCCTTGTCTCTAAAATCCTAGAATTCAGATTACATACATTTGTTTTTACTGAAAAGTACATATTGAAATATGTTGTGAAATATTCAGTACAATCTTGAAAACATTCCCATCAATGAAAAAGAATCTGTAACCATAGGATTTTTGTACTGCCTTATGCTATCAAGTGTGTTTGTGAGGAGCCCAAATACTTTCAAGTAGAAATATTGTGCACATATACACTATACTGTAATATTCTCAAAAACACAAAGTAGAGACAATATAGAACATGTTCTATTATGGAATGTTGTGGCAGTGTCAGAAACACACATATAAAATGGTGTCACAAAGTAAATATCAGCTGGAAAAGTGACAAGTACAAAACAAATGACCCAGAAAAGAATAGTATAGTAGCTGCCCACATCACCTGACAACCACAACCTACTGTGAGGTTATCCACACACCGTAGACTGTGCATGTACTGTACAACCATCCAATCCAATATTATTTACCCCCAATACTCCACAAGCATGTCTTATTACATGTACTACATAGCACTATAAATAAATAAGATAAACTTTTTACATTACAGATTTTACAATTCCAGTCGCTCCCACAGATTCCTGAAAGATTTAACCTTTACTTCTTAGAAAACCTCCAGTAACTACCACCTTAATGCATCATCAATCACTCTGCTACGGAGAAGCCTCACTCTATACATACAGTATGTGATGATCATCATTACCATTTTAAGGCCATTTTCCACACTTCTGAGGGCTAGCCATGATTACCTGATAGCAATGTCCCAGTTGCCATCTGGCAAATTTGAAGCAAACTTAACAGCTCAATGCCTTTGCGATTACCAACCTACTTTTACTGAGAAGGAACTGGGCGTTATAGTTAGGGCTTTTAACTGTCCTCTTAGCAAATTATAAGACAAGGTTCCAATTCTCTGAGGAGGTATATATATATATATATATATATATATATATATATATATATATATATATATATATATATATATATATATATATATATATATATATATCAAAATGCACATGGACCTCACTATACAAACAATACTGTACCTCACTAGTCAGGACTCAAACCTGGGACCTCCATAAAGGAACAGGGAGCATTACCAGTTGAGGCTCTCATTGCTTAATAAGATGAAAATTAAAATTTTGCTTAGCTTTAGAAGCCCTTGTGGTTCCATGATAATGCTCCCTGCTACCATTTGGATGTCCTGAATTCACAATACTAAGAGACCAAAATCAAAAGCAAATACTGTTCACAAATATATTTTCCTTTATTTGATATTCATTCTTAAGGCTGTGACAGAAGTGTTCTTCTGTGGATCACTCCCCCTTCCACAACATATTACCCAAACATCCATCTAGTTAAAACTGCATTACTTCCCAGTAATCAGCATCACCCAGCAGCAACATGTCCTTCCCCAAAAATCACTTGCTACCATTCTCTCTGCTCCTTAACACACATAGCTGTTTTCTGGATGCCCCATCCTCCCCACTTGTAATATTTGTGAATCTTTATACATATAAATACAATTTAAAAGAACTTTTGCACTAAATGCTCACCTTGCACTCTTTCAAAGCCATATTGGAAACTAAAGGCAAAAGCACATATGAGAATGTACTGACACTATGCATTCAGAAAAAATACGAGCTTTCTTTAAGAATCACCAAAAAGCCATGGATGCTTCCCAGGTCAACTGTGTCACCTAACCTGATGCAATATGTGTGGGGCGACTTTGGCAGAATCATGTAAATTCAGAAAATATTGGCCTCCTGCTGAAATTTACCTTGGAATTCCAGCATTACCAAAACCTACTGAATTAGTTAAAATTCCAAATTGAATGTGTATGCTGTATTAAAAAAGGATAATTATGTGAGTTTTGTATATTCAAGTAAACATGACACAGTGGTAATGCAGTTTCCTCTCACCATTGTGTCCCAGGTTCAATCTCCAGGTTGGATGTGAGAAAGGTGTTATCGAGTACAATATGACCCTTCCAAACACTGCAGGTTTTCTCTGGGTACTACAATTTCCTTGTGAACTAACTAATACTGGACAAGGAAGAACAAACTCAAGCGGTACAATGGGGGACTCGACAAGATACTGGTTTCAATGCAGTACTGTATATTAAAAAAAAAATTATTAAAATTTTATAAATTCTAAGTGATCTAAATATGGCAACAATCACGTACAAATCCGTAATACACTGTACTGTATCAACTATAAATGAACAGCATCATTACAAGCCTCATCTATCCAAATTTAGATATAGGTTGGTTACAGTAGGAAACATCATTCTGTATTACGTATATGAAACTGAGCAAATCTGAACTCGATTCCATTAAGTTATACTGTACAGTACTGTCCCAATATAAACAAGTACTGTAGTTATCACTATTTGCCAAAAAAGTCAATTGTGTTTCAAAGCTTAATCCTGATGCACTGCGATATATATATATATATATATATATATATATATATATATATATATATATATATATATATATATATATATATATATATATATATATATATATATATATATATATATATATATATATATAATATATATATATATATATCACGTATATATATATATATATATATATATATATATATATATATATATATGTATATATATATATATATATATATATATATATATATATATATATATATATATATATATATATATATATATATATATATATATATATATATATATATATATATATATATATACAATATACTGTATATCATGTTTGGGTTCATGTAAATACAAGGGTGAGATGTACTTTCCTCCACACTCACAGCAGGTGGTCAACGAAGGATATTCTTCACATACAGTACTTGGGTGATGGTCCTGTCTACACCCTCAAGTCCCTAACACTAATACTGATACAGTAATACTTGCTAGAGAATTTTTCATGTTCGTTTGCCTATAACATAAGTGAAGTAGCAATGAACAGCACGAAGAAATTAAAACATGCAAAAAGTATGAGAAGTGATTCAGCAAGTACAGTATATAAACAGAGGGAAGGAAAGGAGACCTGGAGAGACAGAAAGAGACAGAAATATGACATGGGGAGAACAATAAGATACAGGAGTGAGACTATAGTAATGTCTGAAGACTAATGTGAAGCTTAAGAATACTGTATGTAGCAGTGATGGAATTTGATAAAAATGATAGAAATGTTTGCAGAATTATTTTTTTTTTTACTTTTAGTATCAGTGTTACTTTCATATTCAAAGATGATAAAAAGCACAATCATATAAACTCAAGAATGCAAAATAAAGATAACCGGAAAACATACTCAGGGATATTATGGTTAATATTCAGTGTGTGAGAGTCTGAAGGAGGCTATTACTCTACAGTATATAGATGATTAGATAATAATGGCAGCATCTGCTACAGAGTTACAAATATTGGTGAAGGAATTTAGGAGATACTGTGATAAGAAAAATGAGTGTGGATGTCCACCCTCACCAAAAACTTCTCGAACGCTGTAAGCACTATGCAATCTTAAAAATGAACGAAGAATCTGAAACCATTCCGAGACTACAAGCCCCATTCTGCTCATTCCCACATTCATTGTGCCCAGGTGTTCAAGAAGTTTTTGTTGAGAGTGTACAAAAGAGCAACAAGGTGGTCACATTCAAGAGGAAAGTCTGAGAGTGAACTGTGGACGTCCAGGGGTATATGCAAAATTATAAGAAGATATTCATAGTTTGAATATCTGGGTAGTTCTTTCAATGCAGATGATGATGAAATGGAACTTAAAGCAAAAATCAAACTAAAAGACAAGAATATTATCAAAACTTCCAAGAAGACTTATGAAAGGAAACATAAGGACCACAGCAGGTGTGATGAAGTGTGTTGAAGGATGTGGTATATTTACGTTAAGCTGGTGAACAATGATCAGTATCATTACAACATACAATACAAGCACCATGATTAGATTTTCTGAAGGTTCTTGCAGAGTTCTGGGAGTGTAAAGAGTAAGGAATGAGAAAATCATTGGGAAACATTGTACTGAAAAGTTGTGGTTAATGAGTGAAAAATAAAGTATTGAGCATCTACAGTAGTATCAATAAAGAACAGATGTGGAGAATTAGTAAATGTGTATATGAGTGAGATAAGTTACAAAGAGTGTAGGGATGGCTATAAATATGGCAGAGGGAGAGTGTAGGATTATCAAGGGTGAGAAGAGTTGTATCATTACAGGAATCTACACATATAACATGATAATGGTGTGTAAAAGATGTTTTTCATGGACCACCCTGCTGGATAGTGAGAAAGGCTGATAGGATATTGGTTGATTTGATTTGAAAGATTTTTACTTGTTTGTTTTTATAAAGCATATGTGCTATTAATTGGATTAGTATTTATGATATCCTGCATCAGGATATCATACTATGAAGTATTCTATTGTATTAATTATACACCTTGCAATACAAAACAGATGCCCCTTTTCACAACAGTGGACAAGATTTCGCCTATTTACCTTGATTGTAGAAGGTCGCTTTCATGAGAGGTTGTGGGAATTAAATTTTTGTTAGTTGTACAATCACTAAAGTGCTTTAATATATATATATATATATATCACAAAATTTGACTATGGAACAAGGTACAAAGTTAAGTGATCTCAAACAGTATCTTTATATCCTCGAATTAGTACAACAGCTCCAGTGCCATAAAGCTACTCTGCCCCAAAAATGTATATGAGGCACTGTGGAAATTAGTGACAACTTCTACATGTATGTAAACTCCATTATCTCTGGTAACAATATCTCTAGAGTCAGTAGAAGAGAATGAACAAGAGTACTGTACAATAAAGGACAAAACCTGTGTAAATACCAGAGCTTGTGAAGGACTGTTGTTAGTGATGTGAGGTGTTTACTAGTCGCGGGAGAGAAGGAAAGGGTGTGTGGCCATGACAGAGGCATTGATTGGCCCAGTCGCCTTCCCAGGTCACCACTGATGTCTGCCCAGCTAGAACCAAGACCACCAGCACTAGCCCAATATACACCCCTTCATATATACATCTTATTTCCCTACTGATGACGTCCCGGCATATGTTTTTCTCTTCTACAGACTCTGGAGACATTGTTACCACAGTAAATGGATTTTGGCATACATGTAGGGGTCATCACTAAAGTCCACACCACCTCATATGATTTACAAGTATGAACGGAGCCAATTTTTTTATTACTGTAAAAGTCATAAGCCAATTAAATCATTACCTCTCACAATACAGTATGTAATTATTTTTTTTTAATTATTATAATTACAGTAAAGAGTACAATGTCTTTCTTTGTGTACTTGCTACAGTATTTCAAACAACAAAATTCTAAGAAAGATGATGAGCAAAATTTTAAGAACTTATATATAGCTTTAATTTTAAACTATTTTCAATGTTTAAAATGTTGAAAAAGTGTTTAAAACTTTTTCCAAATTGACAGCACAAACAGTAAGAACATGAGATATACGTCACAGATAGCATGACTGGAACACAAGAAACAAGTCCTCCAAGACACATCTCATCACATTATTCTGGTTGAGATAAAAATGACTGAAAAAACTCAAGAAACCATCAAAGGCAAGAGTGCAGGAATAATCTTAATATAAGTGTTTGCAGTGTATTAGTGACTGAACTGTACTAGACTGCCTTCTAAATATCGCCAGTAACCACTGATCAATAAGGCAAGTCCCATGGTACTTATGCTAAAAAAAGGAAAATAGACTGTATGGTTACAAAACAAAAATACCTAAATATTAAATGGGAATACTGTACTACAGTATTTAGCATGAACCTTCTTATATGTCAAAAGTATAACTATTCTGTTCATAGATGTAACTTGAAGGGCTAACACTGCCTCATGAGATAAGGTGTGTTAAAAATACGATTCTTCAACCAAGTGCAGAGCTCCTCAGCCATTTTTTATGTTGTAAATAATCACTATTCTGATAGCCTCTCATTTTACTTTATTTTTTTATCATTATGATGCTCTTTATCAGGTGTGAACATCCCATGGATAGTAGCTAATGTACTTCTAAATCTCAACTTGAACATGTTGCAATTTTCAACACCTCATACCCTAGTATCTAAGATGAATCTATAAAAAAAAATAATAATAATATTTTCAAGTATTCACAAACGCACACAAACACACACTTAAACACACACAAAAATCAAACAAACACATAATTGCATAGATGGTGCTCTGATAGTGCAATATGATAGTTGGGATTGATCCCAAACCTAGGCAGAACAGACAAGATATTACCCACTATGGTCTGCTTCGGCTTATATTCCATTGAGTATCTACACTATCTAATGCTCTCCCAGCTGCAATTTTACCACTACATGCAGTGGAAAAGTGGCAAGGTAGATATTATCTTCAATTTGTCATAAAAAAATAAAAAACGCAATCACAAGGGTAGCTCGTACCAATGATAAAAAATGAGCCAAGTTCAATCAGAGCACTGGGCAATATTCTGAAGAATGCTTCTTGTCTGTTTTAAACAGTTTTGATCACAAAGCCATCCTGGGCCCTTGATTAAGTAATCCCATCTCATCTAATTTATCTTTCCACAAAGCAGTATAAAAAATCTGCACAATATAAGATGCACAGCAAAATGTTAAGTGGAAAGGTACAAAAGCCATGAATGATAAGGTGAGATGAAGGAAACCAAATATAAAAGATTAACTGATGGTAACAACATGGGTCAGAAAGATAATGAAAGAGAAAGGAAGGAATAGAAAAAAAAGAAGATAAGTAAATAAGTAAATGTGGAGACAATGATCCTTCACAGTACTCACAGAAGTGGTTCCCCGGGCCTGCATAATGATGTCCTTTGTATGCCGCAAACAAACCTGGATTTATTCCGATCTGGAATGGGAATTTAGAAATCTTCATGTTACCATGATTAAACTGTTCTTCCGGGCACGGGCCCATTGGTTGGCTTAAAAATTCAACAGCTACTGCAGCCTCACTGATACTTAGCACTCCATTTATTCTTAAATGAATTAGCTAAATGATTTTCCTTCTGGAAACAAGATGTCGAATAATATTTAAGTTAAGAGGTACTTACAGTGTATATACTATATATACAGGTACTCTATTATGTTACAATAAAACAAAATTTCCTATATACTGTATCAGAGATGATAAATCTATCACTTCTAAGTCACTTCAATTAATAATTTTCCCTTTTCTATATGTTTACTTTATGAACACTCATAAGATTATGCTCTATATGTTAACACACGAATGTGAATTTTAATCTCTTCAGCACTTTGCAGATACAATGAGGCTGTCTATTGCTGCATATTAACCCCAAAGCCATTTCTCCAGTATATATGTAATGGCAATTATGTAGTTCCTATACGTCAATTCTTAAAATATTGTACTGATATTCAAAAATATAATCATGATGAGTTATAGTCACAATAGAATTCAGTGAACACAGTCAGAATGTTGAAATATCTGAGCCATATATAGACTGTTATAAACAGCACATTAGGGGTTAAGCTGAGTGTTTGGATACGATGAACAATCCCCAGTGATACTCACAATGACTATGTCCAGGTTAGGGCCCAGATGATCAGGTAAAGTTTTCTTGGCTACTTCATCTTCAGGAATACCATCAAATCTGTCGACCTTCTTCCTTTGCTTTATGGGTGCTAAGACTGGCTTACCATCAGGACCTAGTTGCTTCCACTTGCGTTTCTTGGCTTCATGGGCAGCTTGAGCAGCAGCTATTGCTAATGGGTCACCTCTGTAAAAAATTAATAATTATATATTCTGGACAAAACACCTATCATCTTCTTAAAGTGTTGATGATACAGTATTACTTACAGAATAAGGAAAATATAGTGATCTTACAAGTTTTCTTTTTGATTAGGCAAACTTAATATGGTGTATAAAACTTTTTTCAAAGATTCTGGTCTAGATACTAAAAGGAATTTCCTCAATGTACAGGGTGTCCACAATGTTCTATTATCCCCATGATTTTCTCTTAATTTGTTTTTTCTGGTTCATGTGAAAAATTCATCACTATGTCACATGACACAGGAAATTGCACCATTAAGGAATGTGTTGTAATTATTACCTGGATTATGGGTTCTATAGAACTTGGTATCCCTAGATCAACTTTGCTTAAGTGCAAGAAATTGAATTTAAAGGCGCGTTTTCTCCTATCCCGTGTTTGTCACTAAACTTGTAAAGAAAACTCTTTGACATATGATGCTTGTTTGAGTGCTTGAAGTGTTTCCTGAGATACCCCTTCACAGAAAAGTGAATTTTAGAGATAAATTTGCCATTTATATTAAAGAAATCACATAAAAGTGGCCATTTAGTTTTTAAAATTCACATCAGTATCATCGTCATTACTTGTGAACTGTTTTGATGTGGACAGCCATGGACAATAAGCACCTAATTGGGCCTTATTTCCTTGATGGTTCAATAAACAGGGCAACTTATCAGCAGATGCTAAGTATCTGGTTTATTCTGTGGTTTAACAGGCTGGATATCTGATATCATATGAGAATATCTGAACAAGAGTTAGATTAATCAATAATCCATTAATTTGTCAGTTCTAATTTGAGACTTCCACAAAGTCTGTATCTCACCACATGTGACTGATCTCTTTGGTGATTTGTGAAGGACAATGGTGCAATACATACACTTCATACAACAGTGGAGTTGTTAAGAGTCAGTGTTGCCTTGTGTCTAGGTAGACACTTCATCCATGTTAAGGAAGGGTCATTCCAAATGTGGCAATACTGTAAGTCTTTCTCTGCCATAAGAATGTGGTTCTCATACTGATTATCTGAACATTTAAGTGTGTTAAATACTCACTCATGTGAACCTATGAAAAATAAATATAAATATTTAAACAAAATTAAAATGTTACTGTCACTTGTGTTCACAACTAAGAATGGGGTGCAGACACTGGTCTCAATGTTCCAATAATGTTTAACCTGTTAAAACACTATCATGACAATGACCTTTGCTTTAAAATAAACATTATACACTCTACTATGTTACAGTTAAAATTTCATTTCATGTAAATTAGGTCAATGTATTTAATAAAATGATGAAAAAGTAATAAAACAGATACCCTGTACTGTACTAACTTAACATGTTAAGTGTTTGAATTGAAGGGAAAATATGGCTGCCACTAAATTCAACAGAATTCTGTAAGTTCTTACGGACGTTAGTGCTTGACATTAATTTGACTGATTATGAAAAACACAATTCCTTCACAATCACATTACAAAGTCTGAAGAAAATCTTTAAAATTATAACATGTAATGAAATATGTAATGAAAAATCTATGTTACAAATGACTACCACAATAAATGATACAACATTAGGTGGACACTGTACAGTATACAGTATTATAGTACTGTACTACGATAGTACTACAGGTTTGGAGACCGTGTACATTTTGTTTATGAATACAGTATTGTATTAGAATGTACAATTAGAGGGCTTAAAACCCTTTCTCTTATTTTATCATAAAGCAATACTTAACCATAGTAAAAACTAAACTGATAGACACAATTCAATGACCAGTTATTCAGTCATAGAGATGTTTGGTATTCTTTTTGGATAAGGCTTACTGATTATGTGAGGTAAGAGAATACATCAAATTATGTCCAGTTTAAGCAAGACCAAGTTCACTTTGGAGAGAGAGAGAGGGAGTGACAGCAAGATATATATACCGTATGTATAGTAGGTTGGGGATGTATGTACAGTACTGAGGTGTGGTTTTTGATATGGAGGTTTAATGTGGTAAGATGTGCTAGAGGGACTCTTTGTGTATGATAGGGAGTATTGTCTGCTATAATAAGGTCGACCTTGAGTAAAAACGTCGGTGTAGCTGTGCCATGTAATCTAAAACTGAATTGTGTTATACAGTACACTGGGGTCAATTTATGGGTGGTGGATGCTAAGGCTTATTAAAAATCTGCCTAGATGATACTCTTTAAAGCAATAGGATAAAATATATACTGTACCATTTAAAACAGGTTGAGTGATTCTGTATGCAAAGGAGTAATCAAAGAGCAGTATTTTCATTTTACCCTAAAAATCTTTCACAACTTGATGAACTTAAAAAATTATTCATTATACTGTGTGGGTATTATCTCACGACAATAATTAAAACCCAACTATATTATATGAATTTCTGATACTGTAATCTGAGCAAATTTATGGAATCTGAAATTCCAAGCAACTTCCTGATAATTGATCTGTGTTCATATAAGGCCAAGTACATGTAGTCTGAAATCTCTCACATGGTAAGCACATATGCCTCTTCCACCCATATATATGGAGCCTGGCACATAGGTGTGCAGTTTAAGCTCAGTCTCCACATAAAGCAGCAGTGCAGATAACATCAAAAGTTATTTTAAATTTCTTATACAAAAAAGTTAGCCCCCAACACATCATGGTAATTGACCTGATACTGTAGCTGCCATGATATAACTGCAATATTTATGGACCTTATACTTATGAAAAAAACAGAGTTGGATTCTGAGATTGTAAAACCTATGACACTGGTGGCACTTGAACCTATAGAGAAATTTGGATCATAGTTCATAGTCGACATGATACAGTACATGTACAACAAACATCACCAGCACCCAAGCCATGGACTTGTTCACATTCTCCCCAACAAAATTATACTCAAATAAAAGTAGGTAGTGCTACACCTGCCAAGGCAGAAGTACACATTCACAGTTCCTCATCACCTCTGGTTTCCTCTGCCCACGTCCATATTGGTGAGGGGAGGCATGGAGGGATACCCTGACAACAGTGCTCTACATCTAATGCAGCAATGAAATGATCTAAGGTGAGGCAGCAGAGGATGTACTGTATAACAACAATTCCCAGAATGAACTATAAGACACAGAGGAGGCCAGAGTATACATCATCATTGTTTTACTGCAATTTTCCACGACTGCGAGGGTTATCCATGATCACCAGATGGCAGCTCTCTCTGTTGCGCATCCATAACAGGATTTGTTGTGGGTAACATAGTGAGAGGCCATGTGGGTAGTGTCATAAGGTTGTACTGTGTGTGTGGCAGTGTGGGGTGGCATGGGTAGTGACTTAAAGTTGTGGGAAGTGGCTGTGATGTGTGCAGTAATGTGGGTAATGGCATAACATTGTGGGTGGCACTGTGGGAGGGTGTGTGGGTAGTAGTATAAGGTTGTAATGTGAGCCTCACTCCTACCTCCACTCTCCCTCAAGGATACAAAGGTTGCCCCAAGAAGTACTGCTGCTGTCCCTCCACTTTTCCAACAATGGTGAAAAATAATTGGATAGATTTGATACCACTATTCTATTCCCATGACCCTTTCATCATTATCCCCATACAGAAACAGGCTACCAAGCAGAGCAGTATTGTGTCATTCATTTGAAAAAAATTTAAAAATTAAAAATGACTAATTGATAATTCCAGGCCTATACATGGGTGCCCAGAGGAGGTGATAATATGCAGCCAGTATTGCCTCAGGTATGAAGAGCAAACATTGACTCTCAGAAGGTGACTCTGGGAAGCTGTTTTATGACTCAAACTTAGAAGTGACTCTAGGAAGTTATTTTATGACTCAGAAGGGCTGTCACAATATTAGAAATGATGTTTAGTCTGCTGGGTGATGGTGATGCTGACTACCCCAACTATTTCTAGATTTCAATATCCTTGAATTTGGAATATGAATTTGTCCACTCATGTTTAAAGTTGAGAGTATGGTGGTAAGTGGATGCTCAGTGTAAAGTGTGTAAATATTATTCATCAAGAAACATGAGTGCACATATACATATAAGGTGTATTATTGCAAGGAAGTAATGAACAAAACCAGGAGATCACATACTGTAAACATGCCGCCACTCCCTCCACCTCACTGACTGAGTGCGTGCCACCTTGCATTCCACTCCTATTTTTCGAAAAATGTATTTTAGTGAAGATACCGCATGTGTAAACAACGTTATTTGTGTGTAAATATCAAAATTAGTGTAACAAATGCCACAGCATACAAACACAACACGAATTTTTCACTCTGTAAGAAGATAGCATCATGTTGCCTAACATGTGGGACATTTGAATGCTGTGCAGGACCTTCAAATGATAATTATAATATAATTTCACTTTTGGGGAAGTTTACAACATTTCCAATGATATTACAAAAAAATAAATAAAATAAATCAAATTTTCTCAACGTAAATCAGTGTTACTATATTCAACAGGATGGGGTTACCGGTATTTGGTATTAAGTGAATGTATCTAGTTTATGTCGTCTAAGTGTAATTTTAATGTCATGTTTTGTGATTTAGCTAACCTTAACCAATTAGGGCAATCTTACATATCCATGAGAAATATTCATCATGTTAAGTACCGAGCACCTGGACCCAGACCACTCGATGATTACGTGTTTTCCTGGCCCTCCGGGGATAGGTCCAGGATCCATTCTCACCTCGTGGATGGAATGTGAGGTTTGTTGTTTGGACCACAGAGCCATTAACCTATTTGAACATATTAATAGTTTCCATTTTCAGATACAGTATACAATATACTGTACTGTTTAAGCATATTCAGAGAGAGTAATGAGGGTGTGCAGCCTCCCCCATCACTTTAGTCTTAGGGTGCCCTTAAAGACCCTGGCAACTAACCTCGCACTATCAATCTGCCCAGCCCTCCAACCATCATTGACAACTACCTGCCTTGCACACCAACTCTCACTGCCCACTTTCTGCCCTACCCAGCACTCCTACCTATCAATCTTCTGGGCTGCTCTACTCACCTCCCTCACTGCCAACCTACTGCCTGCCCACACTGCCCACTTCCCCTCACAGCCAACCTTCTGCCCTGTCCACCAAGGCCAGTGGTGTTTGATTCTTATTAGTTAATTCAACCCAACCATAATCTCATATACCTGTAGTTTGAAGCAGTGTGGTTTTACTGTTTTATGATGTATTTTAAAACTAATTTAGAGTAAACTGTTGTATGAATGGAACAAGAATATACTGTAGTCAATCATCAAGTTAAAAAGTATCACTAAAAAATATTGGGAACCTAAGCATGATCACAAAACATAATCAAAGATAGATATAGTCAACCATCACCAAAATAATAAAAAATTTCAAACTATAATTGAAAGCAACCATTTACAACCAACAGCACATGTACAATAACTGGAACGAATATTAAGGAATTACCTACATGGAATGTTTAGCATTTGAAGAATAAAGATGGAAAGTGACAAAAGGATTGGGAATGGTCCTGCCTAGGGCTGCTCCTCAAGTCCCATTAAAAGATGATGTTAAATATAAAATTATGGTAGAAAGTCCTTGCATTTGTAACATAAATAGGCAACATCTACATTTCAAGACAATTACAGTGAAGTGTCATATAGAATTTGACATACGTACATGAAAGACACAGTACATTCTGCAATTTTTCAAAGGAAATTTACTGCATAGCTATACTGAACATTGAAGTGCACAAGTTTTCTGTCTGCAAAACATCTTTTGGTACAGTATAATAAAAATCTAACAGGAACAAGCATTTTCTAACTCATATTCTGCTCTGATTTAGTATTTTCCTCTATTCCTTTTATTTTGTTGATATATTGTACTGTACCATAAATCTTCATAAACATATCCCTTCTGCATTTCATAACCTCAAAGGAGATGATTCTTTAATGATGTGTGTGCCTGTGTGTGTTTTGTAACTGAAGAGTGAAAGTGGAGCCCAGATGCATGATTACATCACACTATATTAAGCTTTTGATTCACAAGAGGGCAGTGTGGCTGGCACTGCACTCAACCACCTTCGCTTCCCTAACTTTACAAGTTAGGGAACCATTTACAGATGGGCAAACTTGGAGTGCCCAAGGATCAAACCAGCAACCCTTGGGACAAGAGGTGAGTGCTGTATCCACTCAACTGCACCCCATGAATTTTAATTACCTATACAGTACTGAATTTAAAAAACACACATATGTAAACCACACCTACATTTATGCTTATCTTTTAAGTTCTCTATTTTTATAGACAATAATAAAATATTATTTTAGAAAAAAACATGCAACAAAAGACTTACCCATTCTCCATAAGTTTTATATGTTTTGGTTTGCGGCCTCTTCTTTTTGGCTGGGTTTGTCCAAGGACTTCCTCGACAGGTCTGGGTGGTGGGCCGCTATATTCATCCACAAAACTGTAGGGATCACCCTCTCGGCCAGGGGGCCCTTCATGACCAGGGTGACTTTGCATTCCCTGACCCATATGACCTCCCATCTGGCCATACTGACCATATTGCCCATGTTGTTGGTCAGGATACTGACCCATATGGTGCCCCATGTGTTGTTGGTTCATGTGTTGTTGTGGGTGCGGTCTTGGATGGCCCTGATAGCCTGGGGACATTGGAGCCATGTCACCCATCCCAGGATGACTCTGGTAGCCCTGATAGTGTTGTTGGTGCTGTTGCTGGGTTTGTTGTTGAAGAGGGTAGCCCATGTGAGGTCCGTTGTGAGGGCCGCCGAGTGGCCCATTATGTGGTCCATTGAGTGACGTGGCATGCATGGATTCTGGGGTCATTGGGTGACTTTGATGCAGGTGTGAGTAAGGTGCATAGGGGTCCTGTTCCTGTTTTACACCCCCACCTTGCCCCAGCCCAGCATCTAGGGAGTCACCCTCATACCAGTCTTTCACTTCACCCTTCAACTTGCTGTAAGAAACAAACAACAGTTAGAAATTTTTATTTTTATAATTAAATAATAAATTGAGTCCACTCCTTATAAAGTACTGACATACTGTAATCTTCAAAAAATCTTAAATAGACATTATATGTTTGGAATAGCTATATTGTACAGTACTGTATACAGTATATCCTTAGAAACAGGCATTACTTCCCAAGGATAGGCTGCAGGAACACTACATGCAGACGAGACTTTCAGCAGACAAATTAGTCAATAAATTAAATGCTAACATGTTTCATTAAAGAAAAAAAATAAACATTAAGTACATGCAAACATATTATGGCCCAAGACTAATATGGAGATAAAGCAAGGTTAATGCTAAAACATAAATAATTTATTGAAACAAAATACTGTGCTTGAGTTAATATCACATAACAGAAATAACACAATACCCGATAACACAGAATAAAAGAGATACAACAATAAATGAGGCTGTATAACACACCTCTCAACATTTCACGACTTTTTGACATAATTGAGTTTCGGAAAGTCTGATGAAGAGTGAAAGCATCCTAATAAATACATGCACACTGAAATTTGATTTAATTCTCCCTGATGGGTTTCCACAGAAAGGCATAGGATAGAATTTCCTTGCTAAATTTCATGTATCAATGAATCAACTTACGCATGGGCCATTGGAACTTTTTACTTTTTTCTCCCAAATTACCCTGCTGAATATAAAGTACATATTTCTTCTATAATCACTGCTAGTTAACTAAAATTAAAATAACCGTTTTCCTCATGTACTACATACTGTAATACAGATACATACTGTATATATCAAATGATGCTCAAAAGATTCTTCCCAACAATGAAAAAGAACACAAAGAGTTGGACCTTACAATGTATCTGTTACGAACATTCAGCTGTAGAAGACAACACCAAGAGTTATGGTGAATCAATTAACAAAACTGTTTAACACATATACTTTGGGATCAAAGTTTGTGTTAAATTTCCAATAACTTTTTTAGCTGAAATCATTCATTGGAAGACCTTTGAGCAGAGCAATGCTGTGCAACCTCTATAATGACAAAAACCCTAATTACTATTGACAGATTTTATTATTAAAGCTTACTTGTATGTATGTACTGTAGTGCATTATAGAGAAAACTTAAACACCTAATATACCTTGAGGTACAGATGCACTGTTGTTTTGTAAGCTTTTAAAATAATCTTTGGAACAAAGAATTCGTTTCCAATAATTTCTTTTGTCAATCTAGCCATGCTCACCAACATTAATTCAATAAATTTTTCATTCACCATTGTGGTATCAAAATCAAATTACTAATACCTGGACTGTACTATACAAAATTCTGTTCAAAAGAAGCAAAATATCTTTCCCAGCAGGTCTGCTGACATCCTGCATATTAAAAAAAAAAATTATAGATACTGTACAGTGTACAGTATAGTACCCTGTACTGTATTGCCATAGATACAAAATCATTTTCCTAATCTCTTCATTCTCTGCATCTCCAAAATTACCACAACTAAATATGAATCAATGTAATAGTTCTGACTAGGGAGTAGCTTTTAAAATCCTCTTGTATTCTCCCTTCCACCTATACCCCTTTTCAAACATAGTCTTCGTTTTATACTCAAAAAAATTACAAGAATTTTTAATTTAAACACTTAACATGAAGATATTTTTGCCTAAATTTTATTTTTCATTTCAGTGTCATGTACAGTTTGTCTTATTCAAAGATACTATCAACAGATTTCAGTAAAAGGATCATGATCTATTCCAGTTTTCCCTCAATTCCTATTTTTCTCTGCAATAACTGTCAATTTAGCAAAGCAAAGAATCATTTGTCCCTTCAACAAGAGCAACACTTGGGCCAGCAGGTGTGACAGTACTGTGCCCTACGTTAACACTTCAAAGGTCTCAGTTCAATGACAGGTTTGTGATAAAGCATTATTTCATCAGGCTGGACAATAGGGCAATTATTTTATCATTCATATACACTGAAAGGCTGTAACTAGAAATTCAAATAGGAACTGAGGTATGGTAAGGATACCGGATACAGTCTTTTATTATGGATAATGTTCCCTATTCAGTGTGTCAAGAAAGTCGTTTTCATTCTATATATAGAAATAAATTACTTTTCATCTTTGTAGTACAGTATAAATGTTTTTATACCACAAAATACCAATATCTATTAAAATATTACTACTGTATATTTATTTCATGTTGCCCTGTATGCATGGCCTCGGTTGTGGATTACTGTACAGTACAGTATATACCTGTACAGTACAGTACAGTACAGCACTGTATAGTACCTGAAGCAGCACCTGTAATTATTTTCAAGTACCCGTACTGTACTGCACAGTATTATATTTACTGTATAATTACTATATATATATATATATATATATATATATATATATATATATATATATATATATATATATATATATATATATATAAACATAAACTTCGATAATAAACTGCATACAGTACAGTATACTGTAATATATTTCAATACATCAAAACAAAACAGGCAACTTTTGAGCCAATTCATGCAGTACATATTACAGTATAATTCAAAACAGTCTCATTTTGCCTGTACAAGTGCACATACTAAAATAAAAGTGTCACTACATATTCGGTAACACATTTAAGCATAAGGCTGATAACCATAATACTGTACTCTGTGGTACAGCACTTACAGACTCACAGTTAATGTTATATGGAACAATGTACAGTATACAGTACCTCTCCCTATGCGAAGGTCATTCCCTAACTAATTACAATGCGACTGTTAACAAGTGAAATTAACTATCATTAAATTAACACCTTTATATTATTAATGATAATGTATTGTAATTTTTTTAATATTCCTGCTAACTAGTAAATATATTTGCGTATTATCACTGGGTTTGTCTCATTATGTGAAGAACTGAAGTTATCTAACAAATAATACGATATACCACCTAATTGTCTACCAGAATAAAACAAATAGATTAAATAAAAAATGACAACTTTCAAGGTTTTCACTGTGCCAAAAATCATCACAAAACAAACTAAAAATAAGTAGTTTGCACTGATAAACAAAACACACTCGACTATTCCTACGACTGCATAAGTAAGGAAGAGTTTTATACTAAGTACAACATTATTTACTGCTTCATTTTATTCACAGTTGTCCATGCAGCTTGTGAAATATTAGTGGGTTAGTAAGAAACCACATGCAACTACAATGCATAAAATACTTAACAAATTAGAGAGAAAACTACTGTCTAGGGGAGACTGAACCAATTGACCATATAAAGTAATGGCAGCATAGCCAAAGCGATGACGAGAAAGGTAGACTACAGTAATGACCTGGTGAAGGGTGTAGCAGTAGCCAGGGAAAGGGATATACAGTAACAGCAGCCATATGACTGAGGTATGAGTAGGGCCAAGTGGTGGCTGATAAAAATGGTGTGGCCTTTGGTCGGTGAGACAAAATGTAAAGGAGCAATTACAAGCAAGTAAATAAAAATTATGTGACCACTAGGGATGAAATAATTCGGCATTAGGCAAATAGCAGTAACGGGGAAGCTCCATAAAGCCAGGTAGCAGATACAGGCATATGGTGTAGGAGCCTGACCTGAGCACCTCAAGGTGCATATTCCAGTAGCCGTCGGACTGTGGCTGCTGTTGTGGCGGCGGCGGCGGGGGGGCAGGGGGAGTGGGCCCCTCTGGGGGACTTACACCGCCCCTAAGAGGACAAACCGCCATTATTATCACATAGATTAATAACTACAGTACTCTTCATGCTTCAAAAGTAACTTACTTCTTGTATAGATCAGAGAAAACTATGCAGACTATCTATTTCACTAAACAAGAATGAGTGAAATAATACAGTGATTACTGTTGTCTAAATACAGAGACGACAAGAAAGAAGACAATACACCATTTATTAAGGCTATAATTAATCATATATGCTGCATAGAATTCTCCATTTTTTTTAAATATTGGGCCAAACTAACTTAACACAACAACCATATCTAACGACCACTTGTTACACAAACTAAGTAACAAGGGCCACCATAGTACTCTAGATTCTATACAGTTAATGAGAAATGGGTGTGAAATTGATTTTGAAGAAATTATCTGGCCATCCCTGACTGTCTGTGTAACTAACTACTAGTAATACACACTTCAGTAATATGAGCAACAGAAACCAAAACTGAAGGACGTTCATACAGGAAGTTTTAACAACAATACTAAGGTTAAAGATAAATTAGTACTGTCCTAATCTAAGCAAGATCACAATGATTTGGGCAGACATGGGGACATAAATAAATATTCATATACTACAATGTCTTTTATTAGGTTTACTGTAGGACACGTTATAATTGTTTGATGTTGTGACTTAAAAAAACGCATTTTAAACTGAAATAGAAAAATTGGTGTAAAAATTACTTAAGAAATTTAATGAAATTATAAATAGTTAAGTCTGAAAATAAGAATCATATGAGTTAAGCTGTACTTGTTTCCACCAATACAGTAAAGGGATATATTTTGTTCCAAACCAAACCATTTCCTGAGTTAAGCCAAAAACTTGAATCAAATGACCCTATCTGATTATGCATGTAGAAAGCCAAGGATGACGGCTCTCCTGTATATCATTTATGCATCAAAGTCTCAGAAGACAAGAGAGATGTCACCCCTAAAAGTCTCCTCATGGTTAGATGAATCATATTATACAAATGCAAAAATTGGGAATACGTTATAAAGTAAAAAGAGAAAAAAAAGAATCCTATAATGAAATGTTACCCGACAGCAGCACCCTTATTCACTACCTCCTAAGATGTCCCCACACACAACGCCTGCTGGACCACCACTCCACGACCCCCTGACGGAGACACGATGATCCTCCCCATACTGGTCAGATATTTTGTAAATAATATTGATTATATGTTAAAGGAATATCCTTCCTTCCTTAGGCTTTAGTAAGCCCCTTTATAATATTTATACTGTATATACTTGTCACACTTGCCAGATGCTTCTGGTGTCACTGTACAGGGGTACCTAGTGACAGCACTAGGATCCTGCTTCCTCTATCAAGGAATAAACAATTGAAATTGAAAATTGAATGAAATGTTGTTTTAGATACATAGACGAGCAATCGTTTACACGGTGGAGAAGGCTCACTCTATGATCAAACGTGTTAATAATCCCCAACTGCCAGTACGAGACATGGCAGCATGCTCAGTGATAACCGCGGCCCAAGGGGTGACTTATAAAGTATATATACAGAAGAGTGACTTACATACTGAAATATGACTTTCAAATTGAAACATAATTTGCATATTCATTTCCACAGAGTTCTGACATATTAAGATGAGGCACACGGTGATAAGGCCCGAGATGTTTTAAGAACAATTTATTTCTTCTTATTCTGATGGCTAGTAAACATGTTTCCCTCACAACAAAATATTCTAAACGCTTATTTGGCTATTAACTTACTATCAACTTCTACGGCAAGATAGTAAGACTAACTTGTCCCCTTACTTGTACTATAACTTAAAGTACCGTAAAAGGCCTAGTGATAGGTATATGGAGATAACTAGACAAGCAACATGACGCTCGAACAGTGACTGACGTACATGTTGAGGTGTGACTGTGGGTCGCTATGGTCCGGGCTGGCGGGAGCCGGGCGGCCATCCAGTACCTCCATCCTGCTGCTGCCCTCCCGCGCCACCACCTGTAACAACCAAACACCTTACATTAACACCATATACCACAACCACACAGTACTACCACACAATAATACATTATACACACCACAACCACATTTAATATCACAAATATCACACTCAATACTTAACCCAAAAATTCAGTGCCTTGACTAAAATAACAGCCAAAGATAATAACTTTTTTTTTTACAACACTAAGGTCAACCACCCAACTTATAACATCTACAACTTTTTTTTCGATATTGATATATTTATTTTTCGTTGAAGTTAACCATTATACCACAATACTTGATGAACCGATCAAGTTACTAAGCTAATACATCAATTAAAAAAATATGTGGTCTTAAAAATGGCGACATATTACAATCATGTAATGCCGGAGTCCTAAAATGATAACAAAAATTACATCACCAAACATGTATCACATTACCACCACATAATACCAACAGAACAAAACTACCCACATAAAAATTATAGTAATAATAATAATAAAGAAATATTCAGTGATTTATACAATACACTTGGGCAATATAATCTTAAATAATATCAGACAATAAAGGTTATCACCAAATATAACATTACGGGATAATGGCGAGCAATAAAAGGAACAAATATTTTCACGTGTGGGCTTGCGACAACGCCAGCCTATTACAATAGCACTGAACCGCCTCACAAAAACACCGTTTCTTGCGTAATGGTGAAATACTGTATTATGAAAGTGAAGCGTACGTGCACTTTCGGTCTTCAGAAATTTAAAAAAATAATAAATATAACTTCATTAAATCTAAGGTAAGGAGCACTCACACCATTAGGCCTACTCATGTTCACAACAAAACCTCTGAATAACGGTGTAATTTCACAGACATTTATCTAAGCTATATAACACTATACAACAGCACCCGGGTGAAAATGTGTATCACAGATATATTTTAATTTTAGTGTTGACACCGACTTCTCTAGAAATCAGTTTAATATTTCAAAAGATTAAATCCTTCAATAACACTTTTTCCATTAAATCTGAACATACCTTACATTAATGAAAAGGAACATTTACATATTTATACAGTATATCCGTTGCCTATACTGAACTGTATTACCTAATGTTGGTATTACCGCAGGGTTCACCACGGCGCGCCGCTGCTATGCCGTTAATTTTGACCGCCAATTTAAAGATTCACCACTGCGTTACGTACTGCGTCGGCAAAGTTTAAGAAGAGTGGAGTCATAGTCAACCTGCTGCTAGACAGTAAATGTCCCCGCCAGTGTTCAGTTACCGGTGAAATAAACACTCGATGACAAGATGAAGTAAGAGGAAGATTTTCCATAAAAAAAAAATATTACAAGAGCCGGAGAAGAGTAGAGGATGTTTTACCTTTTAGAGGATGTTTTACCTTTAATAACATTCTAAGATCATGATCGGGGTAACTTTTTGTATGTATCTCTGTGCCTGAACAATTGAAACTTATAAACAAGTAAATTAATTCAGCTCAAAGACTGGACTACAACTATGATAAGAAAGACGGGAGCGGTTTGTTAGTGTCGCGCTAGAGTGCTTCGCCGTCTTGGGTCTATATGGACAGAACAAAAGATTAGTTTCTTCACTAGACTACAACTGATACAAATTGGTTAAGATATACATTTTAGAGAATAACTTGGAGATTATAATTATGCACTGTATTGCTGTGCTTCAACAACTAAGGTCTTTACGGGAGCACTGGTGACATGCTCGCTCGTCTCTCAACACACAAGTCGTCAGGGTCACACCACATGTCTCCAGACTGGTTAAAAAAAAAAAAAAAAATCACAAGTATAACACGGCTAACTCAGAAAAGTTTTGTTTCCACTGTACTAATTTATTATTTCTAATTATCATTTCTCCAGAATCAACCACCAAACTAAATTTTGTTATTGGTCTACTTGATAGGTTAAACAAATGAACACAGTCAAACGCACGTGGTAAGTGTAGTCTTCATCTATCATGCTTTTCACACATAAATATGACATCAAAACAATCGTTTCAAGAGCTTTCGTGCGAGAGGAGAGATGGAAGGTGTCGCCTCTCCCACACACAACCCTCTGGTACCCTCAGCATGGGAGGAGATGGGAGATGTTCTCTCTCCCACACACAACCCTCTGGTACCCTCAGCATGGGAGGAGATGGGAGATGTTCTCTCTCCCACACACAGCCCTCTGGTACCCTCAGCATGGGAGGAGATGGGAGATGTTCTCTCTCCCACACACAACCCTCTGGTACCCTCAGCATGGGAGGAGATGGGAGATGTTCTCTCTCCCACACAGCCCTCTGGTACCCTCAGCATGGGAGGAGATGGGAGATGTTCTCTCTCCCACACACAGCCCTCTGGTACCCTCAGCATGGGAGGAGATGGGAGATGTTCTCTCTCCCACACACAACCTTCTGGTACCCTTAGCGGAAACTCTATCGTGCCAGCAGCAATGTGTAACTTTGAGCTGTGGATAATCTTGTTTTATCCCACATAATTACCCAATCGCCATCCCACAGAGGATACGGATCTATACACCCAACAATTTCGGGTGAGTCCTACAGTACACAAGGGCATAACAAAAATAAGAAGATATGTGAATAAACAAACTAAATAAATATATGAGTGAGTAAAGGGAACGCCATCTCCTCATCACTAACAAGCACGGATAATGAGCTTACATTATTCCCGCCTGGGTCGAGGTTCATTGCGTTCTACTGTCCATGGTATTCTGTTTTATTTGCACCATGGTACACATTCACCGTTTTATTCCAGCGATAATGTATATCCGTTGTTTTAATTTTCACGGAGGCAATGTTGAATGTGTTTCAATGATGGCGCAGCTCTCACAGTCCTCCGGCAGTCTGTGTCTTCCTCCATTATATAACATTTGTGCTGTTATATATATATATATATATATATATATATATATATATATATATATATATATATATATATATATATATATATATATTTGATTTGCTTTAATTATCAAGGCAATCTTTCAATCTTTTTTAACAATGTTGCGTACCTGAGGTACAAGTTTAAAAAATTTCATTCTTACTATATATTTTGCTTTTTCTTCTGTAATATATTACCCTTACAGTTTTATTTTTGTTTATCCTAACTTATTTTCACAAGTTCTCCAGTGCTCCGGGGTGGTACATGGCAACCGTCCGCTTGATTATGTACACCCGTCTTTACTTTCGCGATTGGATTTCATTTCCGCACTGATTACATTGGAGCGTCATTTACATGTTGGTTACACATGTCACAATCTGGTTTTCCGATGAGTGGGATCATGACAGTCTATTAATATAATGTATGATATTTCACCCCTCCCTCTTTTTAAAGCTAATACTGTATTTGCATATCGTAAAATTTCACAAGTTAAAAATCTACTCTAAAAAATTTAGCATAGCTCAATGTAAGGTACCTCCAGCTCACGTGAGGCACATCGCGATTGATCTACCACCCTCGTTACGTGGACGTCAAGAACAGCGCCGTGAATGAGAAACTGTTACTTGACGCTAATTACCGCAGATGTTACTTTAATAATAAATTCTGCAAACGTTCATGGTCTCAATTTCAGCGCTAAGTTCCGCAATCTCTATTTTGATACAATAATGCTTATTTAAGTAAACATTTCTTAAGCTTCGCGTTCGACAAACATTTCTTCCACGCTGGTCACCGCTGTCACTGTAGCGCAGGGATCCACAAACCTAACTTCATCGCTTAGTTCCATCAACGTTATTTTTACGCTGGTCCGTAAACGTTTCCTAATCACTAAGTTCCGTAAACGCTAAGAGAGTTTAGTGTTGTTTAATTCCCTAACAATGCCAAAAAACTGTACCGTCATACTTTTAGCGCGCTAACTGGACGCTAAGCACCTGAAATGCTACCGTACTGTTAGCTCTGTTTCCGAAGCGAAATACAGTATGCGGCTTTACAGCAGTTTTAAGCCTCCTAGCACTTAAGAAAAATTATTTCTAACAGCCCTAGAGTTAGCCACCGTAACTGGGTGTTTACAGCTATCAGTGTTGAAGTGAGCTACTGCTATTTGGTATTAAGGCTATCTGCTGCAGTAAACGCTAGGGTCGACTACACTACTGGTGTTTATGGCTGTCTAACCGCTACCAACACGAAGGTCAACAACCACCATTTGCTACTTACATCACATACTACCACTACCCATGCTCAGGGATATGCTAGAGCTAGTACTTATAGTTATGTCCCTTGGTCATCCTAGTGAAAAAAATAAGTCAAACGAGAACACCAAATATAGTCCCAATCACCGAATTAAAGAAAAAAACGTTTATGTGATAATAATTTAGATGAATTATGACAAACTATTTTAATAACAACAAAAGATTAGTACTTTAAATACAGTAAAAAAATTAATTGAGAACACTTAACCTGTCTGCCAATACACGCACACTTTATATCAATAAATGTAAACCACAGATTTATACAGATTTATAGACAAACTTAAAAAACAGATTTACACATATATTTTTATATTAGTTTAACCCTTTGAGGATCATAGCTCAACCCTTTGATAGTGTTGATGATTTAACCCTTTGATGATTGTGGTTTAAACTTTACGTTGGTTTAGCTCTATGAGGACAATGGTTTAACACTTTAATATTATTGAATTAACTCTTTGAGGATGTTGGTTTAACCCTTTGAGTACATCTTAAATACGTTGGTGAGTAGAAACAAATGTATGAGTAAACTGTTTACAGGAACGTTAACCCTCAGATCCGCTGCCACGGTAAACCAGCAACACGAAGAATAAGTTTACCTGCGACAAGGAGGGGAAGGTCTACTGTAAACACACTATGCGCGGCTACTTATAAAGGTAAACCATGGAAACGATCAAAAGGAAAAGTTTACACTAAGATCCAAGTGAGAATGTAAACCCAGAGTAAAACCTAAAATGTACAGCGGGTAGGTGCGTGGGTATACTCTAGTTGTGGGTTTTTTTAGGGATTCGGGTACAAAAATACACCCAGGGTGTAGTAGCATCTAGGTAGAGAGAGGTAAACCCGCTGCAAAGGTAATCCCGGTGCCTGAGGTGCTCGTATGCAAATAAGCCAACAAGGCGGTGTAAAGGCAAGAAAACAAGTCTAGCCCATAGCGACGTGTTACCGGGGCCTTCTTTACAGTATTCACTCTCAACACGATATAGAAGTTATTTAATGGTGTACTTAACTGAGAGTACATATCTATACAGTATGAGTTAATGATACGGTTATAAATTATACTTTTTCTAGATTAATACAATATATATATATATATATATATATATATATATATATATATATATATATATATATATATATATATATATATATATATATATATATATATATACAGTATATATATATCCACACTTAAGTTGTAAACAGTTTTTGAATTAATAAATTTGAATCTATCTCCTACTGTGTATCACAAAATGTATGAACGTTAATTACAGTAGTATTTATCATTCTCAACTTGCAGAAGACTTTTAGTAGTAAATATTAAATTGTATTCGAGAGACAAATTGATTATTATGACTTAGTGAATAATATGTGAACAGAGCGCCGTGCCCTACGGTCCCCGGGAGAGGGTAACAGTCTTGGCTGGAACGTAACAACACACTGGCGTCTCCTGATACAACATAACAAAATGGTGAACTAGTTAAGCTGTCAAATCATTCTACAAAATCTGTCTTAATGATAAAATATTCATTAATCAAATAATTTCAGCACCGGGTATCAGAAATTTTGGACTTTTTCTTAATATAAACATGAATGTCATATTTCGTGGGCTTAGCGAGTCACAGAGGCAAGTCCGTGTGTTTATACTTCAGGGCTGAGGCCTTGAGGACGAAAATCACCACCAGGCAAAGTCCTGTGGCCACGGAAATAAGGACACGCCGTGCAACAAGGGTACCTGAGTAAATCTCCAACACAAGATGAACGTCCATAAACAAACCCGTAAGGCGCTGCCCGTGAAATTCGAAGCCCTGACTCCAGACATAAAAACAAACCCACGTCTCCGGGCCGTCATACGAAAGTGAACCCATATGGCGGGAAGTGGGTACGAAAGTGAATCCCCATCACGGTGTACGGGCGCGAGAGCGAATGCGTAACCTACGGCCCATATATTGTGGCGCGCGGACCATACAACGTGACGTAGGTCCGCCACTAGGAAGGTACCTTAGGTCTGCCGCAGCGGATACAGGCCAGTCGGTCAGCTGATTACCACCGCCTTCCTGTCTACCTGGACCATTGGGGGGAGGGGAGGATTTTCTTTCTGGGATTCTTACAAGTTTTTTTAGCTACTTTACCAAACATATAACTATATAATTAAGGATTTTATGAGCCTATTTGTAAGCAACTCACTTTTATCGCTGCCTGAGGCGCGACCAACGGGTTCTCCCGGGTTTATGGAGTGGGCCTTCCATTTTTTATACGTTAAATCTTGCCGCCGACACTCTGCCTCTGATGATGACATATGAGATATACTTTGAGGTTACAATTTTGAAGTGAGCCACACCTGTACTTGTAGTTCGGATTTTACGATAGAAAGAACGATAGCGATAATAAAATGTAAATTTGTCTTCGCAAAAACACGATTGAACAAGTCAATGCAGTTCAATAGTTTAGGCATCAGACTAAGTCTGCAATTAGGCGTAAATGTGCGTGAATCTACGAACAATTGCAGAGTAAAATGCAGTCAACAATAACGAAGAGGTCATTGTAACGAACAGGTAGTGAAGCAAAACTAACCTTACGGTTTAGTTAAAACTAATTTTAGATAACTTTGTTGGGTGACTGAGAGACCACCCTACACATTCTCATTCTGGGGATTATGACCAAACAGTCGTATAAGACAACAAAAACTGTCCTTGTCTAGACAAATAAATTGTATGCAGGAATAAGATATTTTTACGAGTGACAATTATCTTTTTCAATGGGGTGAGGTAGTGCTCTTGTCTTCACAGCTGAAGCTGTCTACATAAGTTACTACAATGTGTTTAGTAGATATTTATTGTCTTCAGCAACAAAGATTCATGGACTTTTCAGTAAAATATTATCCTCTTTATCAAATAGATTTAAAGTATTATAAACGAAGACAAAGTTCCTTTACGGGGGAAGTGTAACACGGCACAGTACAGTGACACCCAAACATCCACCATACAAGTCGTATGGGCCTCAGAGATGTGGAAACGTTGTGTTAGCCACTGAGATCTATAAAGTGACTGAAAAATATTTTTTCACGACTGAAGTCACGAAATTTGTTTCCTGAACACATCTTCGCGACTCTACGTTTATAAGGATACAAAAGTTGTCTTTCTGGAGAGATTAACAAGTGGCGTTCACATCTGAGATCAACACATTGACTTCACAAAGATTGTGTTGGTGACTAACCGACGTGTTGACAGGGAGCCTTGAACATGAGCCGTGTCTCGCCCCACACTGCCGCCACACACCTCCAGTTAACATATATAACACAACAACAAAACCGCAACTCAAGATCAGCTGGTCTGCCGACGCCATTATGGCCTGTTTCTTCCTTTTGTGTATTGGCAGAGCTTTGGCGAGGTGGTGAAAATAGTAATGCTATATAAACAGTGTGTGTGTGTGTTAACTCCAATACAAGTTTCCAAAACATGGAACAAAGATCCCGTAGAGTATTTAGTCATTACTCTCCACTAAGCGCACAGTACACCATCATCATATCACCTAACCTATAATTCCCAATCACTTGGTGAGTCTCCCAACAACTTGCCCTTACCTTCTACAGCACAATTTACCTCCCATCATGATACCATAAATCTCAAAGACCTAACCTAACCTAACTCACCAGCTAATCCAGTCTTGCCAAGCCCAGCCTAGGCTAATTCCTACACGCCTAGTCACACATCTATAAGCCTATTATTAACTCTTTACGAGCTTATCTCTGCCCTTATCAGTTTATCCCTGTCTACCCCCAACCAAAGTAGTCCACCATGGTAGTCCACCCTCCAACAACCTTAGTCTAGCTCCCACCAAACTTGGTTGAATCTTCCCTCCCCTCCCCCTTCGTCTACCAAACACCCCCCCTCACCTCTCCTAACACCCTCCCCTCCCCCATCGTCTACCAAACACCCCACCCCTCCCTAGCAAACACCCCCCTGCCACCTCTAGACCAGCCTAACCCAGCACCATCATCAAGCGATTCCTGTATAATTAACTACTACGTCAGTGCAGCTCCTCGTGGCGCACCTGCCCTTTCTTGGCCACTTTCTCCACTTCCTTGCCAGCCGAGAGGGAGAGAGAGAGAGGGAGAGAGGGGGGAGAAGGAGGGAGAGAGAGAGAGGAAAATAGCATGGTACAACCCTTTAGAATAGACCCTCTCTCACTCCCTCATTAAATGCCTTAAAGCTACGAGAAACAAGTAAGGTCGACAGTGTCTTCAGCCTACGATGTTTAACTACAGTAGGAGAAGTTAGTTTAGGGGGTGAAATCCAGGTCAGGTTAGGTTAGGTTAGGTTAGGTTAGGTTAGGTTAGGTTGGTCGTCACCTTAGAAAAAGACACTGATAGTTGGCTGCAAATGTGTGATGCGGGAATGAAGTTTTTCGTTACTCAAATAAAGTTCTAAATTTAGTAATGAGAGAAGAATCAGCTGGTGGTAGGAGCGACACCACCACCAACAGAAGCAACAGGGAAAAGATAATACCGTAAAACAACAGTACCCGTAATAACAGTGGAGAGGCAGTAACAGTGATCACATCAACAGCATAAACAAACACACACACACACATCCAACACCTGTCAGAAGAGTAAAACAACTACAGCTACAACAACAACACTATCAACGTCACCTGTAGCAACAACAACAATAATAACAACCAATTAATATCACCCGTAACAGAAACAACAACAGCTAGACTTTTGATACCAGCTGTAACAATAACAACAACAACCAGACGATTACCACCAATAACAACAACAAAAACAACCAGACAATTAACACCACAAAACACACACGTCAAGGTAGGAAGACAGACAATAACAAAGTGTACAAGATTTCACTCCTCATTTGTCGCCCCCTTATGTCACCGCAATGATCTTAACGCCTGACATACTTGTGTAAGCGACCGAAAATATGACTTTTTAACCATCCCCATTAGCTTTATGATTTAATCTATTATCTAAGGGGGGGAAAGGGGGCGCCCGGGGTGATGGAGGGGTGATGGGGGGTGAGGAGGGGGGATCACACTACGAATAAGTATAATAAGAGTGGTAGCAAAAAAAGGTGACGGACGGGGAGAGAGGGAGGGGAGGACCAGTCAGCTGATGTCAACTGATTCACGCACAACGCCCGCGCTTTTTTTTTTTTTGAACTCTTGGAACACGCGCGCTTTTTTTTCACACTTTCACATCATTTGCATTATTTCTGTACTTTCACATCACGTACTGCTGTTTTCACATTCACACATTTTTTCTTGTATTTCTTTCAAGCCCAGAGGTTTTTTTTTTACACGTTCAAACCTGGCGATTTTTTTTTACTAATACACAACACGCGAGTATTTTTTAAATTTACATAACGCGCACAGTTTTTGGTCCAAATCCTCCACGCGTGTTTACAATCCTACTTTTTTTTTACAGACAGTGCGTGAGTATTTACACTAACGTACCTTGCGCCAGTTTTTTACACAATTAATTGGTGCCTTCATCGTCACTTTTTTTTACCACCTGGGAAAAAAACACTCCTGTAAACGTGACCGTATCCATACTATAAATAAAAACTTTGTTAATCGGAAAAATACACTTTACACATTTACCTAATTCGTAAATAAAACAATTCCTACAACAGATTCAAACCGTAAATAGCACTTATAGCATCTTAATTATGATTCAATCCTTTATCGCCGACACTTAAAACCGATTTAGTGACCTATGACGGTGTACAGGAGCCTTTGTTTACCGTGTGACTTGTGACCCCTTGATAAAAATAAGAACCTTTTAGTGGGTACGATGACAGGGCGCAACGTCACCCTACAGATAGATTCAGGTCACCTTCTTCAGTTGTCTGTCTATATATTTAGATAGATCAATGAATCCAAAGAAAGAATGAAGGAATAAATACTACAACAAATGAAAGAAAAAGTAATAATAATAACAATAAAGCGATAAGTAACGTAAATCAAGACTCGGAACATAACTAGCATCATAAACCACCAGAAATTGAGAGGTGAGATAATACACTAATTGAGAGGTGAGACTTAATTACCATTACCTGGGTCACTAAGATGGCGTCTCTACTACCTGTGTGATAAGGGTACTTAGTTTATTGTACATCCTGCTAGGTAACCGTTGGCAGGGTGTCAGGAACGTGTGGTGGGTGGGTGTTGGCAGGGTGTCAGGAACGTGTGGTGGGTGGGTGTTGGCAGGGTGTCAGGAGCGTGTGATGAGTAGGTGTTGGCAGGGTGTCAGGGAAGTGTGGTGGGTGGGTGTTGGCAGGGTGTCAGGGAAGTGTGGTGGGTGGGTGTTGGCAGGGTGTCAGGAACGTGTGGTGGTAGGGTGTGGTTATTCTAGGTGTTGGCAGGGTTGAGAGCTGATTGTGTTGTAGTTAGTTGTAGCGCAGAGTGAGTTGAGTGCTGGCAGAGTGTTGGCAGAGGCGTAGGGGGAACGGCAGATTTGTCAATTCCTAGTTGACATGGTGGTGGCAAAGAACAGAGTGCTGGCAAGGGTATAAGGGTATTGAAAGAGTGTTCAAATATAGTTGGCAGGGGAAGTATCTGAGTAGGAAGTAATGTTGGCAGGGAGGTAAGCGGTGGCAAGGCATTGGCAACGTGGTTCACTTGTGATTGGCAGGGTGTTGGCAGGAAAGGAGTGTTGTGTTGGCAGGAGGCAGGCAGGAGGGCAAAGCTTGAATGTTGACAACGGGAAGCTTCGGGAGTGTTGGAAGGATGGTACAGTCAGCCCCAGGAGTGTTGGCAGGGTGTTGGCAGGGTGGTACAGTCAGCCCCGGGAGTGTTGTCACAACTTTCTCATATTTTGCGCAACTCATTAGCGGCAGCGAGTCACCTTGGCTGGCCACCTGCACCTGTCTGCCTGGTCAGTCTCTCTCTCTCTCTCTCTCTCTCTCTCTCTCTCTCTCTCTCTCTCTCTCTCTCTCTCTCTCTCTCTCTCTCTCTTCAATGTTTCTCTTGCTCAACGAAGATATTGACTTTTCCCTGATTATTTTTATGGCCTGCCTGCCTACACTAATCTCTTCCCTTCTCGGTAGTTGCATCAGTCAAGCTCTATGAAGCAATCTCGCTAACTCCTCATTGAGATCATTTCACCAGGGATTTTACAGCTGCACACACACACACACACACACACACACACACACACACACACACACACACACACTCATAATAAATTCTTGGCATCCTTGTAATTTTTTCTTAAATTCTTGATCTGTTATCTCACTTACGTCCCTCCTCTCTCCCTCCTCACCTCTCTCCCTCCCTCCCTCCCTCCTCTCCCTCTCTCTCCCTCCTCCCTCCCTCTCTCTCTCTCCTCCTCACCTCTCCCTCCCTCCTCCCTCCCTCCTAGTCTTTAATGTACACAGCAGAACTAATCATCAATTACCAAGTATTGAGGATTAATCATGGTGATGATGGTGACAATGACGACCATCAACATCACCATCGTCACTATAATTAGTCTCGCCATCACTTTCAACATCACCACCCCTATCATCATCAACACCACCATCCTCACCACCGCCACCACCAACAACATCCCCACCATCACCCTATCACCATCCTCACCACCTCCACCATCCTCACCATCACCATCCTCACCATCACCCCCCCTCAACACCATCCCCACCCCTCACCATCACCACCCTTCACCATCACCACCCTTCACCAACCCCACCATCACCATCCTCACCATCATCAACACAGGTAAAATAGTCCGGGAGATGTGGCCATGTTGTTGTTGCCTGGGCCAGCACAGAGATAACCAATTATTGGCTCTAATGGAGTCCAACCCTACCCTGCCAGTCCCTACCAAGCCCCCTGCCTCTCCTTTTGCCACACCTTCTGCCTCACCCTTGCCGCACCCCCTGCCCCTTGCCTCGCCACGCCTCCTGTTTCTTTCTTCCCGCGCCCCCTGCCACGCCTCTTACCTCTGCCTTGCCACGCCTCCTATTTCTTCCTTGCCACGCCTCTTGCCCTTGCCACGCCTTTTACCTCTGCCATGCCCCTACGCCCTTACACCGTCCCATAGCCACCCACGTCCAAGCCCCTTGCCACACCCATGATCCCCACCCTCACCACCCACATCCACGCCCCTTGCCACCCATGATCCCCACCCTCACCCCCCACGTCCACGCCCCTTGCCACCTATGATCCCCACCCACCCATGCCTCTGCCACCCATGTTTCCCCACCCACACCAGACCACATTTCCCATCTTCACCATTCTCATATTACCCATCACCCATACCATCCATATTTTAACCAGCTTCACAACCCATCACCACCCTATCACCCACCAGTCACGCCCACACCTTCAGCAGCCTTACTCTACCGGCCGTGTTTTGGTCGTGACAAGCGTAACCCAGAAATAGGGTGCTCACAGGGGGGGACCCGAGGCTGTATGCAAATGAGGTACTTTGGTTATTGACTTGTATTTTTCGGACCCGTAATGCATAGAATTGGGAGACAGGAATTACCCTGGGGAGGAGGTGAATGGGGAGTGGGGGGGGGAATACCCTGGGAAGGAGGTAGGTGAGAGGTAGGATTGGGGAGGTGGAAAGGGAAGGGGTGGGGAGATGGATGTAAGGTGAAAGAAAGGGGAGGTAAGGGAGGATGGGGAGAAAGTGGAGTCATGGTCAATATTGCCCTTGGGGGGAGGGGGTGAAGGTGGGGAGATGATGTGTGTAGAGGAGGTAAAGACGGTAAAATGGGGGGGTAGGGAGAGGTTGATAGGGGGTTGAATGGAAGAGGAGGGAGGAAGATGATAAATGGGAGGAAAGAGGAAGAAGGGAAGGGGCAAGAGAAGAGAGGGGGAGTGAAATGAAGAGAGAGAGAATGAGGGAGAACAGTTGGAAGAATGGTAGAATGAGAAAAACAAATGAAATATATATATATATATACCATATATATATATATATATATATATATATATATATATATATATATATATATAGAAGAAGAGAGAGAGAGAGAGAGAGAGAGAGATAATAATAAACTAACACTTCCCCCTGAAGGTTAATTAATAAAAATATACTCAGCTGGTGATTCCTATGTCAAATGAAGGAAGAGGAAGTGTGAGGGAGAGGTGATGAAGGAGAGGGGAGGAAGGGGGGCAAGTGAAAAGGAGGAACGGAGAGAGAGAGAGAGAGAGAGAGAGAGAGAGAGAGAGAGAGAGAGAGTAGAGATAAAGATGAACAGAAATAAAAAGAAGGAAAGAAGTCGAAAGAAAATTAAATAAAAAAGACGGAAGCAAGTAAGAGAGAAGTGAGAAATAAGAAAGAAACAAATTAAGAAATAAAGAACGAACTAGAAAAAGAAAGAAATGAACTAGCAATAAATTCCTATTACCGCCAACTCTATAAGTAAGACATCCGTTAAATGAGGTTCAATAAATCAAGTAAATTATTAAGACATAAACTGAGAGGTAAGGTCGCTCCCCCAAACACGTGAATGAACCAACACCGATAACTTCATAAGGTGACGACGATGCAATTCATAAACAATAAAAACAAATCGTACAATTTTTATGAATGAATCTACGACGTACTTAACATGCGGAAACAAACGCCGTAAATTTATCTGAATGATGACAACAGATATATAAAAAAAAAATTAAACCCTTAAACCTAATAAGTAATGGTTGCGATTCATAAGACAAAATAAACCGTGTATGTATTTGTGAATGGTTGACCGTGCTATGCGTAGACGGAAAAAAAAAAAAAACCCGCCGTGAAATTTTATGAATCATTCTGAGATACATAAAAACATCGTAAATTCTTTTAATGTACGATCGCCGTGTAGATAAAAATAGCACGGCACGTTTCTATGAATGGCTACACGATAGATGAAAACAAACCGTACGTCTACACTGAATGATCGCCCGATGTAAACAGAGCGAGCGTAAGTGAGTGAGGGGGAGGGAGTATAGTACATTCTCACAAAGTTGTCGTATTAGTAACTTGGCAGGCAGCTGTCAACAAGACGATTCAAGACCGCGGTTATAAAGAGAGTCTTTTATAAACGATCCGTGCGGTTTAACTTGTCGGTTGAGAGCCCCATGAGGAGGGGTGTGTAGTTCTGATAATGTATGACTCGCTGTAAAGCAGTGGTTATTTGTAATTTGTGGGTTATTTAAAGTCATGTTTCACTCAAGCCAGTTTAATGTATGACTTACTCTTAGCGGTCTCTCTTTCTCTCTCTCTCTCTCAGATTAAGAGAATATTACCTGTCATGTTTATTGGTGCTTTCTTCCTTAATATTTGTCCACACACACACACACACACACACACACACACACACACACACACACACACACACACACACACACACACACACACACACACACACACTTCACGTTCTCCCTTGTAATGCCAAATATTTAGGTGACGAATAGGAGTAGTTTTTATAATTCTTATTTTTATTTGTTTTAATTATTTTATTATTATTATTATTATTATTATTATTATTATTATTATTATTATTATTATTATTATTATTATTGTTGTTGTAGAGAGAAATACACAGATGACTAAACAAAATATATAAAAATAAAAAATAAAAAATAAATATATATACCGTAAATAGAGCAGAGAAACAAACAGACATAAATAAAGATGACAAAAGGCAGGCTAGAAGAGAGACAGTGATAAAGAGAGATGAAGAGACAGATGGTGATAAAAAAATAAATACGACATTCACCTTTCACGTCATATCACACACACACACACACACACACACACACACACACACACACACACACACACAGACATATCAATGACGTATATGTAAATTCTGAAAGTTGCATTATTCCCGTGTCTTTTTGTCTACTTTCTCCGTGTCTACTTTCTATTACTTTCTCTGTCACCAAGTTTACTAATTCCGTGTTTCCGTGTCCGCTAACAGTCAAAGAAAGTGACTGTTTGTGTCCGTGTATGTGTGGGTGCCGTGGCTATGTCCGTGTATGTGTGGGTGCCGTGTCTATGTCCGTGTATGTGTGGGTGCGTGTATGTGTGGGTGCCGTGTCTATGTCCGTGTATGTGTGGGTGCGTGTATGTGTAGGTGCCGTGTCTATGTCCGTGTGTGTGTGGGTGCGTGTATGTGTGGGTGCCGTGTCTATGTCCGTGTGTGTGTGGGTGCGTGTGTGTGGAGTGCCGTGTCTATGTCCGTGTATGTGTGGGTGCCGTGTCTGTGTGGGGTGTAGGTCGTTGGTAGTGGCCAGGTAAAATTAACTTCCGTGTCCTGAGTCCCTGTGCATGTATGCATGTATGACGGTGTGTGTATGTAATGTATGTATGTGACGGTGTGTGTGTATGTACTGTATGTATGTGACGGTGTGACGGGGTGGGTGGGTGTGTGTGTGTGTATGTGTGTGTGTGTGTGTGTGTGTGTGTGTGTGTGTGTATGTGTGTGTGTGTGTGTGTGTGTGTGTGTGTGGTGGGAGGAGGTAAAATATGCATCAGCAGGCTGGTGGACGGAGGCCAGAAAAAGTGCGGACCCAACCCGCTGCTCCTGACCCCCCCTCCACCCTGACCTTTCCTCCCCTCACTGCCTTCCACTAGCTCTCTATTCTCTCTCTCTCTCTCTTCTCTTCCACACACACACACACACACACACACACACACACACTCTCTCTCTCTCTGCTTCCTCCTGCCGCCCTGTCTCCCTTCACTCTCTCTCTCTCTCTCTCTCTTGCCTCCCTCCCTCTCTTTCTTCTTCTTCTCTTCCACGCAAATTGCTTCACAAGCCTCTTCCTCCCTCCCTCTTTCCTTCCCATTCACTAGCTCTCTCCCTCTCTCTCTCTCTCTCTCTCTCTCTCTCTCTCTCTCTCTCTCTCTCTCTTTCCAGCTTCTTCTTATTCTTCTCATCTTTCACACCTTCTCTCACTTGCATCTCCACTAGTTCTATTCCATCCTTCCCATACCTTATATCATCCGTCCGTGCAGCTTTACTCCACACACACACACACACACACACACACACACACACACACACACACACACACATCTCTTCCACGCACACATAACCAGCTGCTGACCCACTCTCCCATGACCTTTCCCGTTGACTCCCTCTCAAACCATCCTCTCTCTCTCTCTCTCTCCGTTCCATCATATAATCACCTCAACTCTCGTCCACCTGTTTCTCTTGTATATAATTAATAATAATAACAACAATAACAACAATAAAAATAATAACAATAACAACAATAAAAATAAGAGCAATAACAACAACAATAACAATAACAAAAATAACAATAATAATAATGACAAAAGTAATAATAATAATAATAATAATAATAATAATAATAATAATAATTTATCGTTATTATAATTATCACGAGTTTTATTATTGTTATTATTGTTATTGTTAAAAAACAACAAAATGGACAAATTAAATACCAGGAGACAGACAGACAGACAGACAGACAGACAGACAGCCCTCACCTCAGCACCTTTCTATTCTCACACACACACACACACACACACACACACACACACACACACACACACACACACACACACATTCATCGCCATCATCAAACTCACATTGAAAAAACAAAAGAAATAGGTGAAGAGAGAGAGTCCGTATTCTTAGACAGGAATGAGGAAGGGTAAAAATACCTTTGCAAAGATAGACAGGTGGGGAAAAAAAAATGTTGTAAGCAAGAAAAAATAAAAGGGAAAAAAGAAAGAGAGAGACAGAGAGAGAAATAAGACTAAAAATATCTCCCCCTAGTGAGAGAAAGAAAGAGAGAGACAACAATAAACAATAAGAACACATGCACAAGATGAGAGAGAGACATGCCACACTATCACACACACAAAAAAAAACACAAAGGTTAACACTAGTAACTTTTTATCCTAGAAGAGAAGAATTTCACTCACACAATTGCTTGGGGAATGTTTGTGTTTGGCCCATCAGAATTTAAGCGTGTTTTTTTTTTCCTTTCTTTTTTTTTTCCCCTCCTCTCCTCCACTGCCCACCACACGACAGTACGCTGGTGTTGGGTCACGGGCCATCCTACAAGAGGTGTTTGTTTGCATTTAATTTTTTGTCCTTGCTTTCTTTTGATACTTTCTTTGTTTTTCATTCATTTTCTTGCTTTCTTTGATACTTTCTTTTCTGTTTGTTTGTGTTGGGTTATATTTACTATTTGTTCTTTCTTTGTTTTTTTTGTTTACTTCATTTTCTTGCTTTCTTTGGTACTTTCTTTCTTGTTTTTTTGTTTACTATTGTTTCTCTCCTTTGTTTTATTTCTCTTCTGTTTATATTTCTTTATTTTCCTACTTTCTTTTTTTGGGGGGTTTATTCTCTTCCTTTCTTTTTTTTCTATTCTTCGTTGTGACTTTCTTTAGTGACTTTCTTCCTTGCTTTCTTTTTTTCTTCTTTTTCTTCCTCCACTACCGTACGCACAGGTGTTTGGGTCATGGCTACAGTGTCCCTCGGGAGAAAGCGATTTGTGCTTTCCTTTTTTTGCTTTCTTTTCACACTTTTTTCAACAGTTTTCTCATTTTTTTATCTTTCTTTTCTCTTTTTTTCACAATCTGTTTCTTTCCTTCTTTCTTTATTTACAATTGTTTTATTTCTATTGAATTGACCCATGTCTGTCTGTCTGTCTGTCTGTCTGTCTGTCTGTCTGTCTGAGTGTCTGTCTGTCAACTGTCTTTCCTCATACCACTACAGGTCAAGACAGACCCAATAATATGTAAACTACACACACACACACACACACACACACACACACACACACACACACACACACACACACACACACACACACACACACACACACCTGTCAAAATGATATAATTAAACTCAGATCTGCGGTCATAGAGTCATTCATCTAGAACAAATTGGGTGAACAGGTCCTGCCAATTGTCCCACATCAACACACTCAATCCTGACACACGCAAATCGGTTTATTCAATCCTGACACACGCAAATCAGTTCGTTCAATCATGATGCACACAAATCAGTGAACTCAATTTATCATGCACGCAAATCAGTTCGTTCAATCATGATGCACACAAATCAGTGAACTCAATTTATCATGCGTGCAAATAAGTTCGTTCAATCATGATGCACATAAATCAGTAAACTCAATTTATCGTGTGCGCAAATAAGTTCGTTCATTCATGATGCACACAAATCAGTGAACTCAATTTATCATGCACGCAAATCAACTCACTCAATCCTGACACACGCCGAAAATCAACCCACTCACTCAATTCTGATAATACATTTAATTGGAAAAAACAAAACACGCAAATTCTACTCAATCAATCCTGACATATGCTGATCAATTCAATAAAATTTCATACTACAAAAAGTACTCATTCGATTCAATTTTGTCAACTTTGCAACTAAATTTTATCCCAATTCAACTTAATTTATCTCAAAGTCAACTCAATTTTAGTTAGACCAACCCAATTTTAATACGAATCACGTCAATTTCAACCCAAATCAACCCAATCCCGATGTCTATTACCCAACAATTTTTATAAACCATCTGTGTATTTTTTCTAAATCAATCAATCAATTTTACTCTGATTCACAGTGACAAATTTTTTCACAATAATTAAATCTCTCCGTTCTGGCAACAAGATAACAAAAACAAACAAATTCAACAAGTAAAACAAATGCAACAAACACATAGTAATGATCAAACACAAATATAGTTAAAATAGGGTAAACACACACACACACACACACACACACACACACACACACACACACACACACGTTAGAAATAAACAATTTTATATGACGTCAGGTCAATTTTTATATGACGTCAGGTCAATTTTTATATGAAGTCAGGTCAATTTTATATGACGTCAGGTCAATTTTTATATGAAGTCAGGCCAATTTTATATGACGTTAGGTCAATTTAATTAGTAGTCGACAAATTTAAACTGGCGCAAACCAATTAAAAAGCCGAGGAGTAATGTTGATCATCCCGCCTACCACAACTACCACCATCACCACTATTACTACCATCACCACTATTACTACCACCATCACCACTATTACTACCACCATCACCACTATTACTACCACCATCACCACTATTACTACCACCATCACCACTATTACTACCACCACCACCACTATTACTACCATCACCACTATTACTACCACCATCACCTGTACCACCACCACACCACCACTATTGCTACTCACCACTATTACCCACCACCATCACCACTATTACTACCACCATCACCACTATTACTACCACCATCACATATTACTACCATCACACTATTACCACCATCACCACTATTACTACCATCACCACTATTACTACCACCATCACCACTATTACTACCACCATCACCACTATTACTACCACCATCACCACTAATACTACCACCATCACCACTATTGCTACTAACATCTCACCCTATTACTACCATCATATATTACTACCATCACCACTATTACTACCACCATCACCACTATTACTACCACCATCACCACTATTACTACCACCATCACCACTAATACTACCACCATCACCACTATTGCTACTAACATCACCACCACTACCACTATTACAACCATGACTACTACTACTACTATTACCACCATTATCACCACCATTACCACCCCCACCACCACCACCAAACCACACCCCCATTAATTAAAACATTAATAACTATACGACCTGGTGAATGTTGCTTTAATTAAACCCTGAATGTGAAGCACCAACACACACACACAAACACACACACAAACAAACACACACACAAACACACAGACATACACAATAAACCTCTTACGCAGTCTTACGCATAACGCACTAAACTAGATTACTCCTCTCTTAAAACCTCGAGAATTGGGGATAAACAGAAGATTAAACCAATTAAACCCACCACAGTAAACAATACGCTTAATAAAAAAACCTCGCTTAATGAGACCAACGTTGAGGTTAGGTTAGGTTAGGTTAGGTTAGGTTAGGTTAGGTTAGGTTAGGTTAGGTTAGGTTAGGTTAGGATAGGATAGGTTAGGTTGAGGAAAACATTTTAAAACCCGTTTATCTTTGGTGAAATTATTATAGGTTAAGGAAGGTTTATTTTTTCTTAATTAGTTTTTTTTTAAGTTTTAAGTTTGGAAAAAATATGAAAATTTTAAATGTTTATAAAAAAAAAATATTTATGTAAATAGTATACAAGACAAAACCAACAGCTGAACACCGGACAAAACCAACAGCTGTACGGAACTAAAACCAACAACTTCTGTACGGACTTCGAAACCAACAGCTGAACACCGGACAAAACCAACCAGCTGAACACCGGACCGAGCCGGCAGCTGTACACCGAACCAAGCCAACAGCTGAACACCGGACCGAGCCAACGGCTGTACGCGGACAAAACCAACAGCTGAACACCGGACACAAAACCAACAGCACGAACACCGGACCAAAATAACAGCTGTACACCGAACCAAAACCAACAGCTGTACACCGAATAAAACCAACGGCTACGCGAATAAAACCAACAGCTGTACGCCAGACCGGTAACAACTGAACACCGGATAAAACCAACAGCTGTACGCCGGATAAAACCAACAGCGCGCACCGAACCGACAACGGCTGCGCAGGCAAAACCAACAGCTGTACGCAGACAAAACCAACAGCTGTACGCGAACCAAAACCAACGGCTGTACATCGGACCAAAACCAACAGCTGAACGCAAAGCAAAACCAACAGATGTACACCGAAACCACAAAACCAACAGCTGTACACCCAGACCAAAACCAACAGCTGTACGCCAGACCAAAACCAACAGCTGTACATCGGACAAAACCAACAGCTATGCACACCAGACAAAACCAACAGCTGTACACCAGACAAAACCTCCAAAAATGCAGCTGTACATTCGACAAAAAAAAAAACCCCGGAGTTGGCCCTACCAATTTTCAGCCCTGAAATTGGTAGCAACGTTATTAAAACTCTCCACTCTACACCCCCTCCCCCTTATCTCTCTCTCTCTCTCGTTCTCTCTCTAACTCCCTCATTCATCAATCTCTCTCTCTCTCTCTCTCTCTCTCTCTCTCTCTCTCTCTCTCTACCTGTCCATCAGCCTCTCTCCCATATGTTCCTCCCCCACCATCCAGGCCCCACCTCCCTTATCACCCCTCCAGAACCCCCACCCCCACCCCTTCCCCACCCCTCTAACCCCCTTCCCCATCACCCCACATCCCCCACCACCCCCCACCACCTACCCCTATTCTACTATCAATAACAGAGTGGCTGAATCCATGCAGCTGTCATTAGTCCAAGTCTGGGAGCCGTGGTGGATCATTTATCCTCTAACGGCACCAACAGGAGATAACGGTAACGGCCAATATCAGACCCGTTGCACCAGAATAAGAGATACGTTCAACGGTAGCAACGGATAGAGCATTTAAGAGTGTTGGGGGTTTGTTGCTATGCGGTGTGTGTGTGTGTGTGTGTGTGTGTGTGTGTGTGTGTGTGTGTGTGTGTGTGTGTGTGTGTGTGTAGTTTTTTGGTCTGATACAACGGTAAATAACGGTTAATGGGGCAGTTCGTTCTCTTTCTGTTACATGGTCTTGGATACAACAGGTATAGAACGGCTCAGGTGACAACAGATATATAAAAACGGCTCAAGAGATTTTACCGTTGGTCCTGTAAATGCCAACAGATGAAGAGAACGGTAAGACAAAGACCATGTAACAGAAAACAGTGTGAGACAACAGGAACAAAGACAACAGAATTGAAGAGAAACAGAAGTACATCTCTGTGTGCTGAATTACAAAAACGGTAATTCAACATAAGCAACAGGACATTACAACAGGGATTACCGTTAATGGTAGCCGTACCAACAGGTTCTACTTCTAGTTAAGATACTGTACTCACTGTAATATCCTTCACTAGAGTCCAATTCTTGTACTCAACATAGTGGCATCAGTAATTTGGAGTTTAGAATTTATTGTACTCAACCTGTTGCAATGTTCACGCAAATCTTGTACTCAATATGTCGTTAATTAAGATCAAGAAATAATTAGTACTCGCTTGCAATATCGTCCACTCGAGTCCAATCACTGTACTCAAGGTAATATCGCTAATGAAACTCACTGTACTCAGCCTGTTGCAATAAAGGTCTACTCGAGTCCAATCACTGTACTCAGTCTGTTATAATATATCTTTTTTAATTAAGTTTTGAGTCGCCGTACACAAGGTATATGGTTGTTAAAGAGTAAACTAAGAATTGCAATTAGTTACGTTGTTGCAATATCGTTTACACAGTCTCTCTCTCTCTCTCTCTCTCTCTCTCTCTCTCTCTCTCTCTCTCTCTCTCTCTCTCTGCTATATCGTTCATTAAAAGGCTAACAACAACTGTACTCAACTCGGTGCAACAGTGTTCACGACAAAGAGTCCGGTTATTGAGTTCAATTTATCGGTGAGTATCGTTCATTCCAGTCCAGGCCTTGTACTCAGCCTATTACACCGTTCCAGCCTTGTACTCAGCCTATTACACCGTTCCAGCCTTGTACTCAGCCTATTACACCGTTCCAGCCTTGTACTCAGCCTATTACACCGTTCCAGCCTTGTACTCAGCGTATTACACCATCCAAGGCTTGTACTCGACGTATCACACCGTCCAAACGTTGTACTCAAGAATATTACAGCGTTGAGACCTTGTACTTAAAATATTATTAGTGTCGTTGATTAAAGGGGGTGTGTTAAATGTACTCAAACAAATCTACGACTAGTGAGTGAGTGAGTGAGTGTACTTAACTTGTTCCAGTACAGCTCACCAGGGAGTGTCATCATACTCCAAGGGCTAGCAGCTCGCCTTCCTGGGGAGGGTGAGTGACTATATAAAGTAGATGCTTTGACATAAACAAGTCTTTAAGGAGTCATAAGTGGTTTTATTTTTTTTTTCTTCAATTATATACAATTTAATCTAATAATAGATAATATATATAAGAGTTACTTAAGAAGCTAAATATATATATATCCAATTTTTTACGAACCCATTTTTATCATCATCATCCCTGGGCGGTGTGTCAAAGATTCGATTGTCCTTTGTTTTCCCGCCAAAATGTCATGACGTATGTAGTAGTTGTAGTGTCTATAGTTATTATTGTGTTTATATTTTGTGTGTTAATAGTGTTGGATTCTACTACTAGCTGTTATTGTGTTTATATTTTTGTTTTAATATACAGTAGTGTTGGATCCTAAGTTAACCCAGTTTTTAAATAATAACTTACGGATATTGAGTTAAATAATGAATCTTTGATAATCCGGCCCAGGAAAATTATATACATATAATGCAGGAGTATAAGACAGTATATAACAGGTTTGGACAGAGGGTATAGTCAGATTTGGACAGAAGGGATGATCAGGTTTAGACAGAAGGTATGGAGCCAGGAGGACAGATGTTTCAAGGACTCGTTAGTGTATTAGTGAAACAAAAATTAAAACAAGTACCGATAAGTAAGGTAATGAAACAGACAGACATATAGATACATATACAGACAGACAGACAGACGTACACAATAACATATAATAGAGGAATAATTAAATAAGAAAATGTGTTATAAAGAAGAGTTTTACCAGAGGCTACAACTTTACACTTGAGTTTTATAAATACACATAAATTCACCTCTACCCTCCCCCACACCCCACCCTCTTCCCACACCCCTATACCTTCCCCAGTCCACCCACACCCTTTCCCACACCATTACTCAACTCCACACCCACATCACGGTACCAACACCTGGAAAATCATAAAAAAAAAATTAAAAAAAAATCTTCCACAAAACAAACAAAATCGGGTCATGTATGAATGAAAAAAATACAATAAAATACAAAAACAAAATAAAAATGAATCAAAATTAATAAAAGAGATGAAAGTATTGACTTGTACATTGGCCTAAGCGTGAAAAATCATACTCCATGTAAAAAAAAAACACAATGTAAAACGCAAACATTTCAATCACGATTAAAAAAATAAACTGAAATTATTTGGATATTTAAGAGAAAATATTATTATAGGAAAAGTTACAAAAATTTATAAAATTTGATAAAACCTTCAAGATTACAGTAATGATAGCGTTAATTAATTAGCATCACCTGAAGATTAAACACCCCAACGCTACCTGGTGGGTTAGGTTAGGTTAGGTTAGGTCTGCCATGTTTGTTTACACTACATTATTAATGATGTCAGGACACGAGCCAATCTAACAACCTAACCTAATGTAACCAACCTAACCTAACCTCACCACACCTCACCCTAACCTAACCCTATCCCAATCAAACCGTACCTTACATACATACATACATACATACATACATACATACATATATACATACATACATACATACATACACAGCTATGGAGATTGTATTTATATTCCCAAATTCAGGTGTAAACGGCAAGGAGAGTTTACACGGCAAATTTCATGGAGTAAAAGTTAGGCCGTGAAAGTTAAAAAGTAAGTCCTCGAAATGTGTGAGGTTTAACACTACAAAAATCACATATATTTTTTAAAACAATAATAATAATAATAATAATAATAATAATAATAATAATAATAATAATAATAGCTCCTCTCTCTTTCTCTTCCTATTCTCCCTCTGTTTCTCCTTCTCCCTTATTCTGTTCCTAGTGACCAAGGAAATGTGAAGGAGACACAGGAGAAATTAATAGTATGGTAAAAGAAAAAAAAATGTCGTTAAGTGAAAAAAAATAAAATCGTAAAGTAAATTAAATTATTATCGTAGGGGAAATAAAGGAATAAAACAAAGGTTAAAAAATAAATAAAAAATTACAAAATATTCGCAAGAGAAAATTAGAAAAATAATCGTAAGAGAAATTAAAAATATAATATAAGGTTCGTTCAATATTATGTAAGGTATAATTACAATGAAAAAAGGGAAAAAAAACACACACACACACACACACACACACACACACATATATATATATATATATATACACACACATTTTAGCTGGTAGGTTTATCAGGTTTCAGCCAAAATTAATGTCATCACTGGCTGGCTGTCTGTCTGTCTGTCACACACACACACACACACACACACACACACACACACACACACACACACACACACACACACAGTAAATTACTACACTATAATTAACCAACACCACCTCACCCTCCCTTAAATCAGCCTCTCACTAACTAACAAGGGAACCTCGCACGCACGCACGCAAGGATCTAAGAGGGGTGCACACACATATTGCGCCCCCCCCCCCATAAACGAACGCACGGATGGATGTCAAGCACGAAACACTGAAAACAATGCAGGCAAGTACCGCCACTCAGCACGTACACTTACGAACTGCCACTCAGCACGTACACGCACGTACTGCCACTCAGCACGTACACGCACGTATGCACAGCGAACAAGCGGGAGTTTTAGCAAGTCACACGGGAGAGAAATTTCTGCTGAGGTCTGTAAGTGACGAGTAAAACTTTTCCTGGCCACTTTCACGTCCTGGCCATGTGTGTGTGGCCAGCTGGGTGTGGCCCTTGTTCATGGCCCAACTTGGGGAGATGTGGCCTTTGTTCATGGCCCAACTTGGGGAGATGTGGCCCTTGTTCATGGCCCAACTTGGGGAGATGTGGCCTTTGTTCATGGACCAACTTGGGGAGATGTGGCCTTTATTCATGGACCAACTTAGGAAGGTGTGGTCATGAGCCAGCTTGAGGTGTGGCCCTTTGACTATGCTCACCAAAACACGGAGGTTAGGTTAGGTTAGGTTAGGTTAGGTTAGGGTCGCTCCAAACGTCTACCACTTAACACACTCAGTAAAGTAACTCTTGAGACACAGTGAAGCTCCTTAAGTGAGATATACTTATTTACTTACGAGTGACTTGGTAGAGAGGCAGCGAAGGGTTCATTGTAGCAAGTTGCCCCGTCTTTGGGAGGGAGGGGGAGGAGATAAGGAGGAAGAAGAGGGTGGAGTTTGAGTAACAGAGACCTCTCTCTCTCTCTCTCTCTCTCTCCTCTCTCTCTCTCTCTCTCTCTCCTCTCTCTCCACACTTCCCTCTTCTCCCACTCACTGAACCCCCACACACCAATTTCCTTCTCCCTCCCCTTCCCGTGTTCAAACCTCTCCCTCTCCTTCATCCTCCCTCTACCCCCTTCCTCCCCTCCTCTGTACCCCTTCCTCCCCCCCCCCCTCGCACCTTCAGACACCCCTCCCCGCTAGAACCAACCAGGTGTGTAATAGGGTGTATACTTACCCATTACATTCCCAGACAAATGGCTAGCAGTCAAATTTCCAGACAGGTTCCCAGGCAATGTCCTGCCTTCCCTTCCCCCTCCCTCCTCCACCCCCCCCTCCTTCCCTTTCCCCTCTCATAGATGATTGTGTGTGATAGCTCTCTTTCTGTGTGTGTGTGTGTGTGTGTGTGTGTGTGTGTGTGTGTGTGTGTGTGTGTGTGTGTGTGTGTGTTTTTCTCTGTTTCTCTCTTATTGTTAGCTCTCTCTCTCTCTCTCTCTCTCTCTCTCTCTCTCTCTCGTGTATTATCGCAGAGGCAAGAGAGTAAAAATTCAAACTCCATTTATCAATAATAAAGTTTGGTAAATCTTCGTTCGTAACTTCACTAAACTAAAAAAAAAAAGTGAAAGTTTTGGAAGAAAGTTTCACAGTTTCTTTCACTTTGGCAGCTGGCGATGCCTATCCTTACTTTTGATGGGGAGAGGAGTACGACAGTGGAAAGTAAAAAGGAAAGAGAGGAAGGGAAAGGAAAGTAAGAAAGAAAGTGACGTGGAAAAGAAGGCAAGGGAAAGGAAAGAAAAGATGAAGAAAGACAGTGACGTGGAAGAAAGGAGAGTGAGAGAAAGTGGGAAGCAGTGAAATTACAGAAACAAAGTGAGGCAAAGAGGAGAAAGAAAAAGGGTGTGTGAGTGAGAAGAAGAAGAAAGCGAGAGGATAAAGAGAATGGCAGAAGCATAAGACCACAGGAGATGATAATAATAATAATAATAATAATAATAATAATAATAATAATAATAATAATAATAATAATAACAACAACAACACTTATGATATGCAAGAATTTCAACAACATCAAAACAAGAACAAAAAAAAATCAGCTGATACATATAAACAAACCTGACTCAGCTGATGCACGTAAACAAAAGTCAGCTGATAGATAAAAACAAAACACAGTCAGCTGATATATGTCAACAACAACAAAACCAATTGACTCAAGGTTTATATGGCGTACCGAGATACCTGGATGGGAGGAGGAGAGGTAGGGAGGAGGAGGGAGGGAAGATGTATCAGGTGGTCATTAGATGGGGGGGGGGTGTGAGATGGAGAGGGATAAAGGTGTTGCAAGGTTAAAGGTGGATAATTAAGTGCGGATGGGGATTAGGTTAGGTTGGAGACGGTGGTGTGGGTGATGGACAGGGTGAGGGGTTTGGGGGTAAGGGGTTTGGGGGTAGGGTTTGGGGTAAGGGTTTGGGAGGTGGGGGTGGGGTGGGGTTTGGGGGTAGGGGTAAGAGGGTAAGGGGTAGGGTTTGGGAGTAGGGTTAAAGCACACAGTGTAAGCCTCCCATACACGAGAAGGCATCATGGTCGGCACTGCACTCGATAACCTTCACTTCCCCATCTGTAAAGTCAGGGACCCATTTAAGGCCGAGTGGACTAGGTGGTGCTCTGGGATCGAACCACCGTCCCGACTTAAGACAGGAGGCAAGAGATGTATCCACTCAGCCACAGCACAAAATATTACATAGAGGTAAATTCTGGAGGTGGATGGTGGAGCAGTGGTGGAGGAAGATGGTGGAGCATGGGTGGAGGAAGATGGTGGAGCATGGGTGGAGGAGGATGGAGCATGGGTGGAGGTAGTAACTGGTTTGGGGTTGAGGGATTGGTAAAGTGGGTGGTGGAAGAGGTGACAGGGGTGAGATGTTGTGATGATGTCATAATTGGTGGAGTGAGAATGGTAGGTGGGGTGAGGTGGGTGGGGGTGAGGTGGGTGGGGGGGGTGAGGTAAGTGGGGGTGAGTGGGTAGGTGGGTGAGGAGGAAAGGAGAGATGTGCTTGTAGGAAACGGGTAGGGAGGAGGAGGGGGTGTGGGGACGACTAATGAGACACACAGCAGGAGGGGTGATGGTTGGGGGTGTGGGTGATGGTTGGAGGGGTGGGTGATGGTTGGAGGTGGGTGATGGTGGGGGTGGGTGATGGTTGGGGGGTGTGGGTGATGGTTGGAGGGTGGGTGATGGTTGGGGGGTGGGTGATGGTTGAGGGGTGGGTGATGGTTGGGGTGGGTGATGGTTGAGGGGGTGGGTGATGGTTGGGGGGGGTGGGTGATGGTTTGGGGGTGGGTGATGGTTGAGGGTGGGTGACGGTTGGGGGTGGGTGATGGTTGTGGTGGTGGGTTGATGGAGTGTTGAGGTGGGAGTTAGTGGAGGAGAAGAAGTTGCCGCGGTGGTGGTTTAAGGGGAAGAGACTGAGGCAGGAGATGGTAGTGGGGAGGGTAGGGTGATGGAGAGAGGGGATGGGGAGGGAGGAGGAGGAGGGGGTTTAAGGGGCAGCTAGTGCTTGAGCGATGTTCCTTGCTGGCTGTTGAGCGTTAGTGGCAGCAGCAAGCAAAGTGTGCATGAAAACGACCATTACCACATAAATTGAGGGGGAGGTGGGGGGTGAGGGAGTAGGGGGAGAGGAGTGGGGGGAAGGAAGGGGGAGAGGGCGTGTGAACCAGACAGTGCAGAACAAGGTTAACCCCACTCATCCACAACCCCGACCCCCCTTACCCCCCACCTCCCCAATTCTTCCTCCTCCACCTCCCATTTGACACCTAAACCAGGCTCGTTAGTTCCAGACAGACAGACATAGAGAGACAACCAGACAGACAGAGGCGGACAGACAGACAGAAAGCCACACTACAAATCAATAGATAGACAGAGAGGGTTAGACAAGCAGCTCACACACACACACACACACACACACACAAATAAACTGTACATACATGAGACAGACAGACAGACAGACAGACAGACAGACAGACAGACGCAGGTGACTGGTCGTCAGCCAGGAGTGATGCTGGCGCCGGATGTGATCATGGTTGGGGGCAAGGGAGGGTGTGTATCCTGAGGGAGGGAGGGGAGGAGGAGGGAGGGAGGAGGAGGAGGAGGAGGAGACATCATTAACCAGAAACAGAGGGAGGGAGTGAAGGGGTGAGGATAAAAAAAAGAGAAGGAACATGAATAAGACAGTGAGAGAGGGAGGGGGGAGAGAGGGAGAGCGTGGCAGCGTGTCCTGAAAAGAGAGGAGAATGAGTGGGAAGAGAGATAGAGAGAGGTGAGGGTGAGTAGACAAGAGACAGGGACAGGTGAGAGGGAGGGGGTGAGAGGGATGGAGAGTGAGTGGGAGGGGGGGAGGGGGAGGGGGCATATATCTAGACACGGCCGCCACGCCAAAAAACCAGCCCCGTACCACCACCACCACCAGTACCCCAACCACTACCACCACAACTACCTACTAGTCTCAAGCTAAAGTCATAGAGAGCTAGCACACACTGGACGTAGTTAGAGGTTATATAAGTAAGCTGGACAGGTATACACAGGTGTTGTGATAATGACCTGCACACACACACACACACACACACACACACACACACACACACGTCTCCCTCCCTCTCACCTCTCCTCATCCCTCCCCTCTCAATCTTCCTACATCCCACCTTTACTCTTCCTCTCATCGTTTCTCTCCGTTCTCTCACCAACTCTCCATCACCTCTTTACCCCCTCCTCCCCCCCCCCCCCCCCGCTTTGACCCCTTTTCCTGTAAGGTTATGACCTCTTCTTCAGCCTCCTTTCCCTCCTCCCTCTCATCCGTCCCCTCTAATTCCCTCCTCCTCCTCTTCCTCCTTCTTTCTTCCTTTACATCATCCCGCTGTTCATGGGAGAGAGATGATGATGATGATGATGATGATGTGATGACGATGATGATGATGATGATGATGATGATGATGCTAGTAATAATGCCACACACCTTTACACACACAACACACACACACACACACACACACACACACGTAGCCCCTCCCCCACACATGGCAGGTAATTAGGGGTCATTAGTCCCCACCTGTACCACCACCACCCACTCGCCCACCACCACCACCTGCACGTCACCGCCCACCACCACCACCTGCACGTCACCGCCCAACCACCACTACCACCACCACCCACCTGCACGTCACCGCCCATCACCACCACCGCCCACTTATTCTGGCTGGCTCCACCTAATCATCCTACCACCATCATCTACTTATCCTTTCTACCACCAACTACTACCATCACTACCTCCTATTACCACCACCAACAACCACCATCACCCACCACCAACAACCACCATCACCCACTTCTTTATACTTACTCTAATTCCACACACTTATCCTACAACCACAACTACCACTACCACCTCACACTTATCCTACAACCACAACTACCACTACCACCCCACACACTTATCCCCACAACCACAACTACCACTACCACCCAACACACACTTATCCCACAACCACCACCCACACTTATCCTACAACCACAACCACCACTACCACCCCACACTTATCCCACAAACCACAACCACCACCCCACACTTATCCTACTAAACCACAACCACCACTACCACCCCACACTTATCGATTCACTACCATTTCATCACCCCAATGAACTTGTACCTACCACTTGTACCTACCACTTGTTCCTCCACTTGTACCTACCACTTGTTCTCCACTTGTACCTACCACTTGTTCCCCTCCACTTGTTCCCCTCCATTACATTCATTTCACTTCTATCATTCCCTTCACTTCCTTCTCCATTTATTATTCGTTCTTTCCTTCATTCCCTCTTTTATTTTACTTTCCACTTATTGTCTCTCCTTCCTCTTCCATCTCTCCCCTTCATTTTCCTCCTTTTCCTCCATCGCCTTTCCTTTTCCATCTCCCCCCTTCCTTTCCCATCTCCCTTCCCCCTTTCCATCTCCCCTTCCCCTTCCATCTCCCCTCTTCCCATCTCCCCTTCCTCTTCCTCCTCCATTCCTCCACAGCACTCATACATTTTCCCTCGTTGGAGTGAGGGAATAAGAAAGAGGGAGGGAGGGAGGGAGGGAAGTGGTAATGGGAGAGTGGGGGAGCGAGAGGAAAGGGTCGGGGGAGAAAGGGTGTTCATAGTTAAGGGCAAGGGGCGGCGTGTTAGGGGAGCTGTAGTTAAGGGCAGCATGGGGCGTAGTTAAGGGAGGTTCGTAGTTAAGGGCAGCAGGGGCGTAGTTAAGGGAGGTTCAGTTAAGGGCCGCAGGGGGTGTAGTTAGGGAGGTCTGTAGTTCAGGGCAACAGGGGCCGTAGTTAGGGAGGTTCGTAGTTAGGGGCAGCAGGGAGGCGTAGTTAGGGAGGTTCGTAGTTAAGGGCAGCAGGGGGCGTAGTTAGGGGAGGCCTGTTAAGGGCCGCAGGGGCAGTAGAGGTTGTAGTTAACGCAGGGAGGCGTAGTTAGGGAGGTCCGTAGTTCAGGCAACAGGGGCGTAGTTAGGGAGGTTCGTAGTTAGGGGCAGCAGGGGGGGCGTGGAGTTAGGGGAGGTTCAGAAGCAGGGAGTAAGTAAGGGGATGTCTGAGTTACAAAAGTAGTTAGGAGGTTCGTGTAGGCAGGGGGCTAAGAGAGTCGAGTTAAGGGCCGCAGGGCAGTTAGGAGGTGGGCAGATAGAGGAGTTAAGATGGTTAAGCAAACGTAGTTAGGGCGGAGGTGGATCTAGTATTCTAAATATTTACTATTATTAATTCACAGAATATAGCCTTAGGTTTTATACAGGAAAAATATCGATATACTATGATGTTAATTTTTCACTCTACATTCTCATTCTCTTTCCTTACCTCTTCTTCCCTCCTTCTTTTCCTTACCTCTTCTTCCCTCCTTCTCTTTCCTTGCCTCTTCTTCCCTCCTTTCTTTCATGCCTCTTCTTCCTTCCTTCTCCTTCTTCCCTCCCCCACCTCCCACAGTACCTTCATACCCTAAAAATAAGTCAACACACCTTTTTCCCCTACCAGTGGAAAGGTACCCCCCAGCCTCTCTCCACCCCCCCCCCCTCACCCCCCTTCCTTGGTCAACCCCCCCCTTCCTCCTGGTCCCCCTTCATGGTCGCCTCCCCCACCTCCTCACCACCCCTCCCCCATCTCCTCCTCCTACCTCAACCTTCCACCCCCTCACACCCCACCTCCACCACCCCCTCCCTTCCTTGGTCGCCTCTCCCCCACCTTCTCCCCTCCCCCTCCTCCTCCCCCCCACCCCCCCCTACTAATGGTAAATACCACAGGTTGCTACATTTACATAAATCAAGTGCAAGAGCTGGGTGTTCGTCCACCATCCGTCTGTCCGTCCGTCCACCCATCCATCTACCCGTTATCCACCCATCCATCTACCCGTCTATCCACCCATCCATCTTTCTACTCCATCCCATCCCTCACCTGCAATACGGGCTAGGAGGGAGAGATAGGTGAGGAAGGTAGATAAGAAGGGGCGTAGTTACCCCTCCCCACCACACACACACACACACACACACACACACACACACACACACCACACACACACGATATAAATAAAACACAGTTGCTATATACCTGTACACACAACATCACGAACAAACAAACACAGCACAACTAACAAAACAACACAGCTAACAAACACCAGCACAGCTAAAAACACAACACAACAAAGCAAACAAACACACACAGCCAACAAACACCTAACATAACAAACATTAACACAGCACACTAACCACAGCTAACAAACACAACACAGCGCTAACAAACACAACACAAACAACAACACACAACAAAACAAACACAAACACTAACACACAGCACAGCTAACAAAACACAACACAACTAACAAAACACACAACACAGCTAACAAACAGCTAACAAACACAACACAGTTAACAAACACAACACAGCTAAACAAACACAAACATAACAGCTAAACACAACACAGCTAACAAACAACACAAAACACAACACAGCAAACACAACACAACTAACAAACACAACACAGCTAACAAAACAATAAAAACACAAATACAACAATAAACATAACAAAACACAACACAGTTAACAAAACACACACAACAACTAACAAACACAACACAGCTAACAAACACAACACAGCAAACACAGCATAAAAACACAACACAGCTAACAAACACACAGCTAACAAACATAACACAACACAGTTAACAAACACAGCACAGCTAACAAACACACACACAGCTAACACACACAACACAAACACAACACAGCTAACAAACACAACACAGCTAACAAACACAACACAGCTAACAAACACAGCACAGCTAACAAACACAACACAGCTAACAAACACAACACATTCACACAAACACAACTAACAAACACAAGCTAACAAAACACAACATAAATAACAAACACAGCTAACAAACACAGTACACAACACAGCTAACAAACACAACACAGCTTAACAAACACAACACAACTAACAAACACACACAGCTAACAAACACAACACAGTTAACAAACACAACACAGCTAACAAACACAACACAGAAGCAACAAACACAACACAGCTAACAAACACAACACAACAAACACAACAAACACAACACAACTAACAAACACAACACAACTAACAAACAACATACACAAACACAACACAGCTAACAAACACACACAACAGCTAACAAAAACAAACACAGCTAACAAAACACAAACAAAACAGCACAGCTAACAAACACAACACAGCTTAACAAACACAACACATTCAACAAACACAGCACAGCTTAACACAAACACAGCTAACAAACACAACACAGCTAACAAAACACAAACAACTAACAAACACAACACAACATAACAAACACACACTAACAAACACAACACAACAAACACACATAACAAACACAACACAGCAAACACAACACAGCTAACAAAACAACACACACAAATAAAACACAGCACAAAACACAAGCTAACAAACACAACACAGCACAAACACAACTAACAATAGCTAACAAACACAACAAGTTTAACAAAACACAACAGCTAACAAAAACACAAACAAACACAGCTAACAAACACAGCACAACACAAACAACAAACAAACACAACACAGCTAACAAACACAACACAACTAACAAACACAACACAACAAACACAACCAATAAAACACAACAACACAACACAGCTAACAAACACAGCACAGCTAACAAACACAACACAGCTAACAAACACAACACAGCCAACAATAAAAATACAGCACATTAACAACACAAACACACACAAAACAAACACAAACAGCAACACAGCAACAAACACTAACAAACACAACACAGCTAACAAACACAACACAGCACCAAACAACAACACAACACAGCTAACAAACACAAATAACTAACAAACACAACACAACTAACAAACAAGCCAACAAACAACAACAGCTAACACAACACAGCTATCACAACCAACAAACAACACAGTAACAAAACACATCACAACTAACAAACAATCACACAACAAACACAACACTGGGTAAAAAAACAAGGTTTTGAGCCTAGTCACAATCTGGGGTAACAGGGGTGACAGGGGGGGCGGGGGGGGCAGTACGGATGAGCAGGGGCGGGGCTGTAGGGAGAAGGAGCGGGGCTGAGAGAAGAGGGCGGGCAGATGGTCAGAGCTGGGGAGAAAGGTGGGCAGTGATAAGAGATGGGGCAGGGCAGCAGGGAGAAGAGGCAGGACAGGTGGCAAGAGACGGGGCGGCGCAGGTGGTAAGACAGGGTGGGACAGGTGGGAGGGGGGGGCAGGGTGGTAGAGAGGGGTGGGGCAGGTGGGTGGGGGGTGGCAGAGTGGGGGCAGGTTGGGGCAGGTGGTGGGAGGGTGGGGGGACAGGTGGTAGTGGGGGTGTTGGGTGTGTAAGGGTGTAGATGGTAAGCAGGTGGTATGGGGTGGGGCAGGTGGTAGGGGGTGGGGCAAGATAAGTTGGGGCAGGTGGAGGGAGGCAGATGGCAGGTGGGGCCAGGTGGCATTTGTGGGCTATTTGCTGTATCGATTACCAGCTGTTTAACTACCACCCAGCACGCTAGTCCTCCCCTCACCCCTACACCTCTACCTCACCCTCACACTCTACCTCCACACACCTCTACCTCACCCTACTAACCACCTCTAACACCACCTACACACTCTACCTCACCCCCTAACACACTCTACCATCACCTCTACACCTACCTACCCTCACACCTAACACACTCTACCTCACCCTAACACACTCTACCTCACCCTACACACTACCTCACCCTCACACCTCAAACACACTCTACCTCACCCTAACACCTCTACACTCACCCTAACACCACCCTCCTACACCTCTAACACACCTCCTAACACACCCCACCCCTAACACACTCTACCTCCCACCCCTAACACCTCCTACCTCCTACACTCACCTCCCACCCCTAACACACTCTACCTCACCCCACACACTCTACCTCACCCTGACACACTCTACCTCACCCTAACACCTACCTCACGCACTCTACCTCACCCTCACCTCCCCTAACCTCTGCCTCACCCACCGCACTCTTGGCACACTCACCTCACTCCTAACCTTTATGCTCAGATCTCTAGTAGTATCTCTCTCTCTCTCTCTCTCTCTCTCCACTCACACACATAATGACTCTCCTTCATCCTCATTAACACTGCACCTTGTTCTCCCCTTCCTCTCTCTCCCTCCCTCCTGTCCCCTCTCCCTTCCGTCCTGTCCTTTTCTCCCCTCTCTTCATCCCTCTTTTCCTCTCCTCTCCCCACCGAACTTTCCCCTTCCTCCCTTCCTCCTCCTTCTCTTCTCTTCTTCTTCATTTCTCTCTCTCTCTCTCTCTCCCCCCCTTTCCACCCCCCCCCCCAGTAGTAAGCTCCACCGGTTGTACTTAAGCCTTGAGCCTCTACCATGACCTCGTTAATAAGTCCTCCTCACTCTACCATGACCTCGTTAATAAGTCCACCTCACTCTACCATGACCTCGTTAATAAGTCCTCCTCACTCTACCATGACCTCGTTAATAAGTCCTCCTCACTCTACGATGACCTCGTTAATAAGTCCTCCTCACTCTACCATGACCTCGTTAATTAGTCCTCCTTACTCTACCATGACTTCGTTAAGATGTCCTCAACCTACCATGACCTCGTTAAGAAGCCCTCACTCTACCATGACCTCGTTAAGAAGACTTCACTAATATGACCTCGTTAAAACAGACATTATACTAGGACCTTGTTAAGAAGACCCTGTTATAACAAACACTTTATCATGAACCCCGTTAAAACACTTCCACACACTATCGGGAACCAGGTTAATAGTAAGAACCCCAACAGCAACCCCGTTTAAAAGGCCCCTTCCAACATGCTATGGGCGCCTGTTAAAAACTCACCTGGTAACGAGACCCTAAGATGCAGGTTCGTTAAGTCTTCCCTAAGTATATATGACATCATTACCAGATGGATAGTTAACTGAACACAAATAAGTCGAAAAAGTTGCATAATTATATAAATAAATCACGTAAGGTAATATATAGTAAAGACTATAACATTAAATATAACTATAACACTAAATAAATTCTCTATATAAATATCTTTCACAGATTTATTTTTACGTAAATATTTCAAATTCATAAAGAAATATTTTTTTTTTCCCAGGGCATTTACAGCTCTTCTCGGGAGGCGTTTTAATAATGGTGAAAGACCTAAAGAGTATTAAGGGTCGTTACGGTCTTACTTACCCTTATGGTGTGGTCACTATGAGGACCTCATCTAAGGGAACAGGTTGGGTACCTTATTTATTACTGTTTCCACTGTTATTACTTATTACTTTATATTATCTTTATCTTTTATTCACACACACACACACACACACACACACACACACACACACACACACACACACACACACACACAGGGGGTGAAGGTAATTTAGTGTCCGTGTGAGTGGTAGGATGGGGGAGTGATATTATACACACACACGCACATACGTGTACACACAAACACACGTACATACATACACATATGTATAAACACGCATCCACATCAACCAATGACGAATATAAAGGTGTGCGAACGATGCAAGGGCACACACACACACACACACACACACACACACACACACACACACACACACACGCCACACACACACACACACACACACACACACACACACACACACACACACACACACACACACACACACACACACACACACACACACACGTCAATCGATAAGATCATTAACCCTCGAGCCGTTCGGACCAGCAGCCAGCGAGCCAGTCAAAGGAAACTAGAGCCAACCTCAGATATGCTGGAAACCTCACACACAGTCCTCTCGCTTTCTAGAAAACACCAGAGAGAATTAGAAACCACCCCTGACTTTCTAGGGTTAAATATTAGCAATTCCTTTCTAGAAAACCTAACTAACTTTCCACAGTTAAATTCTAGTCAGTCCTTTCTCTTGCTTTCTAGAAAACACCAGTTAGAAACCTCTCCGTATCTCGGATGCTAGTGCCACGCTTTCCATCTCTCTAGAAACCACCTAATGGAAAGCTAGATACCTCCAAGTGTGGTTACTCATAAATTAACTAGAAACCCACCATCAATAAACCTAGAAACAAGGTGTTGGTCTCTAGTAAATTATTCACCACCGACATTGACCTAAGTTAACCAATCAATATCAGGTGTTGAATTATTGACAACTTTATTCATGTTATTATTCCTGGACTGGCTTTTTAACCCCCGCCCCTCAAATTTCTATTCATTCTTTTACTTTGTCTGTGTATATGTGTGTGTGTGTGTGTGTGTGTGTGTGTGTGTGTGTGTGTGTGTGTGTGTGTGTGTGTGTGTGTGTGTGTGTGTGTGTGTGTATTCATGTCTGTGTATATATGGGTGTGTACATGTGTGTTCGTGTTTTGTGGATATCTATGTATGTGTGTTTGTGTGTGTACGTTTATGTTCGTGTCTGTATGTGTCTTCATGTCGATGTAGGTTCATATGTCTGTGTCTATGGATAAAAAAACACCCTCGAAAATACCTTCCTTGACTGACTTGACTGATATTCCAATCAAGTTTAGCCCAAAGTGAACCAATTTCAGTCAAAATTGGCATTAACGTCAAGGAGTCAAACTCACATTAGCCATTAACCCTTTGAGTCCTGAAGGGTTAAATCATCGTCGTCAAAGGGTTAAATCATCGTCGTCAAAGGGTTAAAGCATCGTCGTCAAAGGGTTAAATCATCGTCGTCAAAGGGTTAAATCATCATCGTCAAAGGGTTAAAGCATCGTCGTCAAAGGGTTAAAGCATCGTCGTCAAAGGGTTAAATCATCGTCGTCAAAGGGTTAAAGCATCGTCGTCAGTTGCTAAATCATCATCGTCAAAGGGTTAAACTACCGTCGTCAGGTTAAAGCATCGTCGTCAAGGGTTAGCTACCGTCGTCAAAGGGTCAACTCACACGTCGTCAGCGGTTAAATCATCGTCAGCGAAGGGTTAAAGAGATCGTCGTCGCTGGGTTAAAGCATCGTCGTCAGCGGTTAACTACTGCCGTCAGCGTTAGTATCGTCGTCAAAGGGTTAAATAAACGACCAAACGATAATTACCACTTGGTTAAAAAATATATATATACTCAATTACTTAACCACAAGAAGGAGTTGATAAATTGGATTAAAATTAGACAGGTGTTTGAATGGGGAAGAACAGGTGTGTGACTAACTGAGGGAGAACAGGTGTATGACTGAGGAAGAACAGGTGTATTACTCACTTAAAACTTGTAAGCAAACGCCATATTACCTAACCTAACCTAACCCAACCCAACCCAGCCCAACCTAACCCAACCAAACCTAACCTAACCTAACCTAACCTATAGCATACAGGTGACAATGGTAAGGGAGGGACAATTGGTGCCTGACTATATTTTACTAGATGGCACCGAATGGTTTAGCTAATTGCCAATTATAGATGAAGCTAATTGGGCCAGCAAGCGTAACTAATTTGTGCTTCCGAATGGGATTTATTGGAGCCAACAGGTGACACTTAATGACGCCAACAGGTGGGGATTTATTGGAGCCAACAGGTGACACTTAATGACGCCAACAGATGACACTTAATGACGCCAACAGGTGACACTTAATGACGCCAACAGGTGGGGATTTATTGGAGCCAACAGGTGACACTTAATGACGCCAACAGATGACACTTAATGACGCCAACAGGTGACACTTAATGACGCCAACAGATGACACTTAATGACGCCAACAGGTGACACTTACTGACGCGCCAAATATCAGGTGGGGATTTTATTGAGCCAAATAGGTGACACTTAATGACGCCAACAGATGATACCCTAATGACGCCAACAGGTGACACCTCTAATGACGCCAACAGGTGGGGATTTATTGGAGCCAACAGGACACCCTAATGACGCCACAGATGACACTTTAATAGACGCCAACAGATGACACTAATGACGCCAACAGATGACACTTAATGACGCCAACAGGTGACACTTAATGACGCCAACAGATGACACTTAATGACGCCAACAGATGACACTTAATGACGCCAACAGATGACACTTAATGACGCCAACAGATGACACTTAATGACGCCAACAGATGACACTTAATGACGCCAACAGATGACACTTAATGACGCCAACAGATGACACTTAATGACGCCAACAGATGACACTTAATGACGCCAACAGATGACACTTAATGACGCCAACAGATGACACTTAATGACGCCAACAGATGACACTTATTGACGCTTAACAGATGACACTTAATGACGCCATCAGATGACACTTACGACGCCAGGGTATACTTTACGACGCTACCAGATGATACCTTAATGACGCCAACAGATGACACTTCACGACGCCAACAGATGACACTTAATGACGCCAACAGATTAATTCCTTAATGACGCCAATGATGACACTTAATGACGCCAGATGACACTTAATGACGCCAACAGATGACACTCCTTAATAACAGGTGACACAATGACGCAACAGATGACACTTAATGACGCCACAGATGACACACGCCAACAGGTGACACTTAATGACGCCAACAGATGACACTAATGACGCCAACAGATGACACTTAATGACGCCAACAGATGACACTTAATGACGCCAACAGATGACACTTAATGACGCTAACAGATGACACTTAATGACGCCAACAGATGACACTTAATGACGCCAACAGATGACACTTAATGACGCCAACAGATGACACTTAAATGGCGCGTGAAAAATAAAACTAATTGACAACTATCGATTATCTGACTGGCAAGATTGGCTTGAACAAATTGGCGATTTACAGATCTTAACTGACGACAACGAATCTAATTGGCAATTATACTTCTAATTACTGGACGACTGCTGTTCTGACTATTTGGCGAATGTAAACTGACTAATTGGCGACTAAAATGTAATTGGCGATTATAGACAGCTAACAGCGAAAGTCAAACTGTCGCTTCTATGGGTAATTGGCGAGTTTATCTCTTAATTGACTGTAACTGACATGCCAATTACACTTCCAACTAACTGACTTGGCGATTAATAACTTTTTAATTGGTTTGGTGAACACAGCCCGAATTAATTAACGGTAACTCAAACTAATTATAGATTTAACTAATTGGCGCCAAAATACGTAACAAAATTGGCGCCAAAATACGTAACAAATTGGCGCCAAAATACGAAACAAATTGGCGCCAAAATACGAAACAAATTGGCCGCAAAATACGAAACAAATTGGCGCCAACAGGAATGAGCCAAGACACACATAGTAACTACAGGTGCAATTATTATCCACAGGTGAGAAGAACATGTAATTACGATACAGGTAAATTATATACTATAACCTGGTTGACTATTATATAATATTATATATCGCGTATAATTTATCTATACCAGTACAGCCAGCGAAAGACAAGGAGTTTCTCACACACACACACACACACACACACACACACACACACACACACACACACACACACTAAACAAGGTCATTAACTTTTAACGAACTAATAATAAATATTTCTTTATATTTAGGAGAAAGAAAGAAAAAATAATCCGCTCCGACTATATCACCATTAACTAACGATAATAATACCAATTTCAACAACTTAATCACCTCGTTCACTCAAACAAATTCATATCTTACACATATCCCATTCACTTTACAAACCTCTACAGTCGTTTCTGCAATGTTAAATAGCCAACCTTATAGTTCCATACCTGAAAAAGACCAAGAAACACACAATTAATACCACATAGAGAAAAAAACCCACCGCAACACTAAAATCCGACAATATATTTCTTAAGGGTTCAGCGGAGGTGGGGAATTGGCAACAGTGTTCAGATACGGTGATTTACACGTGTGGTAAGGATGTGGCCTGAATTGGTAATAATGGTTGTGGTTGGGTTAGGTTCTGTGTTTAAACCTTTGTAAGAATGTACCTAGTTAACAATTTTGTAGTTAGAATGTTAGTGAGGATAAAAAATAGGGTTTTTAGTTAACAATTTCCAAAAAGTAATTTACATAACTTGATAAATAGGGTTACAAGTTAACTATATCCAGGTAACATCTTGGTAACCTTGAAAATAGAGAGGGTTAACAATTTGCATAATTCACATTAGCATCTAGTTAATCCCTACTTAAAGACGGTTTCAAAATTAACATCTCATTTGCATACAGTTAACCCTCATTAAAAAGGGGATTCCAGTTAACAAAAGTAAGAATCAGCTTCTTGTTAACATTTTCTCTTGATTTGTTTTTTTTTTTCATTTTTTTCTTTTTTTTCATTCATTGTTACAGAGTGTTTATTAAGGTATACATTTTTAGGGTTTATTCTTCAGCTTTTTATCATTCTTCTTTTATTCTGCCTTCTCTGTATCTCATACCTTTCAATCATCACGTTCTTCTCTCATTTCCTCTTATCTATCACCTTCATTCCATCCATCATTCTCTCGTATTCCTCTTCTCCATCCCTTCTTTCCTTCGCTAAACCCTTCCCTCCCTCTGTTTGATTTCCTTCATTCCTAACTCTCCTCCCTTTTCTTTCTCACCCTTTATTCCTTTCCTTCCCATCCACCTATCATTTCACCCCTTCCCTCCCTCCCTCCATAATATCCTCTCACTCTCTCACCTTCTCCCTTCCTTCCTTCCTTCTTTCTTTATTACCCCCTTCCTTTATCCCTCCTCCGGGGTTCAGGTCTTCCAGGGCGGCCAGCTAAGGTCTGGAACACAATGCCCTCGGGGGGTGGGGGGGGAGGAGGAGACTTAACCAGAATACAGGATTTCTCTTCCATCTTCCTTTCCACCTCCTCCATTCCATCTCTCCTTCCATCTATTTTCTTCGGGGTTCCAGTGCTATCTAGGGCTCTATATGAGGCTCCAGAGACTACGTAGGCTCTCTATAGGGCTGCAGAGACTACCTATAGACTCAAAACAACGCACTAAGACTACCCAAGACACAGCGATAGAAAGACTCCCTAATCTATACACCCCTTCTCCTCCCCCCCTCCCTCTCCCCTCAACCCCTCCCCCTTTAGAGGACTTACCAAGACCTCCAGGGCTCCTCCTCGACCTCTTCTTGCAACAACAACAACAAAAATGAAAAGAAAAGAAAGAAAAGAACAAAAAAAGGCTCCCAAAGTTGCTCATCGTAATGCAGATATGAATATTCATCAGGAGCATCAAGGTGAGTCTTAAGCGAAGGATTAAGGGTAAACCACCAGCTGGAATCTTCCCCCTCCTCCTCCTCCTCCTTCTTATTCTTCCTTCTTCCTCTTTCTTCTTCCTTCTTCCTCTTCCTTCTTCCTTCTTCCTCTTTCTTCGTCTTTCTTCTCCTTTCTCTTCTTCGTCGCCTCCTCCTCCTCCTCTTAATACCTTTCTTTCTCCCTTTCTCATCCTCCTCCATCTTCTTCTTTTTCTCCTTCTTTCTTCTCTACCTCCTCCTGATTCTGCTCCTCGCTTCTCTTTCTTCCTCTTTTCTTTCTTCTCCTCCCCCCCCTTTCTGTGTCTCTTCATTCCTTAATATTACCCAACTTAACCTAACCCAACCTAATCTAACCCAACTTAATCTAACCCAACTTAACCTAACCCAACCTAACCTAACCCAACTTAACCTAACCCAACTTAACCTAACCCAACCTAATCTAACCCAACTTAATCTAACCCAACTTAACCTAACCCAACCTAACCTAACCCAACTTAACCTAACCCAACTTAATCTAACCCAACCTAATCTAACCCAACTTAACCTAACCCAACCTAATCTAACCCAACTTAATCTAACCCAACTTAACCTAACCCAACTTAATCTAACCCAACTTAATCTAACCCAACTTAACCTAACCCAACTTAACCTAACCCAACTTAATCTAACCCAACTTAATCTAACCCAACTTAACCTAACCCAACTTAATCTAACCCAACTTAATCCAACCCAACTTAATCTAACCCAACTTAATCTAACCCAACTTAACCTAACCCAACTTAATCTAACCCAACTTAATCTAACCCAACCTAACCTAACCCAACTTAATCTAACCCAACTTAATCTAACCCAACTTAATCTAACCCAACTTAACCTAACCCAACCCAATCTAGCTTAAATCCGTAAGAACAACAACATGTAAACAACAAACAATACCATACGTTTTTGTTTTCCTGTAAACAAATTTCAACACAAGTGACTTTATTAACGTGAAACAAAACCCCGGGAATCTTAGTATACGTAAACAATTAGTCCCGCCCGCGCTATGTAAACAACCACGTGAAAGGCAAACAAGGGACATTATAGAGTGGGGGGGCAGTGTTGTTTGTGATGACTGGATGAGAATTGGATCTTCTTGATAACTTATTTCTTGTTTCTGAGTATGCTCTGAAGAGAGAGAGAGAGAGAGAGAGAGAGAGAGAGAGAGAGAGAGAGAGAGAGAGAGAGAGGAGAGAGAGAGAGAGAGAGAGAGGAAGGGACGAAACTGGGGACATTAAAGAGATAGATAAGTGGGGTAGAGAGAGATAGGGTGAGGGAGGAGATAGTGAGAGACAGAGTGTGTGTGTGTGTGTGTGTGTGTGTGTGTGTGTGTATGTGTACAATGCCAAATCATTATATTCAAAGAAGACTCTAAATTGATTTCGCTTCTGAGATATTCACACACACACACACACACACACACACACACACACACACACACACACACACACACACACACACACACCAGTTAAAAGGAGGAATTTCCATGTATCCAACAAACACTGGATGAGTCACTCAGGATGTGTGTGTGTGTGAGTGAGAATGTACAGTATATTATGTATGTATGTATGTATGTATGTATGTATGTATATATGTATGTATGTATGTATGTATGTATGTATGTGTGTGTATGTATGTATGTATGTCATCATGAGTGTGCTCCAATCAAATATATATATATGTGGGTGTGTGTGTGTGTGTGTGTATTCATGTGCAAGCGTCCACCCCCCTTTCCCCCCAATAAGTGTGCACACACACACACACACACACACACACACACACACACACACACACACACACACACACACACACACATTGGCCACAGACGTGCTCACACTATCATCACTCATAAAGTTATCAAGTCTATTGACACCACCATACAGCCTCCTTGGAGTCTGTGAAGTCTTAAAAAAAAAAACTGCTATTTTTTTCTTCACTGTCGGCCAAAATACCAGAGAAGGGATCATGTTGAGAGTAAAGCCAGGAAGAACGACAACTTTATCACAATTTTCACGTCTGCAGGAAACGACAACTAACCAATCTAAACCTGAACTGAACGTCTTGGTTTAATACTACCCAAACCTCTTCTACCTACACTCATCCACACCACCCACAACCACCCCCTCGCACTCTACCCAATAACCACCCCTCACACTCACCACCTCCCCTACACACACTCTTTACCACCACCCCACCCCCCCCAAAAAAAAAAATAAAATAAAAAATAAAAATTGACGGGAAGCAACATCCTGGATCACAACATCCCGCTTCACAGTGACTCAGACTGACTCAAATAGCCTGGTCCCTGTATCCTATCTATGTATCATGTATCCTCTATGTATCATGTATATCCTCTATGTATCATGTATATCCTCTATGTATCATGTATATCCTCTATGTATCATGTATATCCTCCTTCACTGCAATGATGATGACGATGGAAAGCACTTCAGTCACAATCACAACTTTCACATACATACATACATACATACATACATACATACATACATACATACATACATACTGTACATACATGTTACTTGTAGATTTATATATAGACAGTTATTAATGTCATTATTTTTAATAACATTCATCTTCTGTTATTAGTGTACCTTAACTACCATCATCATTACCATCACTACCACTACCATCACCATGACTACTACCACCACCACCACCATCACCACCACGACTACCACCACCACCAACACCACCATCACCACCACTATCACCATGACTACTACCTTCATCACCACCATCACCACTGATGACTACCACCACCACCAACACCACCATCACCACACCACTTCATCACGGCGGACTACTACCACCACCACCACCAGCACCACCATCACCACTCATTTGACTACCACTCAACACCACCATCACCACCATCACCACCACTTATCACCATGGCTACTACCACCACCACCACGACTACCATTCCTCACCACCAACACCAATCATCACCACCTCACTATCACTAAGGACTACTTCACTCACCACCACTCACCACCATCACCACCACGAGACTACCACCACCACCACCACCATCACCACCACCATCACCATGACTACTACCACCAGATCACCACCATCACCACACCACGACTACCACCACCACCAATTCACCATCACTACCTACTATCACCATGGACTACTACCACCACCACCACCATCACCACCATTAATGACTACCGCCACTCACCACCAACACCACCATCACCACCACTATCACCATGGACTACTACCACCACCACTCACCATCACCACCACGACTACCACCACTAATCATCGCCATGACTACTACCACTACCACCAACACCACCATCACCACCACGACTACCACCACCACCACCATCGCCATGATCTACTACTCACTACCACCATCACCACCATGATCACCACCACCACCACCACCATCGCCATGACTACTACCACTACCACCAACACCACCACGACTACCACCACTATCGCCATCACTATCACCATTACTACTACCACAAGCACCAACACCACCAGGACTACCACCACCACCATCGCCAACACTATCACCATGACTACCACCACTACTACCACCACTACTACCACCACCATCATCATCACGAAAACCACCACTACGACCACTAATACCAACTACATCACCACCACCACCACTCCCACCATCACCACCACTACCAACTCCACCTCCACCACCAGCACGAGGCAACCAAGGCCAGGCAACATTACCACACACAACGTGTGGAGGTCACATGGTTAGTGTGTGTGTGTGTGTGTGTGTGTGTGTGTGTGTGTGTGTGTGTGTGTGTGTGTGTTTGTTTGTTTACTACAACGCAACCTTGTGAGTGTGTGTAAACAGACGCAACATTGTGTGGACGTGTGCATATGTGAGGCTCTGTGTACTCACATACAATAAACGCACATAAAATACGTGTGCAGGTGTACAGACAAGCGTGTCGGAACTAATAGCTAAGGCGTGTACGGCCTCGTGAGAACTTCCAGGTCAATTGCGTGTGTGTGTGTGTGTGTGTGTGTGTGTGTGTGTGTGTGTGTGTGTGTGTCTGTATGTCTGTATGTATGTATGTGTGCGTGTGTATCTGTGTTTGTGTGCGTGTATGTGTGTGTGCGTCGAGGTCGCATATAATCACACACAGTTGCATCATACACCAACTCTAACCTACTCACCCCTCCCCCAACTTCCCCATCTCCCCTCCCCTTCTACCCCTCCCCCACCCCCCACCCAGTGAAGCAACTCTGCCTCCTCCCACCCTCGATTCTCCTTCCACCACACATTCACTCCCACACACCCCCTCCTCCTCCTCTCTCCACACTACTCCTCCCCACCTCTTCTCCAACCCCTCCTTCCCTCCCCCCAGCCCACTCCACCTCCCACTGCTCCTTAACCCAACCCCCTCCCCTGACCCATTAACCCACTCCCTCCTTCACCATTTTTCCTCCCTTCTAACCCTCTCCTCTCTCTAACACATTCTCTCCCTCTCCTCTTCACCATACCTCACCCTCCTTCTAATCCTCCTCCTCCTCTATAGCATACAGGCTAAGGTTAAACTTCTCATTAGGATAAGACAATTTTAACTCCGTCTTTAACACCTTACTTATGGTTACGTTTTCCTTTGGCTATTTATTTTTATTATTTCTCTCTCTCTCTGTTTCTCTCTTTCTTTATCTCTGTCTCTCACTTACTTTCTTTCTCTCTCTGTTTGTCTATCTCTCTCTCATTCGGTTAAATATAACATAACAGAATGAACAGGTAAACAGAATGTAAACCCCATGAGTAATTTAAGAGTAAACCACAAGGAAAATAAACCTAAAGTAAACCAAAGTATAAACTTCAGATAAACTAAACTAAAAAAATAAACCCCACTATATAAAACTCAGTGTAAACTACGTCTACAAGTCAAAGTAAACCAAAAGTAAACTAAAAATAAACCAAAAGTAAACTAAAAATAAACCAAAAGTAAACCAAAAGTAAACCAAAAGTAAACGAAAAATAAACTAAAAATAAACCAAAAGTAAACCCAAACTATACCAAAAGTAAACCAAAAGTAAACTAAAAATAAACCAAAAGTAAACCAAAAGTAAACCAAAAGTAAACCCAAATCACAGAACACGACGACAAGGGCCAACTAGACGGCTTGTTAAAGTATTCAACACCTTTGGATATAATGATCACTTACGACTTTTTTAACCAAAGACAAAAACACACAAGTTTACATAAAAAAAAATTACAAATTCCCCCCAAAATTAAGAATTTCATCGGGAAAATATAAATCCTGATTTTTTTGGGGAGTGGGGAGGAGGAGAAGGGGGGGTGGATGGGGGAGAAAGAGGGGTGGATGGGGGAAGGGAGGGTTACAGTTAACATGTACTAACAATCAGATACTTAAACAGGTACCTGGCAATCAGTAGCCAGAATGAATTACGTACCTGTCAATCAGATATTTAACAGGTACCCCTCAATCAGATGTTATTAATGTATCGTAGGACACACAGGAATTACAAACTTTTTGGTCAAGGTAATGATGGGGGATTGTGTTGGCCAGAGGTGCTTGAGAGAGAGAGAGAGAGAGAGAGAGAGAGAGTCAACAATAGGAGGGGAGTAAGTTATCGTGCTTAAGGGGGAGGAGGTTAATGTACTCAAGGGGTAGTTATCGTACTCAAGGGAAAATTATCGTATTCAGAGCAGTAGTTGTCGCGCACATAAGTGTCAGTTATCGTACTCAAGGTATAGATGTCGTATTCAAGGTGTACATACCGCACTCAAGGAGAAGTTACCGTATACTCAGGAGACAGTAATCGTACTCAAGGGGTAGTCATGATACTCAGCGATTTGCCGTCGTACTTAAATGATTCACAACGTACTCTGGTAAACGTTATGTTCAAAGCGCTAAACAAATATTGTACCCAAACGACTTTACGTATTAATAGAACTGCATGAGGGAGGTAGATACCGTACTCAGTTTCTAGTTCTCGTACTCAGGATGTACTCATTGTAAGAGTACTCATCTCACTCAAGAGGTAACTATCGTGAGGAAGAGGATTATAAAAAACATTCAGGTTTAATTATCGTACACACACACACACACACACACACACGCACACGCACGCACGCACACACACACACACACACACACACACACGCGCGCGCGCGTCACCAAGCTGCTGTAGGAAGTTACATAAAAAAACAAAAAAAAAAACAAATAATAATAATAATTACGAAAAAAAATGAGGCAACATTTAAATCACCCGACTGTCAGAGCGAATAAATCCCGCTATTTTTTTCCCAGGTTTGTCTACCGTGTTAAATCAGTTAATCCCTTAATCCGGATTTTTTTTTTCTGCTCTCTTCGCAAATTGGAAAGTTCTAACTCTTTATTAGATTTTCTTTCCTTATTCGTTATTTGTTATTTTTGTAAACTATTTTCTTTCCTGAATGTTTTAGTATAATTTATAATCCACGTATTTGGAAATAATTTATCTTGTAATTATCTTCCATTTTCTCTTCCTCCTTCTCTCTATCTCTCTCCTTTCTCTAAGTTCTCTACCTGTCCCTATCCCTTTGGTTCTCTTTCCCCCTCCCTTTTATCTCTCCCCATCCATCAGCATCTCTCTCTCTCTCTCACCTCTCTCTCTCACCTCTCTCTCTCTCTCTCAGTTCCACCAGTGTTTGTGTACGATCTCACATTGACCACACACACTTGTCATACTTATATACAGATGTCAAACGACCATGCCTGACACACACATGGCACATCTAATTACAGGTGTCAGAATATATTACCCTCAAAACGACCATACCTGAGAGAACACACACACACACACACACACACGACACATTCAATCACAAATGTCATTCAGGTAAAACGACATTTTTCTTTACACAAACGACAACAAACACTATAAACCTACACACCCCACCACCCCCTAAACGACGTGCCGAACCATCCACCTCACCACGACAGCGACGACACACAGTTCATCACCAACCTATGACTGGACCAGCACAGATTTACATATTCAACAGGTAATTAGCTGAATATTCAACGTGTATTGAACATTACAATCAGACAGGTAATGAGGTTCACTAAACGGCACACGACCCCTTTCAACAGGTACTGAGTGTTCTATAGCCGAGGATTTACAGGTTGCTGGGGAGGTGTTGTAGTGATGATGATGATGATGATGATGATGATGATGATGATGATGATATGATAATAATAATGCTACTACTACTAACACTATCAACAACAACAATAATAATAATAACAATAACAAAAACAAGTATAATAATAATAATAATAATAATAATAATAATAATAATAATAACAATAATAACAAAAACAACAATAATAACCAAAACAACAAAAAAAACATCGTCAAAAAGACAAACCTATAAACACCCAATACAATAAAAAACAAAAAAAAACAAAAGCAAAACCAAGACTAATAAGACCAACAACAACAGAGTCTAATAATACACATAAATACTAAACCCAAAATACACCAAACTCCTTTCAACAGGTAACCAGGTGTTCTCTTCAGGTGTTATGGGGCATTAATTAGCCTCCGGAAAGTATAATGAATTAACCTGGTTGGGGGCACCGTATGACCCCGTGTGGCGTTTAATATGTAAAGATAAACAGGTGAGGTGAGATTATTACCTTTTATGGAGGGGGTGTTTAAATTATTTGTGAGTATAATTGATTTAAGTACAGTGGTATAGGATATAATTAAGAGGTTATTATAATTAAAGTAGAGTATATTAGTTAGAAGTATAATTGATAAGTTTGAGTGCATGTGGGAGTATAATTTATAAGTAAGTGTGTATGTTGGGAGTGTAATTTATAAGTATGTCTATATATGATGAGTATAATCTAAAGGTATAATGAAAACCATATGCTAACTCATTATATAAGAAAATCGATGAGGGTGCAGACATATGGCTGGATAACAAGAACACCTATGACGAGACAATTTAAGTACAGGTGTCTATTTCGTCGCTTTTATAACATTAGTCAGTGCAGAAGACGGAGTACACTCAACACAACGGGGAAATAAGATGAACAAGGGGAGGAGGAAGGGGGATAAGGGGAAGGGGGGTAATGGGAGGGGTAGGAGGAAGGAAGAGAAAAGGAGGAGAGGGAAATGAGGGGAGGAGGAATGAGGAGGAGGGAAGGAGAAGAGGAATGAGGAGGAAGGAGGAGAGAGGAAGGAAGGAAAGGAGTGGAAGAAAAGTCGGAATGGAGGAAGGAAGGAGAAAGAAGGAAGGAAGAGGGGAAGGAGGGATGAAAGTGGAGAGAGGGGGAATGAGGGAAGAAGAGGAAAGAGGGGGAAGAGAATTGGAGGGGGAAGCACAGGTGGGCTACCAAACCAGAGCTGCAGATTAAACTCCCCATGACCATCATAAAACTGTATTGACCGCACACCTGCCTCACCCACCCCCACACACACGGAAAAATCCCTTACAAAAAAAGGGGGGGTCGTAATTGCGATGAAAAACAGCTATAGATCAGGTCCCCGCGCCACACTTAACCAACAACACACTAAAACGTGATCCATTTTCCCGCGTCCGAAAGGTGGAGTAATGGCCAAGACAAGAGCCAACTAAAAGCTAACAAAACCGTGAAGTCGTAAATCTGACTAGTGTTATTTACGTGTGAGTGGTTAGAAAAAAAACCCAGTAAAATCAGACGACACATTAAAAAAAAACGAGAATTTATTGAGCATAAAGCTAAATAACTTAACTCATTCAGGAAGATAAAATCATTACACTGGTCAGAAACAAGTAAGCTTTTTTTTGGATTTCCCGATCGTCTTTTTTTTTCCACCCTGACACTTTGTTGTCCATTCGGATTACGGACTCCTATCCGCTTTAGTTGTTACAAGGAAAACAAATGAAAGTGATATGTGCCGTACAGGTTTATGGTTATAGAAACAGGTTATGAGGATAAACCTTTACTTTATTCGTTAACTTTATCATCTCTATAAAAAAAAATGTTAATATTACAAGTCATATTATTTAGAGCTACATAATTACACCTATCCGGCATCAGGAGACAAGAAAAATTAAAACACCCGTTAAGGACTGTTGAAATAACTGTAGGGATAATTAAAACTGTCAGACTATTATCATCACCACACAAAAAAACCAGTTAAGTGCATCCGTTACTATGGTCGGCGTCACAGTAACCGCGATATATTGTTGTTCATAAGTTAATGTTGTTCTGTACTGTCTATGCACATTGTTTGTATACCTTCACTAAATACATTATTTATATTACTATAGTCTATAGTCCCCACATACCGTTAGCACACCTAAAAAAAATTATACAAACTACTAAGACAATCTCACCGAATATCAATCAATACACATTTAGTCCGCCGCCGTCACCCAAGCAACACCAAAGCACTAAATAACACACATAAAAAAATATAAACATTAATAAACAATAAACATCGGAGTAAAATTGTAGCATTAAGCGCAAAAAAAAAAAATTGTAATCAGGATTTATTGGCGTCGTTCGTCAGCACTCACTTAACAATCCCTAACCCTCGTTACACCACCAATGGGATGATGATAATATTACACACCAACCATGAATGTAAATATTAAGGTAGTTAAAGTAGGTGATAATTCATGCCACCAGAGATACGGGTAACAATCTGGATTTATAGACATGGTGATTACTAAGTCTTTAATTGCGGCGAGGAGGCGTTTTAATCACACTACGATAGAGAAACAGCTGTGCTATCTTGACCACGCTAAGAATGTAAACAGTGTGGCGAGGAGGAGGCCATTTAAAAACACTTCCAACCGTTTAAATATCGACGCTCATAAAAAATGGCTAATCTTTCGAGAGCTGTCACAATAATTAATATTCGCATCTTTGCCTAATTAAACTCCAATTTCTCAAAGTGATTTATTCGTTACACCTCATAAAAAAAAGGCTTCACCCGCCCACGGTTAAGAAACAAAAAAGAGGGAAGAACATCCATGACTGGCCAGTTACCAGACCGGTCATATATAATCGAGAACAACATAGTTATCACATTGCCTTATCATTGGACTCGACCCGTTAACCTTAAAAGGAAGTGGATTATGTTTTATGAAATTTACGCCGATATAAGCGAGCGAACATTTCCTAACTTACACTGAATGGAAGCGTAGAATAATTCATTCAGAATATAAATATTTCAATCCGTCATCCTTTTCGACCAATCAGTTTAATGAGGGTCGTCCAATCTTTCAATTATGAGGGATGATCATCGTCTCAGAAATACTAACGTTGGCAACTCCTGGCGCGATGTAAACAAACAAGCTGGTCAAGTTTTGGCGGGAAAATTATCACGGGATGGCTGAGGTACGATGATTCTCAATAATGTTTCCTTTGTAGCTATTTAAATCCAATTATAAACCGTACAAACAATACTCAACGAAAAGAAAAGATGAAAAAAATTATTAAAATGACTTTATCGAGAACGCAATCATCAAATTTAGCGGCAAACTAATCGCTGAAGCATTTATTTTATACGAGAAAATATTATTGTCTATAATGAACGCCACTGCCAAGAGATGGTTGCTACAAGACTATTCATTCAGTTTTCTCTTTTTTTTTCTGTTACGGTGGAATGATAAAATCGAATAAATAAATTAAGTCATCTACTTTACGAGCACAAGGTGGAGGGGAGATGTTCAAGGTCAGGTTATATCATCATTCTTTAGACCAGTGTGAATCTATTATTTAAATGACCGCATCGGGTTGAGTATACTTGAGGGATGATATGTTTGGCGGGAACAGTTGGGGGGGGAACAGTTAGCGGGAATATTTAGCGGGAACATTTGGCGGGACACTTGGCAGGAATATTTGGCGGGAACATTTAGAAGAAACATTTAGCGGGAATATTTGCTGGGAACACTTGGCGGAAACGTTTAGCGGGAACACTTAACGGAAACATTTGGCAGGAAGTTTGGCTGCAACATTTAGCGGGAACATTTGGCAGGAACACTTGGCGGGAAGTTTACTGAATGCATCTTTAGGTAATTTATATATTTTTTTTTACTTTCGTACACAACTGGGGAGTATTAATCAGCCATAGCGACCCAGACAGAATTATTTAGGAATCATTACTTAAACAGATAGCGAAAGATACCCATTATAACCCTCCAACGATCGAGTCTCAGCGCAAATTCAACGCCATATTGTAACTTTTTATCATAGTATAGTTAGGGTAAGTTAGTTATTAAGAGGTTGACTACATAAACAGTTCAGATGGAAAACTTTACGAGCGAGCCTTAAAGAATGTAGACCCAGCCAACGATAATTTACGATAAGGTATATTAATCGTTTATCATAATTGTAATAAAGATAACTACGATATTAGTACATGGTGAGGCGTAAGTACTTAGAAGAGAGGTAAGTACTTAGAGATGTAGGTTATTGAAGACGTAAGTACTTAGAGATTTAAGTACTTATAGGGGTAAGTACTTGCAAAGACGTAAGTACTTGGCGACGTAAGTACTGAGAAGAGGTAAGTACTTGGCGACGTAAGTACTGAGAAGAGGTAAGTACTTGGCGACGTAAGTACTGAGAAGAGGTAAGTACTTGGCGACGTTAAGTATTTAGAGAGGGGTAAGTACTTCAACAGACGTAAGTACTTCAACAGACGTAAGTACCAATCATCCATCAGTCTAATACGTGAAGACAGCCAATGATATGAGGCGAGATTAAAACGGTAAACAACATTAAAAAGTGACGGACAGACTAAAAGTGACAGACGGGTTAAAAGTGACAGACAGGCTACAAGTGCCCCGCCATCAACTGTGTAAACGGTAAATTTGACTCCTCCCCCACCCCCAACCCTCCCCTCCCCTCCTACACCCCACCATCACCCTCCTCCACCTCCCCTCCAGTGCTGTGAGGTGAAACAGACAGTATGGAAAATTAATGGTAAAAAAAAAGGCGACATAATGGCGTTTAACGATACAGCCGCCGTTTTCTTATGACATTTCGTATTTATCCCCGACCATTAAGATGTTTTCCCAACGAGAGAGAGAGAGAGAGACACACACACACACACGAGACCATATCTTTTCGTTCAAGTGGCAGAAGTGTGTGTGTGTGTGTGTGTGTGTGTGTGTGTGTGTGTGTGTGTGTGTGTGTGTGTGTGTGTGATCCCCCCTCCTCCTCTCACCCCTTCGCGCGGTATAATTTCCTTGTCAGGTAACTTATACATTATCATTGTACCCTCTCCCCCTCCCTCCCCCCCCCTTTCTTTATTATCATTATTTACACCCAATTCATCGCGTCTATCCAATTATCCATTTTTTTATTCATTTTTTTTTTCATTTATTTGTCTATAATGTAAAACTTACGAGACGAAATGAGACTAAATTAACGAGATAGTAAAGTTTGAGTTGAGAGAGGTCCCCTTTTTTGCCATTTACGAGCGCGGTAAATCATTTATGACAATTGTAAATCACTTACGGCCCCGCTGAACGAGACTTGACCGCACACACCTCGCTATAGTGGAGGGTGATTTGTTATTTTTTTATTTTTTTGCTTATGGTGATGTGTTATTTATGGTGAGGTGTTACTTATAGTGATGTGTTACTTATGGTGTTACTTATGGTGTGTTACTTATGGTGATGTGTTACTTATGGTGATGTGTTATTTAGGTGGTGATGTGTTACTTATGGTGATGTGTTACTTATGGTGATGTGTTACTTATGGTGATGTGTTACTTATGGTGATGTGTTACTTATGGTGATGTGTTACTTATGGTGATGTGTTATTTATGGTGAGGTGTTACTTATAGTGATGTGTTACTTATGGTGAAGCGTTACTTATGGTGATGTTACTTATGGTGATGTGTTACTGATGGTGATATGTTACTTATGGTGATGCGTTACTTATGGTGATGCGTTACTTATGGTAATGTGTTACTTATGGTGATGCGTTACTTATGGTGATACGTTACTTATGGTGATGCGTTACTTATGGTGATGTGTTACTTATGGTGATGTGTTACTTATGGTGATGCGTTACTTATGGTGATGCGTTACTTATGGTGATGCGTTACTTATGGTGATGCATTATTTATGGTGATGTGCTACTTATGGTGATGTTACTTATGGTGATGTGTTACTTGTGGCGATGCGATACTTATGGTGATGCGTTACTTATGGTGATGCGTTACTTATGGTGATGTGTTACTTATGGTGATGTGTTACTTATGGCGATGTGTTACTTATGCGATGACGTCACCTCCCTCACAACCCCTCATATTTATATCTCACTTACCCGTCGCCTCACCTTTCTTCCTCCTCACCTCTCCCCCCTCCGCCCCCCTCCTTCTCCCTCAGCCTCGTATGTCACATTATATTTTCATGTCTCTCCTCACCATGTCTCTCCCCCTCAGTCCCTCATGTCACTTATATCTTCATGTTCCTCCCCCTTCTACCCCCATGTTTCTCTCTCACCCATGTTCCTCCTCCTCCCCCCTCCCCGACACCCCCTTCAGTCCTCTAATTCTACTTTATACACGATTTTTTTTACTCAACACGACACAAGGCAATGACGTTCCGCCTGTCCTTCACGACACGACACGACAACCTGACTACTACAACACAACACTGACTACACAACACAACACCTAACTACACAACACAACACAACACCTAACTTAACTACACGACACAACACGAAACATGCTACAACACAACACCTTACAACACAACACTTAATTTACAACACCACAACACAAAACCTAACTACACAACACGACGACACGACACAACACCAGACTACACAACACCACGACACAACACCTAACTACACAACACCACAACACTACACAACACCACAACACTACACAACACCACAACACAACACAACACCACAACACACTTCCCAACTACACGAAATTTCCATGTTGCCAGAGCCTCCCCCACCCAAACACGACACAACACCAACCCACATAATATAGTAATAAGCTCCCAGTCGGCCCCCTACAACGGCACAAAACCTCACCCTCGACGACACAAGTTTATCTCCATATTAATTTATGGAGAGGGAGTGAGAAATAAAGAGGGAAAATATGTGTATTAGTGACTGTCGGCCCTCACCTGATTACGGAAGAGAGGGGTGAGAGGGAGGGGTGAGAGGGAGGGAGGGAAAGATGACAGAGAGAGTTTTACGGATAGAAAAAGGGAGAGAGGGAGATGAGAGGGAAAGAAAGGTAACAGAGAGGGGGTTAAGGATGGAAGGAGGAGGGAGGGAGGGTTTTGGAGAGGAAGGAGGGGAGGGAGGGAGGGAGGTGAGAGAGTTGAGGGAGGAGAGGGAGAGGTGAGTGAGGAAATAGAGTTAAGGAAGGAAGGAAGGAAGGAAGGAAGGGGGATAAAGGGGGGGAGGAGACGAGAAAGATAAGAGAGAGAGAGAGAACAAAAACGAAGAACAAACAAAAGAAAATAAGATAGAAAGAGAAATAAACAAAAAATTGCGTGACAAATAAAAAACGAAATTTAGAGCAAAAAGATAAAGAAAAATGGGAAAATGACAAAGAAAAAATAAAGTAAAAGACAGAATTATAGAAAAAACACAAAACGAGAAAAAAATAAATAAATAAAAAGAAAGCGAGAAAAAATATAACAAGAAAAATAACAAAAAAAAAAGAAAATGAAAGTGAAACAAAAAATAATAATAAGAATAAAAAAAGTATGAATGTTTGTATGTATGTGTGTGAAAGAAAGAAAGAAAGAAAGAAAGAAAGAAAGAAAGAAAGAAATCCCGTGTCTAAAACTTATTGAGGTATTCGATATCTCCCCCACCACCCCCCGAGTGCCTGGATGTTTGTCAAACTTTTTATGCATAAATTATCATAAATTGTCTCCTTACACGCACGTCTCGCCTGATAATTCTGGGTCCTTTACCACTTGAGGGAGGGGGGGTGAGGGGGGGGAGGTTGAGGGGAGGGGTGAGAGGTTAGGGGGAGGGAGGGAGAGGAGGGTAGGTGGAGGGGGTTAGGGGAAAGGGAGGAGGAAGGGTTAGAGGGATGCAAGGGAGGTAAGGGTGAGAGGGAGGGATAAGGAGGGCAGCTGGAGGGAGGGAAGAATATGAAGGATAAGGAAGGGTGGGATGGAAAGGAGGGAGGGTTAAGGGGCAGGGTGAGAGGAAGGGAGGAAGGGGAGAGAGGGAGGGAGGGAGAGGAAAAGAATCTTGAATGAAATAACAAATTGACCCGCACTTAAATACACAGAGAGAGAGAGAGAGAGAGAGATAAATGGGAAGGAATACCGTGTTTACTTACTACTACTACTACTACTACTACTACTACTACTACTACTACTACTCCGTTAGAAAAATGAGAAGTGAAAAAAAAGATGAATAGAAAGATGTTAAAGAGAGAAGAATGGAAAGGAAAAGAAAGGGAACGATAAAAGGAAATGAAGAGAAGAGGCGAAAAGATAAGAGATATAAAAGAGGATGGAGAGAAAAGAAAACAGAAGAATGAAATAAAGAGAGAAAGTAGAAAGAAGATTGAGATAGGAGAGAGAAAGAAAGGAGGAGAATAGAGGAAAGAATGAGAGAGAGAGAGATTAATTATATAAACATGAAGAGGATTTATCACCTAAAATCCAATCAGTTTACGTGAACCACCGCAACACACCTGTGACGACACCTGTGAGAGTGAACACCTGCGACGGTAATGTGACCGTCACTCAACAACTGTAACCGTCAACATATATGACAGATGACGGATGTGACAGTCAACAAATATGACAGTTGACAGGTGTGACAGACAGCATGTATGACACTTGACAGGTGTGACAGACAGCATGTATGACACTTGACAGGTGTGGCGGTCAACACCTGCAGCGGTTAGCATGTATGACAGTCAATACCTGTGGCCGTCTACACCTGCGACAATTAATACGAGTGACGACCAACACCTGCAGCACTCAACACCTGTGATAAGTTATTAAATCACATTAACAACAGTCAATAGAAAATATATCCCAGGTACCAACCAGTTAATAACACTGTATTATTATTATTATTATTATTATTATTATTATTATTATTATTGTTGTTGCGCAAAAGTTCAGAATAATAGAGTCGGTGAAGCAATCTGTGTGTTCGAGACATGATTCGAACACACCTGAGTTGAGCAAAGATTCGAACATTTGAGTCGAGCAAAGATTCGAACACATCTGGGAAGCAGAAAGTTTACGAAGATTGGCTACTCACCCAACACTTGTAAGGACCACTAACTTTACAATTGAAAGGAAATAAGAAATAAGAAATAATGAATGAAAGAAGAAAGAAAGAAAGAAGGAAGGAAGGAAGTAAGGAATGAAAGAAGGAATAAAGATATTAGTGTAACGAATAAATGAAAAAAAATGAGGTGAAAGTTATTGTAATTTTTTTTTTAACTTTTAACGGAATAAAGATATTAGTGTAACGAATAAATGAAAAAAAATGAGGTGAAAGTTATTGTAATTTTTTTTTTAACTTTTACTTACGTCTCTCTCTCTCTCTCTCTCTCTCTCTCTCTCTCTCTCTCTCTCTCTCCTTGGTAATTGCTCTCCAAATCTATCAATATCAAACCCCAACATTATAACTCCTACACAAAAAACAAATCCTCCTAAAAAAAAAAATACAGAAACTCAAGAATTTATTTTGATTTACAAAAGCAATTTATATTTAAAAAAACCCCACAATTGAAGAGCGATCGATTCAAATTTAAACTATCGAACGACACAATAAACAAAAAAAAATATATATATAACAGTAATCAATAGCGATATACTGTATCTAACTTTGAATTATCCTTCAACAGCGAATGAGCAGAGCGTACAACAGGAAACTGAACTAACGCTATCAGTATGACATAACAACATTGACGATACGAAAGTACTGCAATAACTCCATAGATTAAACTACCTTGCAAAAACAATAAAAATAATTGCAGGATATTGCAAGAAAAAATATAAATATTTCCCTTTGGTCAATAATATGGTCTCAAATGTTAGTCCATTGGAGAGAGAGAGAGAGAGAGAGAGAGAGAGAGAGAGAGAGAGAGGAGAGAGAGGAGAGAGGAGAGAGAGAGAGAGAGAGAGAGAGAGAGAGAGAGAGAGAGAGAGAGAGAGAGAGAGAGAGAGCACAAACAAACACTCGGACATCCAAAAGCTATATTACGACATAGACAAGTATTGATACAGTGAGAAGGAGGGAAGGAGGGGAAGGAGAGGTCAAAGAAGATGGGAGAGAGGGGAGGATAAAGGATAGGGAGACGAAGAACAACAAGAAGAAGAATCAAATAGAGGTATGAGGGAGGGAAGGAGGAAGGGTAAGAGGAAATTTTCGAAGGGGAAAAATGAAAAAAAGGGGAAGAGTAGGGACAAGAAGGGAAGGAGGAAGGGGGAAGTGAGAGAGAACTGAAAATGGAGAAAGAGAGGGGAAGAGAAAATGAGATAGGGGAGAAGTAGAGACAAGAGGAGAAGAACGAGGGGGGTGGGTAGGGACTTGAGGAAAAGAGGTGAGGGGAGAGGTAGAGTCGCACAGGAAAGAAGAAGAGGAAGAAAGGGCCAGGAGACAGTGTTAGGGGGAGAGTGGGGCTGGGAGAGGGGATGGCAAGAGGAAGAGAGGAGAGATAGGTGTCTACAAGAGAAATGGGAAGGGGAGAGAGGGAGAAGGCAAGGAAGTATAGAGTTGAGCGGGAATGGGGAGGATGGGAGGAGATAGGGTAGATAGAGGAGGGAAGGGGGGAGAGGTTAAAGAGGGGAGAGGGGAAAGAGGGAAAAGAGGGGAGATGGGGAAGAGGGGGAAAAGAGAGGGGAGAGGGAAAAGAGGGAGGGGAAGAGGGGAGAGGGGAAAGAGAGGGAGAGGGAAAGAGGGGAAAGAGGGGTTAGCACAGTTGCAAAAACAAACGGCTTCCATTAATCGTATAAAAGGAATGAGGTTTGCTACCTCCGTGGGACGTAATGAAGGAAGAAGGAAGGAAGGAAGGAAGGAAGGAAGGAAGATTGAACTGTACATTAAGCATCCATTATATTACACGAACGTCACACACAGATGGGATAAAACAATAACAAATGAGAATATATTAAAAAAAAAACGAGAAAAAATTATATAAAAAAACATGAGAAGATGGTAGACAGTGGAAGGTGAATGATAAGGAACAACAACAAAACAAGATAAAGATGGGAAGTAGATGATGGAATGTGAGATGATAAGACATGAGGAGATTGAGATGCGAATGAGGAGACAAAGAGAATAGGAAATGTGAATCATCTTGGAATAATTGAAGAGACGGTGCATTATACGTTAGAGAGAGAGAGAGAGAGAGAGAGAGAGAGAGAGAGAGAGAGAGAGAGAGTTAACCTACAGTGTCATTGGGAGCACCTGTAACACAAAAGGAAGCAATTACGTACACTTGTGAAGACACCTGGCGCCATTATGAACACCTGCTACCATAAAAAAAAAATTTATATATAACACCTGGTGGCTTTTTTTATGAGCACTTGTGAGGCGCCATGGGTCACTGTGTGCACCAATGGGTTTACCTGGGCGCCATTATGAGTACCTGTGAGTTCATTGGCACCATTATGAGTACCTGTGAGTTCATTGGCACCATTATGAGTACCTGTGAGTTCAATGGCACCATTATGAGTACCTGTGAATTCATTGGCACCATTATGAGTACCTGTGAGTTCATTGGCGCCATTATGAGTACCTGTGAGTTCATTGACGCCATTAATAATATTTGTGAGAGAACAGATGTTGTCATAATGAAGTGTATATGACACCTGTTGTCCCCATAAACACCTGTAGGGATGCTGGTGCCTTTGTGAGACACTTGGGGTTGAGTCGAGAGTCGAGAGGATGCAGCTTGAGTCAATAATTTACCTTATGATCCATGATTATATTCTATGTACACACCTGACACCTTAAACCTGACACCTGATACCTTACACCAAACACCTGATACTTGACACTTTAAACCTGACACATAACACTTAACACCTTATACCAAACACCTTAAACCTGACATCTGACAACTTACACCACCAAACACCTTACACCAGACACCTCGACCTACAAAATGGATAAAAAAAAGTGACTCAAAACGACTACAAAACCCAAAATATTTTTTAAAAGCAATAAAAAAAATGTGTACAACTGAGATAATTTGCATAGTATTGTTAAAAGTATTCCTGATGTGTGTGTGTGTGTGTGTGTATGTGTGTGTGTGTGTGTGTGTGTGTGTGTGGACTGACAGACAAACTAAGACCAAAGCAACAAGGACGTAATAAAAACAAGACAAAACCGACAGAGAGAGAGAAGAGAGAGAAGAGAGAGAAGGGAGAGAGAAGGGAGAGGGGAAGAGAAAGGCGAGTGGGCGTGGGGAGAGTGAGAGAGAGCGTGGGGAGAGCATGAGAGAGAGCATGTCACACGGCGCTGGCCGGCCTGGCTGGCTGATGAGGGAGGTTGGGAGGGAGGGGGGCTGGTGAGGAGGGGGAGGAGAGTGGGGAGGGAGGGGCTGAGTGAGAGGGAGGAGAGTGGGGAGGGAGGGGCTAGTGAGGAGGGAGGAGTGGGGAGGGAGGGGGCTAGTGAGAGGGGAGGGAGTGGGGATGGAGGGGGCTGAGTGAGGGGGAGGAGAGTGGGGAGGGAGGGGCTGGTGAGGAGGGGGAGGGGGAGGGGGTGGGGAGGGAGGGGCTGAGTGAGGAGGGGGAGGGTGGGGAGGAGGGGCTGAGTGAGAGGGAGGGAGTGGGGATGGAGGGGCTGAGTGGAGGGGGGAGGAGGTGGGGAGGGAGGGGCTGGTGAGAGGGGGAGGGAGGTGGGGAGGGAGGGGGCTAGTGAGGGGGGAGGAGGTGGGGAGGGAGGGGCTGGTGAGAGGAGGGAGTGGGGAGGGGAAGGAGGGCTAGTGAGGAGGGAGGGGGAGTGGGGAGGGAAGGGCTACAGTGAGGAGGAGGGAGGCTGAGTGAGAGGGAGGAGTGGGGATGGAGGAGGGGGCTGAGTGAGAGGGAGGAGAGTGGGGAGGGAGGGGCTGGTGAGGAGGAGAGAGGAGGTGGGGAGGGAGGGGCTGGTGAGGAGGGTGGGGAGGAGGGCTGGTGAGGGGGGGTGGGGAAGGGGCTGGTGAGGGAGGGGGGGGGAGGGAGGGGGCTAGGAGAGGGGGAGTGGGAGGAGAGGGAGTGGGGAGGGTGGGGGCTGGTGAGAGGGAGAGAAGGGCCAGACCTGCAAGTTAGAAGTAAGAGTAGGTAGGGAGGGGGGAGAGAGGAGGGAGGGAATGACGACCACTACCATCCTTCTCCCTGCTTTCTCCTTCACACACCCTCCCATCGTGTCCCCCTTATCTCTCTCTCATTCTCTCTGTTTCCACCCTCCCTCTTCTTTCTTATTATCTTTTATCTTCCTTTCTACTACTTCCTGCTTCCTTACTACACCCTCCTCTTTACTCACCCTTCTGCTTTCTCTCGTCTCTCTCTCTCTCTCTTCCTTCTTTTCTCTTCGTTTTATATTTTCCTTCCTTCCTTCCTTCTCACCTA
>NW_024756914.1:4278131-4448274 GCF_018991925.1 Homarus americanus
CTGGTGTGTGTGTGTTCTAGTTTTTCATAATTCTCTCTCTCTCTCTCCCTCCACGTCCGTGTTCTAATGGGTAGTTCAGTAGTTAATGGTTCTAATGGAAGGTTCAGTAGTTAATGGTTCTAATGGGTAGTTCAGTAGTTAATGGTTCTAATGGAAGGTTCAGTAGTTAATGGTTCTAATGGGTAGTTCAGTAGTTAATGGTTCTAATGGGTGGTTCAGTAGTTAATGGTTCTAATGGGTGGTTCAGTAGTTAATGGTTCTAATGGAAGGTTCAGTAGTTAATGGTTCTAATGGGTAGTTCAGTAGTTAATGGTTCTAATGGAAGGTTCAGTAGTTAATGGTTCTAATGGGTGGTTCAGTAGTTAATGGTTCTAATGGGTGGTTCAGTAGTTAATGGTTCTAATGGGTGGTTCAGTAGTTAATGGTTCTAATGGGTGGTTCAGTAGTTAATGGTTCTAGTGGAAGGTTCAGCAATAAAATAAGTAATGCAGTAAAATAATCAAGGTGACAAAAACAAACAAGACAACGTGACCAAAACAATAAAATGTAAACAAAAGAAGACAACGTGACCTAAACAAGGCGTAAACAAAAGACAACGTGACCTAAACAAGTAAGACAAGGGCCGTAGTTGGGTAAAGAAATGATACGGGGTTAACAACGTAACGCTAGCCTTACCTGGGTGACTATTAGACCGTCAGGTGAACCTTCTCCCTCCTCTCACAGGGTCTCTCTCTCACAGGGTCTCTCTCACACTCTCTCACAGGGTCTCTCACAGGGTCTCTCACACACTCTCTCTCACAGAGTCTCTCTCACACTCTCTCTCACAGGGTCTCTCTCACTCTCTCACAGGGTCTCTCTCACAGGGTCTTTCTCACACTCTCTCTCACAGGGTCTCTCTCACACACTCTCTCACAGGGTCTCTCACACACTCTCATAGGGAATCATACGCCTCTCACACACCCTCACAGACTAAAATTCCTATCACACACTCTAACACATTTCACACACTCCTATCACACGATCTCACACGATCTCACATCCTTGACCACCGAAGGGTCAAGACGTACCTGGCGCTCCTCTCGGAGCAACCAGGTCAACTGTTAAGTTGGCCCATACCAACCCCCTCCCCTGAACCCTCCTCCCCACCGGAATATCAACAAGTTCTCGCCAGAAGTTACAATTTCATTTAGGAAAGGAATGGAACCAGTGTTGAACAGAGGTGAACAATGGTGAACAGTGCTTAAGTCGGTGAGAACAACTCAACAGTAACAGTGGTACCCAAGTTGACCTTCACACAGTGAGGTCCCAGGTACCCAGTGATAACGGCCCGTGAGACCCAACTACCAGCGATGTGTTAATCCGTCTACGATAGGAAGGCCTAAGACCAAACCTCACTCATATAACACCATCTGTGAGGGAATTACTACACCACATGTTCCTCATAACACCATCTGTCAGGTAATTACTACACCACGTGAGGCCCCTCATAAGACCATCTGTGAGGGAATTACTACACCACGTGAGGCCCCTCATAAGACCATCTGTGAGGGAATTACTACACCACGTGAGGCCCCTCATAAGACCATCTGTCAGGTAATTACTACACCACGTGAGGTCCCTCATAACACCATCTGTGAGGTAATTACTACACCACGTGAGGTCCCTCATAACACCATCTGTGAGGGAATTACTACACCACGTGAGGTCCCTCATAAGACCATCTGTCAGGGAATTACTACACCACGTGAGGTCCCTCATAACACCATCTGTGAGGTAATTACTACACCACGTGAGGTCCCTCATAACACCATCTGTGAGGGAATTACTACACCACGTGAGGCCCCTCATAACACCATCTGCGAGGGAATTACTACACCACGCCAGGTCCCTCATAACAACATCTGAGGGAACTACTACACCACGTGAGTTCCTCCTAACACCATCTGGGAGGGAGTTACTACACTACGAGTTTGCTGTTCAACACCTACATTAATCTGTATGTTCACTGTATGTTCCTTCACCTTTCTCTAATGAAAGCTTTTGTTAAACCACCAATGTATGTAATAAGTCATTTATGTCCAATTTATATTGTCAGCCTTCAGGCTGCAGAATTTTTTCAATAAACCGTTAATTATTATTATTATTAGTAGTAAATGGCCAAGTAGGTGTACGTCACACACACACACACACACTGTTCGACGCCTAGGTAACCCTCCTCTCCCACCCACCTTTCACACCCATTCTCCCTTTCGCACCGCTGACACCTCCCACATACTCTTCCATCAACATCTTCCTCCTCCTCCTCCTCTCCCTCTCTCTCTATCACCCCTTACAGCATTATATCGTTCGTCTTACCTTATTCCTCTCTCCTCTCTTCCTTTGCTTTCCTCCCCCTCCTCATTCTCCTCTTAGCCCTTCCTCTCTCTCCCTTTCCTTGCCTCACCTCTCAGATTGGGTTAGGAAAGGTTAGGTTTGGTAAGGTTAAGTTAGGATAGGTTTGGTTAGGTTAACGTCAGGTTAGGGTAGGATAGGTTAGATTAAATCAGGTTAGGTTAGGTTAGCGGTAAGGTGGTTAGGTTAGGTTAGGTTAGCGGTAAGGTGGTTAGGTTAGCGGTAAGGTGGTTAATCCTCATGTGAAATCAGGTGAGGTGGAGAGTGTACAGGTAAGACTAATCAATTTTATCCTGTGTAATATTCACATTATCGTCCCATATAACATTATAATATATTCTAGACTAAGTACATCTATATTATCTAAAACAAATGTTAATTACACATTAGTATCATAATTAGTGGGAGTGATTGCTCATACGCTTGTGCTAATTAACCCTTAATTACCCTTACGAGAAAAAACCCACCAGCACTGAGTCTAATTATACCCAGTATTATGAGCGACGGTAATTATGCTTAGAGTGTGTCGCTTGAAACACTCACCAATAACTGCATTATAATCTTGAAACACTCTTGCAACACTAAGCAGCAACACCTACCGTGATCTTTTGCGTTTCCCCATACCTGGATTAAATCATAAATCAGACATTGAATACACCATTATCAACAACAACACCTGTTCTATATGTATGCCGGTATTTAATGCATATATACCTGACAATCAGTCTTTGTATTGGGAACTGTACATCCGGCAAAATAAGTATCATTACACCCGGCAAAATAAGTATCATTACACCCGGCAAAATAAGTATCATTACACCCGGCAAAATAAGTATCATTACATCCGGCAAAATAAGTATCATTACACCCGGCAAAATAAGTATCGTGACTATACATGGAAACTGAAATGAATAAGAAAACCAACATGTAACAAAAATGACTGACTAAAATAACTTGAAATTGTGTGATATTTTTCTTCTGCTCTTTGACCGTATCAATTTAATGTGTAGTTTCCTTTAGTTAGAGAATCTCGAGGCATGAATCATGGTTTTGGTTCTTGGATTCAACTCTCTTTTTACGTATTTGAAACCCAAGTTGTATGTAGGTTTTGTGGCTAATTCACACTCCAACAATCATCCAAACGATATGGAAGGTATAGCCACAGATACGAACAGCCAAGGAAGTACCACTAAATGAACTAAAGTATCTGTAATATAATGAAATATCTGGTATAAGGAGAGCAGGCATGCCAACACCTCCTTATATCCATCCACCCTGTGTTCCTCAATACGGCAAGCGTCCCGATACTTTTTTGGCTGGGTGTATAAGGTGAGATACAGTCCTCGAAAGATTCCTTATTTGTTTACATTCACGACACATGATGCATAACGTATGATACTTCCCGGGTTTACGGTGTTTCTTGGACGTGCGACGCGGATACCTATGGGGAGGGTGGAGGGGGGATGGGGGAGGGAAGTGGAAGGGAGGGAAGGAGAGGAGGAAGTGGAGGGAGGGGAGGGAAGTGGAGGGAGGGAGGGAAGTGGGAGAGATGGAAGAGGAGAGGTGGAGGGAGAGAGGGGGAGAGAGAAGGGGGGAGAAGCTGTCCTTGCTTCGAGCACCTGTGGTAAGCCGAGCCCTGAACACCTGCCTGGGACACTTGACGAGAATAGTTGCACCTGGTACCTTTGAGTGCCGGAGACTTGGGTTAATGTGACCTATCGCGGGATACAGTGAACAGCTTATGTTGATGTTTATCGTCTGTGTCAATCCATATTAACCTAAATCCGTCAATGGTTAGAGTGTTTAAGTGTGTTAAGTCATCTCGCGTTAACCTGAATCTAAAAATAAAATATAAATACAAAATCATTGACAGTATAATTATAACCTAACACACGATAACAAAAAATTCCACAATTCTGATACGCAATAAATGGCAAAGATATCGCCATTTTTTTTTGTCTACGAAGTTTACACCAATTAATAAATAAAAACAAATTTATTTACATAATTAATAAGGCAAATGAACTATCAAGAGTAAAATTTTATAAGAGTTAACTACTGTGGTAAAGATATAATTAGTATTTTTTTTTTAATGATTTGTATTTTTGTTTAAATCTAGTCGTATTTAGTGTGTGTGTGTGTGTGTGTGTGTGTGTGTGTGTGTGTGTGTGTGTGTGTGTGTGTGTGTTAAGCTAATACCATTGTAATGACTAAGCAAACTGAGAATCCACCTACAACTACCACAACTAACAACATAACGAACATCTAACCAACCTACAACCAACACCCACCCAACCAACCAACCCCCCCACCCACCCACCCTCCACTCTATCGCCGTAACCAATCCTAAGACTGGCCTGTGTTGCCTCAATTTAAGTGGCCAAAGTCGAGTTAATTTAACCCCTGGTGAAGATAACAGCGCTAATGATGGGTGTTAACAAGCATCCTCCCTCCCCCAGTCTTAATAACACAAGGCTCTATGATAACACAATAATGATGACCACAACACCTTTAGTCTCGTCTAGTTTTTGTGGTAACTACTCAAATAGAAGGAGGGGGAAAAAGAAAAAGTGAAAAGAGGAGGTCTGGGATTTAAGACAGTGCGGGGGTATAATTTATTTTTGATCTATGTAATTTATGATGGTATCTTAAGCCGCGCGTAATGATAGTGATGATGATGATAGTAATAATAATAATGATAATAATAATAAAAACAATAATAATAATAATAGTGATAATAATAATAATAATAATAATAATAATAATAATAATAATAATAACGTAATAATAATAATAATAACGTAATAATAATAATAATAATAATAATAATAATAATAATAATAATAATGATAACGTAATAATAATAATGATAATAACGTAATAAAATAATAATAATAATAATTCGGGAATACCTTTTAAATGTTCCTTGCATCCAACAATATCTGATGCGATTATACGTCTCTCCTTGATGGTTATCTCGTGCGCTGATTGGCCATGGGAGGGAGTCTTATACGTTATCAACCCGCTGATTGGCTGTGAGAAGGGTTATATATCTTTTCAGTGCGATCATTGGCTGTGTGAAGGACAACACCTGGTATGCGTGCGTTCATTGGCTGTTAAATGCATCGGTGCGCTCATTGGCACTAAATATAAGTATCTATGCGCTCATTGGCTGTCAAAAACACTAAATATGAGTATCTATGCGCTCATTGGCTGTCAAAAACACTAAATATAAGTATCTATGCGCTCATTGGCTGTCAAAAACACTAAATATACGTATCTATGCGCTCATTGGTTGGCATCAAAGCTGACGATAATGCTATTGGCTGGCAGGTCAACAGAATTAGGGTGAAGCCATAACACCATTAAGTTATACTGTACTGTCAAACCTTCCAAATAAACGCCAACATAAGTCGCTTTTGTTTGGTTCTGTTTGTTTACTTAAATCAGGTAAACAATAGTCCAGTTTGTATGAAATAAATGTAAACAATGGTTTTGTTTATTGCGGGAAGCAAGGGAGTATTCTAGGCCTAGGTAGAAATATTTTTAACATGCCTAAATCAAGGACAAAATTCACGTACATGGTAAATAAAAGTGTTCTTAACCCTAAATCAAGGACACTTCACGTACGTAATAATCAAATGTGTTCTACTTACTTAAATCAAGTCAAAACAACACAAAAAATCATAAATCAACCAGAAAAAAGTAATAATTTCTCGTCTTGTCATCATCATCATAATCATCATCATCATCATTCTCATCATTATCATTGTCATCATCCACCTCTTGAAAAAAAAACAGTTCGAACTCATTTCAAAATTACATAATTACATACAAAAGAGCGTAATTAAATATAACTAAATAGATTTATACATTACCATCTGGGTCAACTACTTCCTCAACCAATTAATTACATTGTAGCGAGGATAATTAATTAAGATTTACACCGCTAAATAACAAATAATAATAATAACTTAAAAACTAACTCTCTCTCTCTCTCTCTCTCTCTCTCTCTCTCTCTCTCTCTCTCTCTCTCTCTCTGACGTAATTTCAACCTGAAGTCAATTTAATGGCCCTATTAAAATCAGGGTCCTATAAGAATTAGTCCGGTCTTAATAGGCCCTAGGTTGGGGCCTATTAAGACGGGAGAGAAAGAGGGAGAATAAGAACGGTGAGGAGGGAGGAGAAGGAGAGACGAAGATAAAACTAGTGAAAGTAAACGGCAGGAGGAAGAGGAAAGAGGAGAGGAAAGGAGAGGAGGAAAACAAGAAGTAGGTAGAAGGATGAGAGGGAAAACCAGGAGAAAGAGTGAATAGACACGGAAGAGAGAGAAACAACGGGAAAGGGAAGAAAAGAGAACAGGGAGAAGAGAAATAAACATGTTAAAAGAGAAATAATGGTAAAAATTAACTAAAAACAGGAAATTAAAGGTGTTTTAAAAATGATTAAAAAACTACAGCTGATGCTAACTTCCTATTATAGAGCCAAACGACACGCACACGCACACCACACACACACACACACACACACACACACACACACACACACACACATTTTATATAAGCACAATGCATGAAAGAAAGACATATGGAAAATTAAATATGAAAATTGTACACCATTTAAATCACAAGTAATTATTACCGCCTCATTAAATCAAATAATAAGTACGTCTAAAATGTTCTCAATATTACGAGTGAAAAACCATTGATTATTTTATGACTGAGTGCATGAGAGCCCTTCTAGGTCTCAACCCCCGTGCATGATTATCTCAGTTATCAACCGCCGTGCATGATTATTCTCAGATATCCTGCATGATTATCTCTGTTATCAACCCCAAGCATGATTATCTCTCAGTTATCAACCCCCGTGCATGATTATCTCTCAGTTATCAACCCCGTGCATGATTATCTCAGTTATCAACCCCTGTGCATGATTATCTCTCAGTTATCATCCCCCGAGCATGATTACTTCTCAGTTATCATCCCCGAGCATGATTATCTCTCAGTTATCATCCCCGTGCATGATTATCTCTCAGTTATCATCCCCGTGCATGATTATCTCGTTATCAACCCCCGTGCATGATTATCTCTCAGTTATCAACCCCCGTGCATGATTATCTCTCAGTTATCATCCCCGAGCATGATTATCTTCGTTATCATCCCCCGAGCATGATATCTCAGTTATCATCCCCCGAGCATGATTATCTCTCAGTTAACATCCCCATGATTATCTCAGTTATCATCCCCGTGCATGATTATCTCAGTTATCAACCCCCGTGCATGATTATCTCTCAGTTATCAACCCCTGAGCATTATCTCTCAGTTATCATCCCCGAGCATGATTATCTCTCAGTTATCATCCCCGAGCATGATTATCTTCAGTTATCATCCCCGAGCATGATTATCTCTCAGTTATCATCCCCCGAGCATGATTATCTCTCAGTTATCATCATCCCTGCATGATTATCTCAGTTATCATCCCCCGTGCATGATTATCTCAGTTATCATCCCCGTGCATGATATCTCCCATATCATCCCCGTGCATGATTATCTCTCAGTTACCAACCCCGTGCATGATTATCTCTAGTTATCAACCCCCGTGCATGATTATCTTCAGTTATCATCCCCGTGCATGATTATCTCTCAGTTATCATCCCCGAGCATGATTATCTCTCAGTTATCATCCCCCGTGCACGATTATCTCTCAGTTATCAACCCCGTGCATGATTATCTCTCAGTTATCAACACCCGTGCATGATTATCTCTGTTATCAACCCCAAGCATGATTATCTCTCAGTTATCAACCTGCATGATTATCTCTCAGTTATTATCCCCCGTGCATGATTATTCTCAGTTATCATCCCCGTGCATGATTATCTCTCAGTTATCATCCCCATGCATGATTATCTTCAGTTATCATCCCCGTGCATGATTATCTCTCAGTTATCATCCCCGTGCATGATTATCTCAGTTATCATCCCCGAGCATGATTATCTCAGTTATCATCCCCATGCATGATTATCTCTCAGTTATCATCCCCCATGCATGATTATCTCAGTATCATCCCCGTGCATGATTATCTTCTCAGTTATCATCCCCGTGCATGATTATCTCTCAGTTATCATCCCCCGAGCATGATTATCTCTCAGTTATCATCCCCGTATGATACACCCCACAGTTACTAACCCCCAATGGATGATAACTACCCAATTATACTCCCTCAATCTGATAATTCCCACTCATCATTTTCATGCATGACCAATCCCAGTCCTAATTATCACCCCCATTGCATGACACCATCGAATTCATCACCATCTTGCATGACAACTACATAAATATCATTCCTTTGTCATGAACCCCCCCCTCCACCCTCCTCTTCCTTGTGCATGGTAGTTCTCAATCATCCTTCCCATGCATGATGTTGCTGATTGGTTACCACCTTCTTACACCCATCTGCATGACAGCTCAACAAAATACTCCTGAATCTTAGCCAAATACTTCAGTCTTTATTTTCACTTATAAAAATAATATTCAACTCTCAGGCTTGACAAATACTCTTAAATCTGAATAAAATACAAAACATTTAAAGACTTGAAAATTGTAGTGATCTCTCTCTCAACACACACACACAGTTGAGGCGTTCTCAATATATGGCAGCCCACTATGACTCAGCAAACCTAACACAACAGACCCCCCAGGCTGAAAAAATTTCCTACAGTAAACACCCTAACGCTACCTGGAAGGGAGGGGTGAGAGGGGGGGTTGGAGTAGGTAGAGGGGAGGGGTGAGAGATGGGGGGTTAGGTTAGGTTGTTTCATCATTAGGTGAAATAATATCTAGGGTGTCTAATCTTCAGGTGATCTAATTGTCTCTCTCACTTAAATGGTTATAACACAATGCCTTAAATTACTAAAAATATGGATCTTATATACAAACACACCGTCACCAGGAACCCGTAATTAGTTTGTTAGTTTTAATTAGTTAGTCAGGTAGTTAGTTAGTTAAGACACATCCTCATATCTCTTAGTAAATGAAAAGAGAAAAAATACTCTACTGAATCTTATGAGTCACACACACACACACACACACACACACACACACACACACACACACACTACTCCACCCCCTCCCACTCATCTCTCTTCTCCCACCTTCCTGCAAACACTCATCCTCGCTCCTCTTGCATCACACGCTTCTCTTGACACTCTGAGTACGAGAGCGCACTCACTCTCTCCACGTAGGGATACTCCAGCGTCTGAATAGGCCCTTGAGTGCAGGTGACGGCTCAGTAGGCTCAGGTGAGTACAGGTGAATGTTAAAAGGTTCAGGTGAGTGTAGGTGAATGTTTTAAAGGTTCAGGTGAGTGCAGGTGAGGTCAAAGAAGGTTCAGGTGAGTGTAGGTGAATGTTTTAAAGGTTCAGGTGAGTGCAGGTGAGGTCAAAGAAGGTTCAGGTGAATTTTGAGTTGGATTAGGTGAGTGAACGTAAAGGAGAACTACACCTGGGATCTCTTAATGAGGCTCAACTTGATTAACAGGTGTGTCAGTACAGGTGATCTGCACAAGAGGGGACTAAGGTTCAAATACGAAGCATATGAGAGACCTTAGTGGTTCTTAGAGACAGTCAGCCCTTAGTAGTGTGGTTTCTAAAGAGAGCCCTTAGACGTAATGGTTTCTACATCCAGCCCTTAGTATATATTGTAATTCTCAAAGACAACCAGCCCTTAGTAAAACATCCTCTGCACAGCCTCTTACTCGACGAAGCTCATAGGTACAGCCCTTAGTTGACGAAGCTCATACGTACAGCCCTTAGCAGACCTTAAGCACCCATCACCAGCCCCCTTAAAAACCCACAACCGTTCCCAAACGATAACTTACCATCATCATCCTGTCTAGGTATGCAGCACGAATAGGTACAGCCTGGTTGATCAGAGGTCATAGAAGGCTAGTTGGGAGCAGCCGACCTGTGGGGGTAGAGAAGAACCCCTGAATCCCAATTTTTCTCTGTTGTTTTTCTTTGTTTTTTTAATGTTACACCAATCACAAGCTTCCTTCACTCTACAGAATAGTTATCATTGGTTGCCTCCAGTGCCCGGAAAGCAGCACAGTGAGGAAAATAAATGACATAAGGTTTCTTTTATTTATGATACTGACATAAGTGATTGTGTGTGTGTGTGTGTGTGTGTGAAAGAAACTGAGTAAGGTTGAGGTTTCAGACAATCTCAGAAACCAAGTAAATGTACGTAAATAAATAAGGGTTCTTGTATTTAAACAGACCAATAAATTATGTAAAATATATCCAAAATAATTCATAGAATCACAGGAAGGAACAAAGAGAGTGAGAGAAATGTAATAAATCTTCCTTCTGTAAAAATAAAGTTAAATAATGTATTAAAACAAAAGAAAATAAAACAAAAATAAAAACCCAATTATGTATTAAAACAAAAGAATCTAAAAATAAAATATTGCATTGAAAAACATATCAAAATAAGGTAAAAAAAAATACGATAATATGCCCAAATAAAGTGAGTTTCTTTAAGTATAAGACATATTAAAGAAAAAAGTTCCTATCTATCAAGGAACGTAATCTAGTTTTCTTAATAAAATCAGATGGTATAAACATAAATACACATAAATTAAATTAGAAGAAAAACCAGTGAAAGCTTCAACTATACCAAAAAGCTTCATGGGGGGGTTCACACAGAAACTTAATCTAAGCTTATTTGAGAGAAGTTAATCAATTTAAATAAACACTATAAGCTTAGTTTACATAGAAGACGTAAGGAGACAAGGTAACCATTTTAAAACTTTCACTTTAAGCTTGAAATGACAATAATCTAAGCTTACTTTATCGCGAACCAAAAATCAACCAAACCCCAGAAATAACTAATATTTTCCTTAACCAACACCACACACAATGCATCCTCCACCTCACCCACCAACAATAAAAAAACACCATAACTCTGGACCTTATAGACAGAAATTAATGATTCTTGAACTGTCTTGAGATCTGGTCACAATACATCCACACACACAGTTTCATTAAAATCCATTCATATTTATCCAAGTTATCACGTGGACAAAACTCACAGACGGTCAAACACACACATGGATGGAAAAACAATAATTCCTATGGCTGCCTCCACTCCCAAGTCATCCCTGGAGTCTTTTTTTTTATTCTTTTACAGTATAATAAAAAATAAAAAGCCCAATAAAAGATGTATTGAGGTCTGGCAGCATCTTGGAACAACTAATAAAGATTTCATTCACTGATAAATAATAAAATAATAATTACAGTAGTTGTTTTTCAGTATAAATTATTGGCTTCCTTCACTATCGATTTGGTTTAGTGTCAATGGACCAATTATAGTCTTGCTCAGGTGTCCAACTTCAAAACAATCAATGAAGTTGTAGTGTAATTTAGGTTAGTGTCCAATAATGTAAATAATGAGATAAATAACAAATAAGATAACAAGTAAAAACAAAACAAAAACAACAATAAACCCTTAAATGAAAATACCCGTGATAATAATATTAAAAACAACAAAAATAATAAAAATCAAAACTGAAAAAAAATTAATTACAATAAAATTAACAAAAAATAATAATAAATAAATCAAGAACGAAAACAAACGACAAAAGAACGAAAACTTTACATCTCTTCATTTTCTTACGTTTATTTTTATCTGCGTTTCTCCTTCACATCCTTTCGTCCACCACAGCCTAAATAAATGACTAGATAGATTTTTTTTTATTTCTTCTAAAGATGGTTAAAAGCTCTTCTTCTGTGTGTGCCTGTTTGTCTATTCAGCTGTCTGTCTGTCGTCTGTCTGACCTCTTTATCGCCTGCCTGTCTAACTGTCTTTTTTTCTCATCTGTATTCTCTCTGACGTCTGTCTGTCTGTCTGACTCTATTTATCTGCCTGCCTGTCTAACTGTCTTTTTTCTCAATCTGTATCTCTTCCTCTGCCTGTCTGACTGTCTGTCTGTATGTCTGTCTCTCTGAGCTTGTCTATCTGCATGTCTCTCTCTTCTTTCTCCCACTTTCCCTCCCCCCTGTCTGTCTCTCTTTCCCTTTTTTAATGCTTCTTCCCCTTCTCTCCCCTTCCTCGTTCTAGGTCATTCTCTCTCCCATTAATTCCCTTCCCATCCCCCTGGCAACTTACCTCCGTTCCTTCCTCCCGTCACGTCGCCCCTGACAACTGCTTCTTCCATCCTCCTCCTCCTCCTCCTCCTCCTCCTCCTCCTCCTCCTCCCTCCTCCTCCTCCTCTTCTTCTTCTTCCTCTCATTTTATCTCTCTCTCTCATCCTTCCTCCTCCTTCCCGACCCCCCTTCACTCCTTCACGTCGCCCTGACAACAGATCGCTACACCCTATCTTCATCACCTCACTTTCCCTCCCTCCCTCCCTCCCTCCTTCAATCCCTAGAGCCCATTCTCCTCCTTCCCTCTTAGCCACTATCCTCTCTCCTCATCCCCCCCCTGCACAACGCCCGGACCTCTGGACACCAACGTCCCACCAACACCACTGCTATCCTCCCTCACACTCTCTCCTCCACACCTCCCTTTCTCCATTCTCTCCATCACCATTTTTCCCTCCTCCCATCATCACTCTCCGTCCATCACCACCATCCCTCCCTGCGTACTCCTTCATCCCACCCTCATCACTCTTCTCCTTCATCACCACCAGTCTCCATCCTTCACCACCATCCTTCCTCACCACCACCTCCTCACCCTCCTCCCTCCACACACCTCCCTCATCACCACTGGGAGAATCACCAGCTTTTCCATCACTGTTGAGACCAATTCTTGAGCATTAGCAGAGAGAAGGAGGGAGGGTGAGGTGGGGGGGAGGGTCATGACAGTCCTCACCCCCACCTCCAAACCCGCGAGAGGGAGAGGGAGGGGAGGGATAATGAGTGGCAGGGAGAAGTGGGGGAGAGGGATAAGGGAAAGAGGAGGGGAGCGTGAGGCAAACAGGACACACACATACACAGAGAGAGAGAGAGAGAGAGAGAGAGAGAGAGAGAGAGAGAGAGAGAGAGAGAGAGAGAGAGAGAGAGAGAGAGAGAAGAAGAAGAAGAAGAAGAAGAAGAAGAAGAAGAAGAAGAAGAAGAAGAAGAAGAAGAAGAAGAAGAAGAAGAAGAAGAAGAAGAAGAAGGAAGAAGAGGAAGAAAGAAGAAGAGGAAGAAAAGAAGAAGAGGAAGAAAGAAGAGGAAGAAAGAAGAAAGAAGAAAGAAGAAGCAGAAGAGGAAGAAAGAAGAAAGAAGAAGAAGAAGAAGAAGAAGAAGAAGAAGAAGAAGAAGAAGAAGAAGAAGAAGAAGAAGAAGAAGATTGCAATTATACCCACCAGGACGAATGATAACAAGACAAATAAAAACATTAAAGAGGAGGATGGAAGACAAGGAAGAGGAGGAAGAAAGGTAAGAGGAGGGGGATGGAGAAATGGAGGAGAGAGATAGAGGAAAAACTGAGAAGGAGATAGGGAGGTGAAGGGGAATGGGAGGGGTGGGAGGGGTGAGATAATGGGAAGGAAGTGTGTAGTGGGTGAGGGTCGTATGTGGGGGGTGAGGGTCGTAAGGGGGTGAGGGTCATATGTAGGGGTGAGGGTCGTGTAGGGGTGAGGGTCGTATGTAGGGGGTGAGGGTCGTATGTAGGGGGTGAGGGCGGCATGGGGGGTGAGGGTCGTATGTAGGGGGTGAGGGTCGTATGTAGGGGGTGAGGGTCGTATGTAGGGGGTGAGGGTCGTATGTAGGGGGTGAGGGTCGTATTTAGGGGAGGGTCGTATGTAGGGGTGAGGGCCGCATGGGGGTGAGGGTCATGTAGGGGTGAGGGTCGTATGTAGAGGGTCATGTAGGGGGTGAGGGCATGTAGGGGTGAGGTCGTATGTAGGGGTGAGGGTCGCATGTAGGGGGTGAGGGTCGCATGTAGGGGTGAGGGTCGTATGTAGGGGGTGAGGGTCGTATGTAGGGGTGAGGGTCAGGGGGGTGAGGGTGGCAAGGGGTGAGGGTCAAGGGGTGAGGGTCAAATGTAGGGGTGAGGGTCGTAGGGGTGTGAGGGTCGCATGTAAGGGGTGAGGGTCCCATGTAGGGGGTGAGGTCGCATTAGGGTGAGGTCATGTAAGGGGTGAGGGTCGTATTTAGGGGTGAGGTCAGTAAAGGGGCTGCATTTAGTGAGGGTCGTATGTAGGGGGTGAGGGTCATGTAGGGGTGAGGGTCGTATGTAGGGGGTGGGGTCAAGTGTAGGGGTGGGGCCGGCGTAGGGGGTGAGGGTCATGTAGGGCGTGAGGGTCATGTAGGGGGTGAGGGTTGTGCGTAGGGGGTGAGGGTCATGTAGGGGTGAGGGTCGTATAGGGGTGAGGGTCGTATGTAGGGGTGAGGGTCATGTAGAGGGTGAAGGTCGTATTTAGGGTGAGGGTCACATGTAAGGGATAAGGGTCATATGTAGAGGGTTAAGATGTAAGGGTCATGTGGAGGGGCGTGGTGGTGGTAGGGGGAGGCCATGTGTGTTGGGGGAGGGGTAAGGACAGTACCAGGAAGAGGGGACGGATGTGTCGGAGGGGAGGTGATGGTGACTAGGAGGTGAGAGACCCGTGGGTGGGGGGAGGGGGAGGGTTAGACAAGAGCCGAGGAGGAGGAGGGGAGGGGGGTGAAGGGACGGTCGTGGAAGCTGGGCGGGGGTGGGGGTAAGAGAGAGAGAGAAACAGAGAGAGAGAGAGAGAGAGAGAGAGAGAGAGAGAGAGAGAGGTGATGGGAGGAGAGGGGAGGGACAGAGGTGACGAGAGGGGAGAAGAGAGGTGACTGGGGTGGGAGGGCGGGGAGGGGAGAGAGGGCTGCTGGGTTCAAGAGGGAAGTAGAGGAAGAAAGGCACTTCTGAGGCGAAAGTGTGATGAGAGAGAGAGAGAGAGAGAGAGAGAGAGAGAGAGAGAGAGAGAGAGAGAGAGAGAGAGAGAGAGAGAGAGAGAGAGAGAGAGAGAGAACGAAGAAGAAGAAGATAGTAACTTAGTAATTACAGCCAACAATATGAACACAAAAATGAGAGAGAGAGAGAGAGAGAGAGAGAGAGAGAGAGAGAGAGAGAGAGAGAGAGAGAGAAAGAGAGAGAGAGAGAGAGAGAGAGGTGGAAGGCGAGTTAGTGAATAGCACCAAGAGGGAGGAAGGGGAGGGGGGAGTGGTGGGAGTCTATAGAGTTGGGGGGAGGGGAGGTGAGGCTTTGTCTGGTGAGGGGAGGTGAAGGACAGGGCGTGGAGGGAGGAAGGGAGAAGAGGAATAGACAGAGAGAGAGAGAGAGAGAGAGAGAGAGAGAGAGAGAGAGAGAGAGAGAGAGAGAGAGAGAGTCTAAGTATAGGGTGGAAAGTGGGACAGAAGAGGGGAAGGGGGGGGGAGGAGGAGGAGGAGAGACAAGAAGGAAGACGAAGATACCACAGAGAGAGAGAGAGAGAGAGAGAGAAACGAGGAGGGAAAGGAGAGGAGAGAGAGAAACGAGGAGGGAAAGGAGAGGAGAGAAAATTACTGGCTGAGGAAATTGCGGAGGTGGAAGAAAATTTGATAAAAGTGGAGGATCTATTAGTATGGAGGAAGGAGGAAAAGAACGAAGGACAAAGAGAGAGGAAGACTGGTGGTGATGTGTGGTGGAGGTGGTGGTGATGTGTGGTGGAGGAGGTGGTGATGTGGGAGGTGGTGGTGATGTGTGGTGGGAGGTGGTGATGTGTGGTGGAGGTGGTGGTGATGTGGTGGAGGAGGTGGTGATGTGGTGGAGGTGGTGGTGATGTGTGGTGGAGGAGGTGGTGATGTGTGGTGGAGGTGGTGATGTGGTGGAGGTGGTGGTGAGTGTGTGGTGGAGGTGGTGGTGATGTGTGGTGGAGGTGGTGGTGATGTGTGGAGGTAGGTGAGTGTGTGGTGGAGGAGGTGGTGATGTGTGTGGAGGTAGGTGATGTGTGGTGGAGGGTGGTGATGTGTGGTGGAGGTGGTGATGTGTGTGAGGGGTGGTGATGTGTGGTGGAGTGTGGTGGTGATGTGTGGTGGAGGGTGGTGATGTGTGGTGGAGGTGGTGGTGGTGATGTGGTGGTGGTGAGTGTGGTGGGTGATGTAGTAGGTGGTGGTGATGTGTAGGTGTGGTGGTGATGTGGTGGAGGTAGATGTGGTGGAGGTGGTGGTGATGTGTGGTGGAGGTGGTGGTGATGTGTGTGGAGGAGGTGTGGTGATGATGTGGTGAGGTGGTGATGATGTGGTGGAGGTGTGTGTGGTGATGTGTGGAGGTGGTGATGTGTGGTGGAGGTAGGTGATGTGTGGTGGAGGTGGTGGTGATGTGTGGAGGAGGGTGGTGATGATGTGTGGTGGAGGTGGTGATGATGTGGTGGAGGTGGGATGATGTGTGGTGGAGGTGGTGGTGATGTGTGGTGGAGGTGGTGGTGATGTGTGAGGTGATGTGGTAGATGGTGGTAGTCTGATGGTGACATCGTGGTAATGGTGGTGGCAGTCAGAGGCAGATGAAGAATAGGAGGCGCAAGGATGAAGGAAGGAAGGAAGAAGGAAGGAAGGAAGGCAGGGAAGGAAGAAAGGAGGAGGGAGACAGCAGAGAAGAGAAATGAGACGCGAAGAGAGAGAGAGAGAGAGAGATTGCAAGAAAAGTGAGGCAAGTGAGAAGGAGGGGAAAGAGGAAATGAGAAAGGAGGGGAGAAGGAAGAGTGAGAGTAAGTGGGAGGAAGGGAAAGAAATGAGCATGATAGAGGGAAGGAGAGGGGACGTGAAAGCATGAGAGGGGAGGAGAGAAGGGGACGTAAGAGCACGGGAGAAAGAGAGGGGGAGGAAAGAGAGAGGAGAGAAAGGGAGGAAGGGAGAGGAAGTGAACCCATTAGAGAGGGAGGAAAAGGAGAGTGAGAGCATGTGAGAGAAGTGAGAGCATGTGAGAGGGAAGTGAGGGGAGACGGAGGAGGCAGAGCGGCGCCACACTCCCCAAGACAACAACAACAACACCTGCTGCAGGAGGGCCAGGAGAGAGAGAGAGAGAGAGAGAGAGAGAGAGAGAGAGAGAGAGAGAGAGAGAGAGAGAGAGAGAGAGAGAGAGAGAGGAAGGGAAAATCAGGGAGAGCCAGGATGAGGGAGTGAGAGCCAGGATGAGAGGCCGAAGAATAAAGGAAGGCAAGGGAGTTCCATAAAGAGTTAAAGTGACCAAGCTGACGAAGCTGACCTCAAGATGACCTAGGCTGACCCGAATGACCCAGATTAATCCAAGATGACCTAGCATCTCAAGATGACCCAGCTGATTCAAAATGACCCAAGATGACCCAGGCTGACTCAAGATGACCCAGGCTGACCTCAATATGACCCAGGCTGACCCAAGACGACCGAAACTGACCCAAGAAGACCCAGGTCACCCAAGATAGGCCAGAGGGGTAGGTAGAGCCATCACCCCACACACATGAACAAGTCTTGCTTATGTTAGGCAGTCGAGAGAGAGAGAGAGAGAGAGAGAGAGAGAGAGAGAGAGAGAGAGAAGAGAGAGAGAGAGAGAGAGAGAGAGAGAGAGAGAGAGAGAGAGAGAGAGAGAGAGAGAGAGAGAGAGAGCCACATATACAAGTGTCACCTCAAAACAAGTGTTACTGTGAGTCAAGAAAAGAGGTTGTAAGTATATAATCTAGAGAGGTTAGCAGTATGGACCGGAGTACATTAGACTTGCAAATGGGCACTCCTTCCAATACCCTTTATTTGGGGGAGGGAGAGTGGGAGGCAGGAGGGGAGAGTGGAGGGTAGGAGGGGGGGAGGAGGGGGATGGGGAGGGCGGGGGATGGGGGGGAGGGGAGATGGGGAGGGTGGGGGGTGGGGAGGAGGAGGGGAGGAAGGAAGAGGAAGGGGAAAAGAAGAGGGAAGGGGAAAAGAAGGGGAAAAGGAAGAAGAAAGGGAGAAGGGGGGGGACAATGTTTTAAACAATTCTATACACATTATTTTTCCCTTTTCTCAACCTAACCTAACCTAACCTAACCTAACACAAGCTTCACTGCCTCGCAATTTTGTTCACTCATCCGTCACTGGTCTGGTCCCTTGCTTGATGGTATAGTGAGGTTAAACTGGTACACTAGGCAGGTATACACTATAGGCAGGTATACACTACAGGCAGGTATACACAGGTATACACTATAGGCAGGTATACACTACAGGCAGGTATACACTACAGGCAGGTATACACTACAGTATACACTATAGGCAGGTATACACTACAGGCAGGTATACACTATAGGCAGGTATACACTACAGGCAGGTATACACTATAGTATACACTACAGTATACACTACAGGCAGGCATACAATATAGGCAGGTATACACTATAGGCAGTATACACTCGGCAGTATACACTCAGGCAGGGTATACACTGGCAGCAGGTATACACTATAGGCAGGTATACACTACTAAGCAGGTATACACTACAGGCAGGTATACACTATGACAGGTATACATAAATCCTTGTATTATGATGTCTTATACTGAAGGTGTCATATATATATAATAAATGTTATATAGCGTATACTGAAGGTATATGTCCCGTCGTATACTGAGTCATTATACTGTATACTGGGTCATTATACTGTATACTGAGTCATTATACTGTATACTGAGTCATTATACTGTATACTGGGTCATTATACTGTATACTGAGTCATTATACTGTATACTGGGTCATTATACTGTATATTGAGTCATTATACTGTATACTGGGTCATTATACTGTATACTGAGTCATTATACTGTATACTGGGTCATTATACTGTATATTGAGTCATTATACTGTATACTGGGTCATTATCCTGTATACTGGGTCATTATACTGTATACCGAGTCATTATACTGTATACTGGGTCATCATACTGTATAATGAGTCATTGTACTATATACTGAGTCATTATAGTAAAATACTTGGGAAATTAATTGTGCTTAATATTTTTTGTTGTAATTAATTGCTATGTATCCCCCCCCCCTCTCTTACTACTTCTACTATTCTATCTTCCCTCTTCAACTCTCCCCTCGTACTACCATTCTCTCTTACTCCCCCCTCTCTTTACCCCTCTTTTACCCCTCTTTTTTTTATTCATCTCTTGCCTTTTCCCCTCAATCCGGTCTACACTTTACATATTATTATTATTTTTTTTTTTGGGTACTCTCCCTCTCATTTCCTACCTCCTTTTATTCGTTATTCTCTCTTCCTCTTACTACTTCCTTACCTAGAATATATTCATACTCCCTCCCTTCCCTCCTTTCCCCTCCCATTCTTTGTCCATCTTCTTTCCCCCTTCCCTGTTCCTATTACCATTCCATTTTCCAGCGTTTTCCTCCCTCTCCTCTCTCTCTCTCTCTCTCTCTCTCTCTCTCTCTCTCTCTCTCACCTTTCATACTTACTCTCACTTACTTCCCCTCTCCCTTTCTCTTCACCCTTACTCTCCCTTACCCTCTCTTCCCCTCTCCCTTTCTCTTCACCCTTACTCTCCCTTACCCTCTCTTCCCCTCTCCCTTCACCCTCTCCCTTCCTCTCCACACACCTCCACAGCTGTCATGGGAAGCCCTGGCCGACATGAAAAAGCTTGAGTACACATGAATTTTTATGTACGCCTGGGCCCCTGTTGCACATGTACGTATAGTGACCGCATGTACGGATAGTGACCGCATGTACGGATAGTGACCGCATGTACGTATAGTGACCGCATGTACGTATAGTGACCGCATGCACGTACAGTGATCACATGTACGTATTTCAACATGTGTGAACACTTATATGCACATACATAATATGATACACATTATGTATGTAAAACACTCCCCACCTGTATGATTATGTATACATGTACACATCAGGCTAGATACACATGCACGATTATACACACATGGAAGACTATACACATAATACACAAACATGTACGTAAGATTATAGAAACATACACGCGTCAGTATACAAATTACAGTCCTTACCTTTGTATGTATGTATGTATGTATGTATGTATGTAGGTATGTATGTATGTATGCTTGGTATGTATGTATGTATGTATGTATGTATGTATGTATGTATGTATATATGTATATATATATGTATGTATGTATGTATGTATGTATGTAGGTATGTATGTATGCATATGTGCTAACCTCACCTCCACAAAACAGACATTCTGACAGTCATATAACCTTATGCAATATCGACATGCGTGTGTGTAATCAATACTTACGTGTGTGCGTATATGTGTGTGTGCATATTAGCCGCATGTGCGTATATATGATCAAGTGTGCATAAGTATACTTATGTGTGTGTATATGCGCTCTGGTGTGCAATATTTACTCACATGTACGTTTTTAATCACACGTGAAAATACACTTACACATTCACCTGTGTGTATGTATCCTGTGTGTATATAAATTCATGTATGTATGTATACCCACGTATCTACTTACACGACATTTATAACTGTCTTAAAGAAACCCCGAGTTTATTGTTCTCTCTCTCTCTCTCTCTCTCTCTCTCTCTCTCTCTCTCTCTCTCTCTCATTACCCACCACCAGACTCTTTGATATATCGAGTCTCTCTTCCGTCTCCCGACTTCGTTACAGTGAACGACACGGTCTCTCCTGCGTTCTAATTAAAACTAAAATTTTCCGTCGAACTTTAGCCTGAAATATACTTTCAAGGAACTAACTTCAGCAGGTTTGAATCTGAAGTACAAGACGTTAAACAGATCGATTCAAAGTGGTATTAGAGACAAAATAATCGATTTGCGTGTAATGGGGACGAAATCTGTTCGAATTGGTAATATACAGCACGAAATCGGTCATACTATAGGGCACGAAACAGGTGAATTAACCTGTATAAGGAGTTGGGTGAAGATGATAGGTACAGGGTGTCTGGATGCGGTGTCAGTTATCAGGGGTATGGTGGCTGGCAAAGTAATGAAGAGGAGGTGAGGTAGAAGAGAAGAAAAGAAGGGGAGGAAGACGGGAAAGAAGAAGGAGGAGGAGAAGGAGGAGGAAGGAAGGAAGGCTTGAGAAGGAAGGAAGTAAGAGAGGCAGGGAGGGAAAGAGGGAGGGAAAGAGGAAGATAATAAAATGAGATAGGGGAAGAATAGAGGAGAAGGGGAAGGGTGAGAGGAAAGATAAATGGCAGAGTAAGAATAAAGAGGAAGGGAGAAAAGAGTAAGGAAAGTTAGAAAGAGGAGACGAAGACATACGAGTGAAAGGAAAAGGAGGAAGACTAAAGAAGAGGAATAGATGAAGGAAAGAACATAAATGAAGGGAGTGGAAAAGGAAGAAAGGGAGGAGGAGGAGGAAGGGAGAGAGGAGGAGGACACCTGGACCAATAAACCACTTATTCAATAGACCTATCCCTCTCTCCCTCTCTCCCTCTCTCTCTCTCTCTCTCTCCCTCCTTTACTCCCTCTTCTCTCCTTCCTACCCCCTTTTCCGTTGACTCCCCCTTCCTTTTCCCCTTCCCCCTTTCCTTTCACTCCCTCCCCCCCTTTCCTTTCATTCCCCCCTCCCCCCCCCGTCTACCGCTGGGAGACAAACCACAATTTCCCCGGACAGACAAAACCGCAGGCGGGGGGGGAGGGGGGAGGGGGAGAGGGGGGGAAGGAAGGGAAAGGAGTGGAGGGAGGAAGGAAGGAGGTGAGGAGGGGGGGATCAGGAGGAGAGAGAAGGTAAACCATGATGGTCAGGTGAACAGGTGAGAAGGGAGAGAGAGAGGAGGAGGAAGAGGGGGGGAGCAGTTGAATTATTGGATAAGATTGAGGAGGAGGAGTGAAAGAGGAGGGAAGGAAGGAGGGAAGAGGAGGGAAGGTGAAGCAGGTGTTTAAAAGAGAGATAAGAGGGACAGGTGAGGAAGACAGAGGTAGGAAGGAGGGATGGAAGGAGGGGGACGGATGGAGGGAGGAAGGAAGGAGAGGAGGAGGGAAGGGAAGGAGGATGGAAGGAGGGACGGATGGAGGGAGGGGAGGAAGGAGGGAGGGAAGGGGGAGGAAGGTGGGAAAGGTTAAGGGAGGGAAGAATAGAGGAGGAAGGAGTAAGGATAATTAGGGGAAGGAGGGAAGGGTAAGAGGGAGGAGGGGAGAGAAGGGAAGAAGTGAATAGAAGATGAAGGGGAGGAAGAGAATAGGGGAAGTTGGGAGGGGGGAAGGTAAAGGAAGGAGAAGGTTGGAGGAAAGAATAGGGATGAGGGGGGAGAGGGTAGGAATAGGGGGAGGGAAGGGAAGGAGTGGGGAGAAGGAAGGAGTAGGGAGGAGTGGAGGGTAGGGGAAGACGGAGAAGGTAGAGGAGGGAGGAGGGAGGAGTAGGGAGGAGGGTAGATATGCAAATGAGCCACTTAATGTATTAAATGGTGCGGGTCATAAATAAGGGAATGATCACACCCGGTTTATTTGACCTGAACACCTGGTCTGTCAACACGCCCACCCACCCACTGTACTCCATTGTTACAGTGGTGTTATGTTACAGTGGTGTTACAATGGCGGTATGGTGTGTTACAGTGGCGGTGTGTTATTACAGTGGTGGTGTGTTACAGTGATGGTGTTACAGTGGTGTTATGTTACAGTGGTGTTATGTTACAGTGGTGTTGTTGTGTTACAGTGGTGATGTTATAAGAGTGCCAGACTTCCTTATACAACTATATACAAACTACCAGGTACCAATCAATGCTACCTTGTTACAGTGGTACTATGCACCCCCTCGTACCACTGGAGTTGACATAGTTGACCTTGGCATCACTCATTAACCTTCAATTACGCCATGACAGTACCAACACCTGCCATGACGGTACCAACACCTGCCATGACGGTACCAACACCTGCCATGACGGTACTAACACCTGCCATGACAGTACCAACACCTGCCATGACAGTACCAACACCTGCCATGACAGTACCAACACCTGCCATGACAGTACTAACACCTGCCATGACAGTACTAACACCTGCCATGACAGTACCAACACCTGCCATGACAGTACTAACACCTGCCATGAACAGTACCAACACTATTGTAATTTGTTAAATGACTATTACTGTGAGGTGAGACACTTAAAGCTTTTAGAGAGAGAGAGAGAGAGAGAGAGAGAGAGAGGACTGGTCTACAGGGGGTTGAGACGTGGTGTGGGCGGTGTCGTGTCCTCAGCACCACCAGGTCGATCTCCACCTACTGTAGGAGTGTGGTGTACACCGCCGTACTTATACACCAAACTCCGTAACACCATAACTATATGTATTGTTTTAGGTTTTAAAGTCGCTAGTTAATGATGGTACTCCCAGGAGTCAGGTCACACTCAACCTGGGTCACTCTCCCGCCTCATTACCTGTGAGGGCCTCACCTCCACCTGCCCAATTTCACCTATCCATCTGTTAATTGAGCCTTCATTTACGGTATTTTCGTATCTCGTATCTGGTTCACTGTTCTTTATATATATATATATATATATATATATATATATATATATATATATATATATATATATACCGCCGTATGTAAACACACACACACGCACACTTTTGCACATAAAAAATAATGAGAGTAAATTATGCTACCTCCAAGATATCATGCAGGAGGGGGGAGGAAAAAGGGGGGTAGGGTGAAGGGGATGGGAAGGGGTAGGAGTGAGAGGGAGGAAGGGGAGGGACAAGCCTCATTACCCCGGTACACAAATTACAGCGCCACCATTAAAGTATTGCGGCAGGGGTTTTACTGAGGTTCAGGGGGGCAGGGGTTGTTAGGGGAGGGGTGAGGGGAAGGGGAGGAAGGGGCCACCGACCCCTAATTATACCGTGGACGATCAGGTACACCGCCTCACACGATGTTAACTTTAATGATGTCAGAACTACGGTCGTTAGTGGGGGTGTGGAGGAAGGGGGAGTGGGGTCATGCATGGGGTGGAAGAGTGGAGGAGGGATGGTGAGAGAGGTGTGGAGGGGAGGAGAGGTCACACTTAGGGAGGGAGAGTGAAGGAGGAAGGGTGAGAGGGGTTGGAGAGGGAGACGGAGAGTGAAGGAGGAGAGTGGAAGAGGAGAGTGAAGGTGTGAGAATACGATTAGTGCATGGATGTATGTATGTATGTATGTATGTATGTATGTATGGTATGCCTGCTATATACATGTATAAACACACACACACACAAACAAACATGTGTGTATGAGACCAGACAGTGTTGACAGCTGGGGTCTAAGAGGGCGAGTTTTTTCCCCCCAGTATATATATAAGAGAGACAGTGTGTGCCCAGGGGGGTGGGGTAGTGTGGGGATGGAGGGGGCAGGGGGGTGGGGTAGGTGTAGTGTAGGAGTGGGGTGGGGTGAGTTGGGGTTGGGGGTGGGCTAGTGGGGGTTAGGGGTGGGGTTGGAGGAGAACTGAACAACAGCCTCCTTTCACTCCGTTCTCGTCACACACACACACACACACACACACACACACACACACACACATGTCACACAACACACACACCTCATTTGCCTGGGCGTTGGTCAGGCTGAAGAACACGGCACGAGAACATAACACAACACATCACACGGCACGAGAACAACACAACACAACACACGGCACGAGAAGGCACGAGAACACAACAGAACACATCACACTGCACGAGAACACAACAGAACACATCACACGGCACGAGAACATAACAGAACACATCACACGGCACGAGAACACAACAGAACACATCACACTGCACGAGAACACAACAGAACACATCACACGGCAAGATAACACAACAGAACACATCACACGGCAAGATAACGAGATATAACACTCTCCTTCCCCCTCTATCCATTCCCCCATCCCCCCCTCTATCCTTCCCCTCCTCATAACACATTTACATTCCTCAACGTCCGTGATCAGTCGCATCCTCACCACCACGATTGACAGTTCACTCATATATTTTTCACTACCTCATAAATATATCACCCACCTATAACACTCCCCTATACATATAACACTTACCTATAACACTTACCTATAAAACTCACCTATAATTCACAACCCTAAATATTACACCTATAATTCACAACCCTAAATATTACGACTCTGTGTAGTTATTTTACTGAGGCCCTAAAATTTCAACCAAATGTGAGTATGTGTGTAAGATGACAACACTAGGCGGGGTTCCAACACACCACCCTGGATGACCCCTCTACGTCACAGCTATTCGAATATTGGCTATGACTTAGACTTCAGCTAACAGATACCATATCACAACCACACTGAATTGTGGCTACGACTTGGGCGAACACAGTTACATCAATGTTGTGTTCGTCTCTCTCTCAGCGCGGAGCTTAAGTGAGGAACAAAAATAAAATAAATAGGATGTTTTTTTTACCAACGAAATATCATTGACAGAGAAAGGAAAGTATGGAGCTTCGGAATTTAAATTTTCTCTTTTCAATATATACGTAACATCGTCTCAGCCTTTATAGCATGTTAAATATAAGCCTTATATATTATTGAAGGATTATATATATTTAATATTTCCCTCTCTATTATATATTGAAAAATTGGTTAAATAAATATTCAGATAGATGAGAGTAATTGATTTAGTTTGGTAAGAGTTAAGTAATAAGCTAAAATAAATTCATCGATTTATATAAATGTTATTCTATACTTTATTAGAAAAAAAATATAGATAAAACTAGGTCATCCGGAGTCACACACATACAAATACCTGACCTAGTGACTTGACCTGTTGTCACACACACACACACACACACATTGACTCTCAAGAATTTCCTCCTCTGTGTGTGTGTGTGTGTGTGTGTGTGGTGTAATCAGTAATACAAGTACATATAAGTATCAGGTTCACTTTTCTCATATAAGTAGTACTGTATATAACATGTAAGTAATATAAATACAATATAACTAAGAGATATAAGTAAATATAACTATCAGGCCATATTATAAGTAACATATAAGTACAGTAACATAACTACGAATCATTCAAGTATAAGTATTATAAGTGAAATAGAAGCATTATAATCAGCTTACGTAAAATATATGCCTTATATGTAAAATATCAATACATAAGTAATTTCTAAGTATTATAAGTGACCGACCTTATAAGACCACATCAACACTGACGAAATAAAATCTAATATATCACATTACTGTAATAAAACCAATATAATACTACCAGTGTTTTATGGCTGTGTTACGTACGCTTAAACCACTGAGGATGATGGTTTAATACAACTAGGGATGATGGTTTAGTTCTGAGGAATGATGGTTTAGATTTGGGGGTGGTGGTTTAACTCTCAGGATGATGGTTTAGTTCTGAGGAATGATGGTTTAAATTTGGGGGGTGGTTTAATTCTGAGGATGATGGTTTAACTCTCAGGATGATGGTTTAATTCTGAGGATGATGGTTTAACACACCTGGAGATGATGGTTTAACCCCCTAAGAATGATAGTTAAACACCCGGAGATGATGGTTTAACCCCCTAAGAATGATAGTTAAACCCCCGGAGATTGATGGTTTAACCCCTTTATAATGACAACATACACAGTCGTCCTCTAAGAAATAATACAATATTCGGTTTTATTTATTTTTTTACTATAAACTAAAACAAAATCGTCCTAAAAAAATAAACAATATATAATGTGAATTAACCTGTATATATAATTTTTTAATAGACATATAGGAATTAATAGTTTTATTCACTTACATTTATTTGTCTTTGATTTCCGATTTTGTTTCTTTTATTTTCATCAGAATAATTTAATTTATTTTTTTCTTCCTAATAAACGAACTTTTTTCATCTCTTTAATTCTTTCGTTATTTAATCATACGAGTTATTTTTTTTCTGTAATTTTCAATAGTATTTTTTTTTTCAAGTTTTATTTTTTAGTCTTTGTCATTGATAATAATTTTAGCTCTTGTTTAATCCTTATGTATGTATGTATGTATGTATGTATGTATGTATGTATGTATGTATGTATGTATGCTTAAAATCTATATCACTCTGTATTTAACTCCTTTATTACCAACAATCAACAAAACCTAACTTTTACTCACTCTTTTATTCACAACTTTTACATTTGTTTTCGGGGGGTATTGTAAATCATCATTATTTTATTTATTTTTTTACAAAGGGTGACACAAAGAGTATTTACGTGTGGGAGATTAATAACACGTATATATTAATCCCTTTACCGTTGTCTTTTTCAAATTATACGTATTTAAATCTCTGGTCGGATTAGTTTGCCGGATTTCCCTGTTTTATGTCGCCGGTGTCTGATTGGTGTTGTTTATATGAGATTAGTGCAGAGTTAGGGAGGTGGAAGAGGAGGTGGAAGGGTAAGAAAGGAAGAAGGGGGGGAGGGAGGAAAGGAGGAAGAAGAGGAAGAAGAGGAAGAAGAAGGGAGGAGGAGGAGGAGGAGGAGGAGGAGGAGGAGGAGGAGGAGGAGGAGGTTGGGTACTGGGTCGGAGGCATTAATAATTACTATACTGCCAACAGGAGACCATCACCGGAGAAAACCTTTTTTTTTAACTTACGCCAGACGACATTTCACACAGCACCGCCCACCACGCCCACAGTTGTATTTACCGTCGATAGCACCGCCCACCACGCCCACAGTTGTATTTACCGTCGATACACCTAACCTAACCTAACGTAACCTAACCTAACGTAACCTAACTTAACTTAACTTAACTTAACCTAAGTATTAATTTCACTTTTGTATGTGTGTGTGGAGGGGTATGTATGTATGTATGTATGTATGTATGTATGTATGTATGTATGTATGTATGTATGTATGTGTGTGGAGGGGTAAGTGTGTTTGTGAGTATGTATGTGAGTATGTATGTATGTATGTATGTATGTATGTATGTATGTATGTATGTGTGTGTGTGTGTGTGTGTGTATAGTGTCTGTATGTATGTATGTATGTTTTATAAATGCAGAAAATCATACACTAATAAAAAAATGATCATGGTTTAATTATTCATACTTGAGATACAATTAGGTTAGGTTAGGTTAGGTTAGGTTAGCCACTATGACCTTTAACTCAAGTCTAAAACAATGTATGGTGACTACAAAGAATTAAACCTTTGAATATAAACCCAAGAATTAAACCTTTGAATTTAAACCCAAGAATTAAAGCTTTGAATTTAAACACTAGAATTAAACCTTTGAATTTAAACCCAAGAATTAAACCTTTGACTATAAAACTTTTTGAACAGAAACACAAGAATAAACTTTTGATAATAAATTGTGGCGTTCATAATTATAGGCGTTCAGTCACAAGTTCTTTAAGTTTTTACAGATCATAGTTACAAGCGTTCAAAAAATAGAGCGTTCACAGCCCAAAAGTTCAAAATTTATGAGTTCACAGTTCCGAGCGTTCACAGCCAAAAAAAAAAGTTCAAAATTAGATTATTTACAGTTCAAAACGCCCAAAAATATACCATACACAACTACAAGCGATTCACTACTATACCGTTCATATCTACAAGCGTCTATAATTGCAGCGTTCATAGTTACGGTGTTCAAAATGACGCAATACTGTACTAGATCAGTGTTCAACATATGTGTATAGTTGGTGAAGCACGCAGAGCTATATCAAGTTCCAGCGTTCAGAACACTCACAGTTCACCTCAGTGCTACCAAGTTCCAGCGTTCAGAACACAGAGTTCACCTCAGGGCTACCAAGTTCCAGCGTTCAGGACACACAGAGTTCACCTCAGGGCTACCAAGTTCCAGCGTTCAGGACACACAGAGTTCACCTCAGGGCTACCAAGTTCCAGCGTTCAGAACACACAGAGTTCACCTCAGTGCTACCAAGTTCCAGCGTTCAGAACACACAGAGTTCACCTCAGGGCTACCAAGTTCCAGCGTTCAGAACACACAGAGTTCACCTCAGGGCTACGTATCTGAGAATGAACTTGCGTAACTAACTCTCCGTGGAAAGCTTGATAGTGGTAGTGTTAGTAGATAGTGGTAGTAACGGTGTCGTGGTAGTAACGGTGTCGTGGTAGTAACGGTGTCGTGGTAGTAACGGTGTCGTGGTAGTAACGGTGTCGTGGTAGTAACGGTGTCGTGGTAGTGACGGTGTGGTGGTAGTGGTTTTGTTAATATATAATGGAATAGGTGGAAATAGCTAATGGTAATAAATAGTGGTAGTGTGGTAGTAAATAGTGGTAGTGTGGTAATAAATAGTGGTAGTGTGGTAGTAAATAGTGGTAGTAGATAGTGGTAGTAACGGTGTGGTGGTAGTGGTTTTGTTAATATATAATGGTATAGGTGGAAATAGCTAATGGTAATAAATAGTGGTAGTGTGGTAGTAAATAGTGGTAGTAGACAGTGGTAGTGTGGTAGAACAAGACACATCACCGACCTACTGATAATAACTTCCTTGGAATCCCGGAGGAAGGGGGGGGGGAGACATCCGGGGTTTGATGATAATGTGAGGAAGAGGAGGAAGAGGAAGAGGAGGAGAGAGGAAAGAGGAGGAAGAGGAGGAGGAGGAGGCTAACCGGGAAGGAGGAATAAGATAAATAATAATAATAATAATAATAATAATAATAATAAAGCCTCTCTCTCTCTCTCTCTCTCTCTCTCTCTCTTTCCGGGTGACAAACAAACACACACACACACACACACACATATACAGACATGTGCACACAATTACACGCACACAAACGCAAAAACCAACATAGACAGCCATAATTACCGGCATAACCAACCACCCCCCCCCCCGGCTCTAACGACGCCCTCACAAAAACAAAAACAAACACACAAATCTCCGACGCGTCCACGACAAGACAAGATTTAAACGCGTTCATGACACGTTTAAACACCTTCACATGTTCAAAAACGTTGGAAATTTGATTAAACGCATCCAATCGAATATGCGTATGTAAGGGAGGCAGGAGGGGGGCTGGGATGATTTGAGAACGCATAACTATGGTGTCACACTAACGCATTAATCACCCACATACGCATATCCAACGATGACATTAACGCACTGATTAACCCATGCGTCGTGTAAATCCAGGGGTATCATAAACGCATAGATCACCCCATGCGTGCCAGGAGCGCATGTCCAGGGTGTCATTAACGCACAGATCGCTCCATGCGTGCGAGAAACGTGTCATTTTCCCAGGGACCAACACTAACGCTGTCAAGGCTCGCGTGCTGAGTTTTTCCTATTCATCAATTGTCGTGTGTGATAAATTCTCGTTCTTATGCCCCGTCTCCCACTCATCCCTGGCTGAGTGGTGGTGGTTGTGGTGGTGTTGTGAGTGGTTGCTATTGTTGTTGGTTGTTGGTGGTATAATTATGTAGTTATGACTGTAGTGGTGGTGGTTACGTATTGATAGTAGTAGAATGGTAGCAAGAACGATGGTTGTAGTAGCGATGGTAGTGATAGAATGTCTGCAAGAACGATAGTGGTAGTAGTGGTGATTGTGGTAGTAGTGGTGGTAGTGATAGAATGTCTACAATAACGCTGGTTGTAGTAGTGGTAGTAGTGGTAGTAGCAAGAACAATGATGTGGTAATTATGGTGGTGGGAGACGTTACTAATGATGAGGGAGGGAAGTAGGGTTGGGGGGAGGGGGGGAGGGGGGGGGAGGGTGAGGGAGGTGGGGGAGGGAGGTGGGAGGGGGGGAGGGGGTTGGGGAAAAAGGGAGGGGAGGGAGGGGGGGGGGAGGGGGGAGGTGAGGGAGGTGGGGAGGGTCAAGGAGGGGTGAGGGATAAGGAGGGAGGAGGAGGGAGGGAGGGAGGGAGGAGGGGGAGGTTAGGGTCTGGGAGGGAAGGGAGGGGACAAGTCGTGAATTTGACACTAGCGGACACCTGGGGACACCACTGCCCCCACCTCCCACTGACCTGCTGTACACACACACACACACACACACACACACACACAGCCCTGGCTTATGTGAGTTTTACCTCTTGTGTATGTAGTGCCTTCATGTATACTATAACCGTATGAATATCATGACTGCCTTTATTTATATGCACATGAGTGTAAGAATGTGTGTATGTATATCCTATAGTATATACAAAGATGTTATTGTGTACATATATGTTTGTGTGTATCTGGGTATGCATGTATGTACAGCTGTGTATACATGTCAACGACTGTGTGTCACCCCATGTTAGTGCACAGAATAACATCATGAACACCTCCAACACCTCCTCCCACACCTCCCCCCCCCACCCCCACCCACTCCTCCCCACCCACTCCCCCACCCTCCCCACCCACACCTCCCCACCCACTCCTCTCCCACCCCACCAACACCTCCCCACCTACCTCCCCCACCTCCACCCACACCCCCCTGGTCCCCCTCCCCAGATCCCCCTCATCATCCTCCTCCCTTCCTACTCATAAACATCCCCCATTCACCCTGCCGACAGCCCCCCCCAGGCCGTCCTTCCTCCCGGGGTGTACATTACCAGTGCCTGCACTATAGAGTCCGGCGCGGTGATTTAGGGGGGGGCTGCCACTTGCGACCCTCGGTGGGCTCATGTCTGCTGCTTGCGTCAGGTTCCATGGGTGGGGGGTGGGTGGGGGGGAAGTGCCACGCGTGGCACCACCTGTGTGTGTGTGACATCGAGGAGGGGTTGAAGGAAAGGGTGTGGGTGAAAGGAGGTGAAGGAGGTGGGGGAGGAAGGGAGGGCGAGGGTAAAGGAAGGTGGGGGGGGGAACTTACATGACGGGTGAGGGGAGAGGGAGAGGAAGAAAAATCCGGAGGAAGGAGGGTGAGGGGGGGAGGAGGAGGAGGGAAGGAGGAGGGGTCATTGCGTGAGGAGGGGTGAGGGGTAATGGGAGAGGATAATGAAGGATAAGGGCTAGTGAGGAATGTAAGAATGAAGGGGGGGGTAGGAAGTGAGGGACTAATGAGGAACAGGGAGGAAGAGAGAGAGAGAAGAGAGAGAGAGAGAGAGAGAGAGAGAGGAGAGAGAGAGAGAGAAAGAGAGAGAGAGAGAGAGAGAGAGAGAGAGAGAGAGAGAGAAAATTTTTACATATTAACTCCATAATCAAACCAACTATTCTCAACAACCCCAACCAACATCCCCCATTCCCTTCAACCCCATTCCCACCTATCTCTTCAACCCCTCACCTTCACAACACCTCCTCCCCATCCACCCTAATGACAGAATCATCTAACCTTCCATATATAATTCACAGATTTTTAACATTTCAGTGTGTGTGTGTGTGTGTGTGTGTGTGTGTGTGTGTCTGTGTGTGTGTGTGTGTGTGTGTGTGTGTGTGTGTGTGTGTGTGTGTGTCTGTGTCTGTGTGTGTGTGTGTGTGTGTGTGTGTGTGTGTGTGTGTGTGTGTGTGTGTGTGTGTGTGTGTGTGTGTGTGTGTGTGTGTGTGTCTGTGTGTGTGTGTGTGTGTGTGTGTGTGTGTGTGTGTCTGTGTGTGTGTGTGTGTGTGTGTGTGTGTGTGTGTGTTTTGGATGAGCGCGGGGGTGGGGGGTGAGGGGGGGTAGAGAGTAGGAGGAGGAGGGGAAAGATATAGGGGAATTAAGGGTAGGGAAGTGTAGGTAAGGGGTAAGAATGTATAGAGAGAGAGTAGGGGGTTGGGGGGTGGAGGGGGGAGGGAGGAGGAGGGGGGGGAGGATGGAGTGTGGGCTGTGTGTTAATGAACTTTATTCTAAATTCAGCATTGGGCAAGAATTATGCATGAGATATGACTCCATGAATGTATTCAGGATTTAAATATAAATAATGAATGCACTCGCAGTCACAATGATTTTCAATTCAAAATATCACACAGAGAGGGACCACCTACTATTAACATTGGTGGGTAGGGGAAGGGTGGGGAGGGGAGGTGGGTAGGGGAAGGGTGGGGAGGGGAGGTGGGTAGGGGAAGGGTGGGGAGGGGAGGTGGGTGGGGGAAGGGTGAGGGGAGGTGGGGAAGGGAGGGACCACCTACTATTAACGTCATGGGATATTGACGTAAGTATCGCCACGTTAATGACACACCCATTAAATCCCATGCATACTAATCCTCTCCCCCTATGTACAAATCCTAGCTATAAATCCCGCCCTATAACCTTGATCCTATGTATATAAATCCTGGCTGTAAATCCCTCCCTCCATTCCCCCATTTACCTCACTACCTCAGTTTCCCCACATATAAATCCCAGTTACAAATCCCTCCCTACATCCCTCTCTCCATGTATAAATCCTGGCTATAAATCCCCCTCTATCCATCCCTACATATATGAGATCAGTCATGGGAGTGAGGAATGTTTCTCATGGCATATACTGTAGCTCCTATGAGGGAAATTTTACTTACGATATGATACAGTCTTTAAGTATCTTTTAAATGTACTAATTAAAGGTTAAGAATTATAGTAATGTATAATCCTATATGTTAAATCAGAGTTAAAATCCCATTAACATGTAAATAAAAAATAAAAACAAACGTATAATTTATGACTTTAAATCCCACTAATAAAGGTTTAAATCCCATATAATATATAACTCAAAGGTTTAAATCCCACTACAAATGAGTAAATCACAAGCAGGAGTCTTATTACATCTACTGACAAGGGGGTTACAATCTACCGACAGGGGGGGGGGGGAAATTCTACTTTTTGCTCTACTTACAAATCAACACAAAATGGTACTTAGGCATAATGCGAGGGTGAAATATTAACATCAAGGTATTCAATTCCTTTCAAACGTGTCAATTAAGTGTAAAGAGGACAGACAAGGTTAAAAGTAGGATTAACCTCTCTCTCTCTCTCTCTCTCTCTCTCTCTCTCTCTCTCTCCTTCCTACACGTCTGGAGGCGTGAGAGGTATTTACCTGGCCTAATGAGCGTAATGCGGACCAATTACCGGCAGTAATGACGAGAGAGGTCACGTGGGTGTCGCAGTGTCACGAACACCTGCGCGTGGGCCGCCGGTACCTGCGCCAGGGTGGTGAGTACTGCGCCGTCAATATCGGTACAAAAGTGGTCGATAACTGCGCCGACAGAGTTAAGGGCACCTGCGCATGAACAGTTCGCTATACCCCCCCCCCCCACCTCACCTCCTAGTACCCCCAGGTAGCGTTAGGGTGTTTAATCTTCAGGTGAAATAAGGTGGAGGGTTAAGCTTCAGGTGAAATAAGGTGGAGGGTTAATCTTCAGGTGATCCGGATAATTTTTTTTTATCCGTCAAGACCCTAAAATAATGGTTATCGAACTGGCCCTTAATAGTCCTGACCTCGAAGTCCCTACCCGGCTGTCCTTCGATCCGAGAGAGAGCAGACACACGGACAGACAGACATACAAACAACCAGACAGATATACAGACAGACATACGGACAGAAGGGCGGATGGACGCAGGTGGTTAGGTCAGGTATTGTTTGCTTAGGTCAGGTCATGTTTGGACCAATTACTACTGAGGTTTATTTGACCAAAGACCAGTGTGTGTGTGTGTGTGTGTGTGTGTGTGTGTGTGTTTGATAGTTTTTATTTTGTGAATTTATATGTATAAACTACGCGAATTTATGTGTGCAAATGTATATATATATATATATATATATATATATACAGTATATATATTGACTAATAATAGTAAACTATATAAATTCACCATCATAGTAATAAACACACGGACTTATTAGGTTAGGTTAGGTTAGGTTAGGTTAGGTTAGGTTAGGTAAGGTAAGGTTAGGTTAGGTTAGGTTAGGTTAGGTTAGGTACATCTATATAAATTCCAACCCCAAAAATCAGACTTATATAAATTTCAAAATCAAAATCTTTAGTTGCTCAAAGTGGGAAAGACTCGAACAACATATTAGAACCTAAAGTTAGACGAAGCCAAAATTTAGAAACTTTTTACGTAGGAATTAGAAATATTTTACAAAGATACTCTTGAGTAAATCCAATGTGAATCAATAGAGAGGCTCAAGAGGCCCTCTGTTGAGCACCTGTTAAAGCCCTCTGTTGAACACCTGTTAAAGCCCTCTGTTGAGCACCTGTTAAGGCCCTCCGTTGAACACCTGTTAAAGGTCTCTGTTGAACACCTGTTAAAGCCCTCTGTTGAGCACCTGTTAAAGCCCTCTGTTGAACACCTGTTAAAGCCCTCTGTTGAACACCTGTTAAAGCCCTCTGTTGAGCACCTGTTAAAGCCCTCTGTTGAACACCTGTTAAAGCCCTCTGTTGAACACCTGTTAAAGCCCTCTGTTGAACACCTGTTAAAGCGTCATTGTTGCGAATTAAGTTTTTCCACGAGGTTGAATTATATGACAGCGACCGTTTACTGTCCTACCTTATATCACACACACACACACACACACACACACGGGGACATTTCTTGAGAGTCTGAGGCACAGTACCCCCAGAATTATATGAAAAATACCAGGGGTTAATTAGCCCCCCGTGTCGATGAGTTTCCTAACCTATATCAAAGATGCACGAGAACACACCCCCTTTTGCAATCTATCCATCTATCTATCTATCTATCCACTACTGCACTGTCCACCTTATCAATAATTCAAAAGGTCCCTCTCTGACCTTACGACTGATCTATACCCAAGCTTATGTAACTCTACCCTCCGTCCATCCATCTATCCATCCAACCATCCAGTGAACTTCCCACCTTATCTATAATTTAGAATGGCATCGCCTGACCTTATTATTGAGGCTGGCTAAGTTTAGCTAAGCTGGACTTCCTCTAGTAATCTATCCATCTATTTATCCACTTATCCATTTACCTTCTGCGAAATATCCATCCATACTACCCACAGCCATCAAACTTATCCATGTCACATATTCCCTCATCCATCCACCCATCTATACATCCAGGTATCATCCATCCATCCATCTCTATCCTTAACGAGCTTTAATTAACTAGAATACAGGTAAACAGAGAGAGAGAGAGAGAGAGAGAGAGAGAGAGAGAGAGAGAGAGAGAGAGAGAGAGAGAGAGAGAGAGAGAGAGAGAGAGAGAGAGAGTTTTATTGATCAGGTAGGTTGTCCTCTCCCCCTCCCCTTCCCTCTCCTACCTACCCCCCCCCACCAACACCTCCCTCACACCTATTACCTTTACAATCATCTGGTACCAGGAGAGTCGTCAGCCACTTACCTAAGAAAGAAAGAAAGAAAGAAAATTATTAACCACTAAAATACAAAATAAAAACACAAATGTAAATAATAAGTGATAATAGAAATAAAACACACACAAACACCTGTCTAAATCCATACACAAACACCTGTCTAAATTCATACACAAACGCCCACTTTATCTTATGTTTATCTGACAGTAATAAGGTGAAAAAATGACTGAGATAAAAATATGACAAAGAGACAGACATCCACACACCTCTGACGCTCCCCCACCCACTCATACACACGCACATACATACATACATACATACATACATCACAGGTACCAACTCATCGTAAGGGATCATTAACACACCTTTAATTAAATAGGGCGTTTACCTGGGTCGTGGGTGATGGGTGGGTGAAGGGGTGGTGGGTGGGTGGAGGATGATGGGTAGGTGAGGGGTTGGTGGAGGGTGAGAGGGTGATATTTGGATGAGATGGTGGTGGGTGAAATGGTTGATGAGGAGGAGGAATGAAGGAGATTGCATGAGTAGATGGATAACGTAGATAATAATGAGTAAAACGAATGAGTCAACAAACCACAACACAACCCTGAAACAATCTCCCTTTAACTATTAACTACTCAAATGATATCAAATGACCCATAGAATTAGTTTTATATCCTACAGGTAAAAAAAATATCACACACACACACACACACACACACACACACACACACACACACACACACACCTGTATCCAATCACCCATACACAGGTATTTTTTCCCCCTCATTGTGACCAAAGAGTTTAATAATGTATTTTATTCCTGGTTTAAGTATTGCTCATATCAAAGAACAGGTGTGTGTGTGTGTGTGTGTGTGTGTGTGTGTGTGTGTGTGTGTGTGTGTGTGTTTAATACTCAATTGGATGGGTTAATGAGCTGTGGCTTGTAATTAAACAACTCCATTAATAAAGTTATAAATATTGTTACTGGTAAATTTATTTATATATATATTATGTTTATATAGTGAGATGTGTATTGTTGTGTTTACTTTGTAGGTTATTTAGTGTTTATTTATACGAATTGTACCACCATTACCACTATTACTACCACAATTATATCCGATATCATTCTCATCTTTTTCTTCCATTGCTAGTTGTTCTATACCATTACTATCACCATTATCACCAGCACTACCACTATCGCCACCACTAACAACCACCATTATCACCAGCACTACCACTATCGCCATCACTAACAACCACCATTATCACCAGCACTACCACAATCGCCATCACTAACAACCACCATTATCACCAGCACTACCACTATCGCCATCACTAACAACCACCATTATCACCAGCACTACCACTATCGCCACTGTAACCACCAGCCTATCCTGGCACTACCACTATCGCCATCACCACTAACAACCACCATTATCTGACACACTACCACTATCTGTCACTAACAACATAAGTATCACCAGCACTACCACTATCGCCATCACTAACAACCACCATTATCACCAGCACTACCACAATCGCCATCACTAACAACCACCATTATCACCAGCATTACCACAATCGCCATCACTAACAACCACCATTATCACCAGCACTACCACTATCGCCACCACTAACAACCACCTCTATACCAACACCGCCCACCACCACTTCCACCACCATCACCTGACAGGTATATTTCACGTTATCTCCACAGTCATTAGCTAAATTACCTGGGATAAGAGACACGTTATTTTCTCTCTCTCTCTCTCTCTTTCTCTCTTTTTATCGCTCATCTCTTGCCTCTCTCTTCCTCGTTCTTTGTTGTTCAGTTCTCTTCTTGCGTCGTCTCTCTCTCTCTCTCTCATTTTCTTTTAATTCTCGTATTTAGTTCTATTCTCTCTTTTCTCTCTCTTTCATTCAAATACTCTCTCTCTCTCTCTCTCTCTCTCTCTCTCTCTCTCTCTCTCTCTCCTCTCTCTCTCTCTCTCCATCATTTCCTCCTACCCACTCACCCTCCCTACCCATTGAAAACTATCCACCTATCCACCCATCCACCCATCCACCCATCCACTCATCCACCCATCCACTCAACCATCCTTCCTCATTTCCATTTTCTCATCCCTTTACTCCCCCCCCTCTTTCTCTTGCTCTTTCTCTACCCACATTCATTTCCCTTCGTCCATCTCTCCTCCCCCTTCGTGTGTGTGTGTGTGTGAGTGGTGCGTAGGGGTGATGTGTGACCGTGTGGATGTGGATGTGTAACCGTGTGGATGTGTGACCGTGCGGATGTGGATGTGTAACCGTGTGGATGTGGAGGTGTAACCGTGTGGATGTGTGACCGTGCGGATGTGGATGTGTAACCATGTGGATGTGTGACCGTGTGGATGTGGGAGGATCAAGACTGGGATGACTCTGTTTTGGTTTTAGTACAGTAAACGTAGATCAGTCTGGCCCGATGCTGGGTGATCTATTAAGCTGTTGTTGAAGCTGGATTGCATGTTGCACCTAAACGTTTTTGGGTGTAGTTTTGCAACGTTTGGTTCGTCTGGTGTATTTTTTGCAATATTTTATCGTATTATAAACTTTCTGTATTAGTGTTTTTTTTTGCAATATTTTGGCATTTTCTGCAACATTTGGTGGTGATTTATTTTCAATTTCGTGTAATGTTTTCAATATATTGGCGCATTTTGCAAAGTTTGGTGTATTAAGTCTGATGTATTTTTTAATATACTTAGGTGAATATTACATAAAATATTAATAACAATACCCGATTTAACAGCTTTCCTTAACGGTAGTCAGTTATTCCCGATTTTTTCCTTAATAAATACGCAGACACCCGATTTTCCCCTAAAAGTATGCTAACTACCGATTTCCCCCTCTTAAAAATACGCCAACTCCCGATTTTCACCTTAAAAATACGCCAACTTCCGATTTACCCCTAAAAACGCGATCATTTTTCTGAGGTGAAATAAGAAGATAAAATTATCGGAGGACTGTAGTGGAGACTTCTGTACGTTCATCAGTCATTTAGTGTCACATGAAGCGAGTTCTCTTCAATACAGCTTGCTCTCTTTCTCTCTATCTCTCTTCTCGTTTTCTTACTCCTCCCTTCTCTTCCCCACCAATCTCTCTCTCTCTCTCTCTGTTTAAAAGTTGACATGCGGGTCCTCACAACACCTCTCTACCTTCTCTCCATCTCCATCTTCCTTTCCAACCTTTCCTTCTCTCTCTCTCTCTCCCTCTTCCTCATTCACCCTCCCCCCCTCCTCTCTCTCTCTCTAAATGGGCTTGTCTGGAGCCATCAATCACGCGGAGTACTCTGGAAGGGTTTTATTTCGACATTAATCAATAAATTCTCGTCTCATACACGTTGAAATATTTAATTTTAGGGTGAAATTTCTCTTTCCTACTTCTCCACCCTCCTCCCTCTCTCCTCCTTCTCCACCCTCCTCCCTCCCCTCTCCACCCTCCCTCTCCTTTCAATGCTTGTTAACTTGTTACATTCAAATATATATATATATATATATTTTTTTTTTTTAAATTACGTTCGGTTACATTTGGTTAGGTTAAGATAGGTTAACTAAGGTAACAGCCTGGGTAAGGTAAGTTAATTTAGGTTAGGTTACGTTATGTCAGGTTTTAATTAAAGTAAGGTCGCATCTTTACATTTTCAAATAACTACAAGTAAATATATTGTCTTCAATAAAGCCATTTTTTTTAACTCACGTCGTATGAATACTTAATGTACATAAAATAAATTGCATTATTATCACAAGTATATATTAAGCTGTTAAGTGAATCAACTGTTGAACTAATGTAACACGTGGTACACAGAGTCAACCCCCAAGCCATGTTAAGTAATGTAAGTGTGGGAGAGAGAGACGACACCAGGTCATCGTAAGTCCTTGTAAGTGGTTTATGGACGGAGTCAATCTCTGGTCGCTCGTGTGTTTGTTTACAGTGTAGGAGACTCGGCGTGACGTAATTGTTTACGTCCTGGCAACACCGGTCGGTTGTTTACACTGTAGGATGATCCCCCGCACGTTCAGTGGTGAACAGGGTCGGTCCCCCCCCCCACCCTTAACTTCTGGCGCTCGTTTCAAAGTATTAACTCTACTAATATTGCGTAACTACAACAGCAGCTACTACTACTACTATTACTACTACTACTATTACAACTACTACTCCTAATAACAACAGTGATAATTAATTAAGCTACAAATTCATTATATTCTAAAACTTCAAATTCCAAAGGTTGAAACAAACACTGTAGCTCAACCCAGAATTATCTACATTTCAGACATTCCCAAACATACTATGTAAAGAAAAATAAACAATTTACAAATAACGTACACCCCCTCCCCTTGGCAACGACTCTTTTTTCAACATGTCCTACTGATCACGTGGGTTTGTTTATATCTTCAAAGCCCCCGGGCCATAAGCGTCTAGACACCTCCTCCCCCCCCCACCCCGAACCTCTCCAGAGAGCTCTCCTTTTGTTTCCTCACAATAAGAAATCCCCAAACAAACAAAGAAGATCTGTCCTCATCAGCTGATCACACCCCTTGTTGTTGTTGCGCCCGGGACCACGTGGCTTTGTTTACATAACATCGGAACCTCAAAAACACTCAAGTATTTTTTAGTATTTAAAAAAAAAAAATAAATAAATAAATAAAATAAAACACGTAACTACACTTCATCGTAAATTAAGAAAGAATGCGTACACACACACACACACACACACACACACACACACACACACACACACACACATGTAGGTTATCCGCATCAGCTGACTATGGACTGTGTTGTTATCATCGTGTCGGGAGCACGTGGTTTTGTTTACATGGGGGGGGCCGCCACCATCAAGTCTAGACACGATTTATGAGAGTACTTGGATGACGGTTTTATGGCCTCCTCCACAGGTCGGCTGAGCCTCCCTCCTTCTGCACAACTTACCTCGTATTTCTCCACTACACACACACATACACACGCACACGTACACACACATACACACACGTACACACACGCACACGAACGCACAATCGAGCTACACGGTAATCTTGAGCGCCATGACAGTCTTGCTTATCGCTATGACAATCTTACTTATCGCTATGACAGTCTCCAGGCGACCATAAATAAGTAAAATCCTGTTAATCCCCTCAGTAATCCAGTTTTAATCCCCCTCATAATCCAGTGTTAATCCCCTCAGTAATCCAGTGTTAATCCCCCTCAGTAATCCAGTGTTAATCCCCTCAGTAATCCGTATATCATTTTAATATTCATCTAAATCGACACTAAGAAACACCGCCATTAACATCTTAACTATTCCTAATCCCTCTAGGTCAGCTAAATCTATTCCTAATCCCCCTTAAAGGATTACTAAAACCCGTAAATCCACCTTTACGATTCTTATTCTTTGGAGACTTCAATTAAAAGTTTAAATCCACTTTCAAGGTTTATCTGAAAGTTTAAATCCACTTTCATGGTTTATCTGAAAGTTTAAATCCACTTTCAAGGTTTATCTGAAAGTTTAAATCCACTTTCATGGTTTATCTGAAAGTTTAAATCCACTTTCATGGTTTATCTGAAAGTTTAAATCCACTTATAATGGTATAACTTTTCCATACAGGTAAACTCTCTCTCCCTTTTCCATACAGGTAAACTCTCTCTCCCTTTTCCATATGGGTAAACTCTCTCCCTTCCCTTACAAGTTCTTTCACTCCCTTTCCCCTAAGTAAATTAACTCCCCAACGCTTTAAGGCATCATTCTCCCCCTTTACCTAAAATTATATCTCCCTTTATCTCAACCATTTTAATAATTTATTGATCGTTTCAGCTAAATTATCGTCCTCTCTCTCTCTCTCTCTCTCTCTCTCTCTCTCTCTCTCTCTCTCCTGCCCACTGATAAGCGAATCCTCCCTCCTTAAATTAATCCCCTTACCTCTTCCCACCCGTTAAAAAATCCCCCTTAACGTCTTCCTCCCTTAAATAAATAATCCACCCTTATCTCCACCCTCCTTCACCACCCAACATCTCCCTCTTCCTCCCTTTATCACCAATATCCTACATCCTTCCTCTCACCACCACTACCTCCTTCCCACATCACCATCACTTGCGCTTCCTCCTCCTTCCCTGACCTCCACCTCCTTCCCTCCTTCACCCCCATCTCCTCCTCCCCTCACCATCTCAGGTCACCATCAACACACGCGCCATATTTCACGCCCCCCCCCCCCCGGCGTTCTCTTAAGCGTCTATCTTTTCATCAGCGTGATAATCGCGTTCTGCGTTCTCCCGAGAGCGCTCAACGCCAACGCCAATTAATCCCTAAATCTCCCCCGCCCGCCCGCCCGCCCGCCGCCCACCCCGGTACCTGTTGGCCTTCAACTGGGTCGGGATTTATCGGAGTTTATTATCAATTAGGGAGTTTGTGAAGAGGACAACAAGCAATGAAGGGTGAATTACTGTACGGGGCGGCCTCTTGCCTTCCTACCTGAGGCCTCCTGCAGCACCTTCTGTGGGAGGAATACTTCCTTCTATATTTTTTTTTTAGTGGGGGCCGGTAAATCCTGCCGCCTTAACCCTCCCTCCTTCCCCTACCCCAGCACCCACCCCCACTAGACCCCCGCCCCTCCCCACCCCCTCCCTCCGAGTAACTTCCTCCTCCTCCTCCTCCTCCTCCTCCTCGTCGTCGTCTTTTCGCCTTTTTGTTGACGACGGAAGGGTTACATCATCGTCATCTACGCGTTAAATAGTCATCTTACTTTCCTGGTATCTGGTATTTTATTGTATTTTCCTGGTACTTTATTGTATTTTCCTGGTACTTTATTGTATTTTCCTAGTATTTGGGATTTTTTTTGGTATTTTCGTATATTTTGGGGCAATTTCGTGATTTTTTTTCCCTGAGACAAAACAAAGATGAAAATTTACCCAGAGATTGAACGTAACTCCTGAGGTAAAGGTGTTTGTAGGAGACCCAGGAAAATAAAAGAGACGCACACACAAACACACGTACATACACGGCCAGGAAACGTACATACAGGTAGGATATGTAGGTAAACAGTTAGGAAACGTGCGCATACCGGAAGGACATATGCGTAGTTTAGGACACGTGTGTACAGCCATATTCACACAAATCCACGACACACACACACACACACACACACACACACAATTAAGACACGTACACAAACACAACCAAGACACGTACACACAAAATCAACCAACCACGACACATACACACACACACAAAAACCAAGACACGTACACACAACCAAAACACAACCAAGAGACACACACACACACACACACACACACACACACACACACACACACACACACACACACACACACACACACACACGTACACACACACGACACGTACGCAGAGTCAACCAACCACGGATACACCCCCCCTCCCACCCCACGCCTCACAGTACCTCACCCTGATGAACAAAATGAACACACCACCACCGCCATTACGCCAACACACAGAGCGCGAAGTTGAACAGTTCTCTTGATCATGGGAGCAAGACGCAAACACCAGGCATTATTAGTGAACATTACGGTGCAGTTTTTTCCGTGATAATAACCTATAATAATTATGAGGAGAGAGAGAGAGAGAGAGAGAGAGAGAGAGAGAGAGAGAGAGAGAGAGAGAGAGAGAGAGAGAGAGAGAGAGAGAGAGAGACAACCTTTCATACAATAACAGTACCACCAAAACAACAACAAAACAATAACAACAAGCCAAACTAATAAGAACAAAAGGTAAACAGAACAACAACAACAACAACAACATTATTCTCACAAACCCAAACTAATAACAACAAAAGATAATAACACAGACAGACAGACAGACAGACAGACAGACAGACAGACAGAGAGACAGACAGGTGGAAGACACAGAAAAGGCGAGGAGGAACAGTTTCAAGGATCACCACCTGACACTCGAGGAACACCCAGGTAAGGTAAGGTATTGAGTGGCTGTAGGTAACCCTTTGAGACCGAGGCAGGTAAACTCATCAAGTATTTGTAGATCACTGGGAGAAGGAATTGTTTTTTATTCAATATTTGTCTATATATTTTTTTTCTTCACATTATTGATGCTATAATTTCGTAAATGATATAGACACGAGTAATAATTGAAGCACCTGTAGTTATGACCTTGTTAAATAATGGTTAATAACTTTGGTAATTGAAGCACCTGTAGTTGTGACCTTGTTAAATAATGGTTAATAACTTTGGTAATTGAAGCACCTGTAGTTGTGACCTTGTTAAATAATGATAAATAACTTTGGTAATTGAAGCACCTGTAGTTATGACCTTGTTAAATAATGGTTAATAACTTTGGTAATTGAAGCACCTGTAGTTGTGACCTTGTTAAATAATGGTTAATAACTTTGGTAATTGAAGCACCTGTAGTTGTGACCTTGTTAAATAATGATAAATAACTTTGGTAATTGAAGTACTTAAATCAATCAATCAATCACCATCACTAACATCGATATCTGTCAAAAATTACTACAGTGACCTTTGTATTTTAAGGAACATGACGCAGATGATATTGCAACCTCTCTCTCTCTCTCTCTCTCTCTCCATACCTCGTACACACAAAAACAAAAAGAAAACGAAAAAATATAAAGTTGAACAAGAAAAAAAAAATACATCAAACAAGGTAAAACTACAGTGGTTGTATTCCAGTGGTACACAATGCTTCAAACTTTCATTCTTCTACGCAAAGGTATGGTGCATTTTGGCATAGCTCGGCTAACATGACTCACAGACGGACGGACAAGATGCCAAGATTAGGACAAAAGATTTTAATCCCAATTTTGTCACTAAAGTTGTTACGTTAAATGACAAAAGCATACAAGAGTGGCGGCATACTAAAGTGGTGGCATAGAGTAGGGGGCATACAATAGTGCCGGTATACAGTAGGGGGGCATACAACGGTGATGAACAGTGGTGGCATACAACAGTGATGGCATACAGTAGGGGTAGGGGGGCATACAACAGGAACGGACCAACAGCAGTAAGAAATCCATAAGATGTTTAGTGAGTCCATAGATAATGCCCTGTTGAGGCTCTCTCTCTCTCTCTCTCTCTCTCTCTCTCTCTCTCTCTCTCTCTCTCTTAACAATTCCCCCTCTTTTTTTTATTCATCAATAAGCTAACAACCTTCCCTCTCCCTCTCACCTCCCACTCACTCTCCCCTCCCTCTCACTCCAATAACTCAACACCTTACCTTCCCTCCTTCTCCCTCTCACCCCCCCTCCACTCTCACTCACCTCCCTCTCCTTCTCCCTCCAACAACCCTAACACCCCCCTCACTCTCCCTCTCACCTCCCACTCTCCCTCCAATAACTTAACACCTTCCCTCGCTCCCAATCCCCAAAGCCCTCTCAATAATTCCATCTAGCACGGCCCCTCTAGGCTTGCCGTAATCCCGACACGTGAAACACACTACTGTGCCTTCATGTTCCAGGAGAAAATTTTATAGCGACCAGTGGATAGATGGCAACAACAAGCTGTGTGTGTGTGTGTGTGTGTGTGTGTGTGTGTGTGTGTGTGTTTTCTCTGTCTCTAGTAATAATATCCTACTTCTTCAACACTATACTGTAAAATTCAATATATAATTTAAGACCAAAAAAAAAAAAAAATCAAATGGTTCCTTGATCACCTCATCTAACAATATACCTCAGTTCACCTCACATTAGATTTAAAACCTTTTTCCCCATGACTTACGAACCACGGGTCAGGTTTTCCTTCCAAGCTTCGCCTAACATAAAACCCTGAGAGCATCACCCTCCTCCTCCAGGTCACCTCATCAGACATACGACACAAACACCACCATCACCTCATCCGCCGTGTTTATGGTCTGGTTAGGGTTTATAATCCACCCGGTTGATCGTATTCGAAATCCTCCGTGTAAAAAAAAGAGCCTCAGTGGTGCAGTTCGCTCATTAGATATGGCCAACAACTACTACCATTAGCTCATCATCTGTGTTTACGTTCTTACACGACCCTTCTAATCTGCCGCCTTTTGTCTCGTTGAAAATCTGTAATCCTTTTTTTTTTTTTGCTTCTCCAGGGCAATTCGTCTCATTATGTATGCTCAGATAACTACCATCTTTAACTCATCCGCTGGTTAAAGGCATCACCCCACACACACACACACACACATACACACACACACACACACACACAGAAAAAGAACGACACAAAAACAGAGAATCGTGGACGTGCTGCCAAAACATGCCCGAGACATCCCCCAATGAGGGAGTTTTTGCTCATAAAGGGATATTAAGAAGCCTACTTGACATACTTGATCAGTCTGTAGCAGTTATGTCGGTATGCCGGCCACACACACACACACACACACACACACACACACACACACACACACACACACACACACTGTTTTATAGACCACAAATTGTCGTGTGGGTCAGCTTCCGCCTTTTTGGTTGTGTTGTTAAGTGTTTGGCTACTACTACTACTACTACTCCGTGGTCGTTCACTGGGTCACTGTGCCTCTCCTCGGGTCGTATACTTTAGAGTGATTTAAGACGACTCGACGACTCTGAGATATACAGCAGTACTCGGTGGTCTTCACGTGACAGGTCGCACGTAAGTAATGGTGTTTTCTTAAGTAAATTGGTCTGACTTGGAGGAATTTGGTGTTAATAGGTCGTAACTCTGGTGTGTGGGGGTAGTTCTTATAACTGAGAGTATAATGTTGACCACTTTCGGGCAGTAAGGTTCAGTGGTCGTATCTCAAATTAAGCTGTTTATATTTCAGAGGTCGTATACGGGGTCCTATAACATAAGCAGTTTACCTTAGGGTGTGTGAAGGTCGTACCGTGGGGTGACTAAAGGAGTTTCTTAAAGTACGACCTTATAGCTGTTGGTTGTTGTCATGAGGAGCACCCAGAGTCGTCCTTGAGTGTTACATAATCCTGGCCGTGCTTGAGAGTGACCATGGGGTCGTACTCAAGGCACTCTCCTATTCAAGGACGACCCTCGACGCTCAAGTCCGGGGCGAGGAGTGTCTCTGAGGTCTTCCTCGAGAAGAAGCCAGAAGGTCACACTCATCCTGGTGAAGTCACAGCCTCACCACCCACCACCCTCACCACTCACTACCCCCACCACCACCCAGACAACTCTCACCACCACCACTCACCACCCCCACCACCACTCGCCACCACCACTCACCTCCTCACCGCCACAGAATCCACCAAAATGTCACGACTCGACCCATGGCGGTGAACTTGAAGCACAAACTAAGAGGGTTAGCGGAGAGGTAGACGAGAGGAGAGACAAGCAGAGGGTGTAAGATACTTTACTTGTGTGTGTGTGTGTGTGTGTGTGTGTGTGTGTGTGTGTGTGTGTGTGTGACTCATAAGACTGTTCCTACTCTCACTTTATTGACTTTATTTTCATCAGTGGATCAATTAGTTTGTCTCTACTCGCATTTACACCACATTAACACCAGGCCAGTTGGTATTATGGCTTCTCTCGTGGATCAAGAGAGCTGTTTCTACCTGTGGTCTTCTAGCTAGGAGGTAAGTAGGCCAATTTATCGTCATTATTTAGATGCGGAGAGAGGAGATTTCGTCCCTGGGTCTATTAAGAGGAGGAAGAGGGAGAGGGCAAAGAGGAGGAAGGTACAGAGGTAGAGGAAGAGGTAGGAAGAGGAGGAGAGAGAGGAGAGGAGAGATGAAGAGGAGAAGGAGGTGGAGAAGAGAAAAGGAGGGGGATAAAGAGGAGACGGAGAGGAGGAGGGAAGAAGGAGAAGGAAGAAGAGAAAGAGGGAGAGGAGAAAAAGAGGGAGAAGAGGAAGATAAATAGGGAGAAGACTAGAAAGAAGGACAGAAGAAGGAAGAGGGAGAGGAGAAAAAGAGGGAGAAGAGGAAGATAAATAGGGAGAATACTAGAAAGAAGGAAGAGGGAGAAGGAAGAAGATAAAGAGGAAGAGGAGCCATAAGACTCACAAGAGCCTAAAAGCCACACATTGATCTCCACGAGGTTAAAAAAAAAAGACATTAAAAAACCATTGACCACGATAACAACCCTTGCTACCTGGTGACCGTCCACTCAGGTGTTTCAATGGTTAATTACTATTAATTGACTATTACCACTAGCTTAATTGAAGGGTAATTATCTAAAACAATTTTCTATTCATTTACGTTTCACATTTCAGCTTGTGTGAACCTTTCTGTAGTTTTTAATAATAAGGTTGGAGAAGAAATTCGATTTTTGTTTCATTGGGTTTCATAAAGTTGAAAATATTTTGTATTTTTCAATTACATATTAAAATTATATTAGAAATTTGGCGATTTTTTTTTCAATTACATTTTTATAAAGTTTGATTTAAAATATATATCAAAAAAATTTCACACTACATTATATAATTTCCATTTTAAAATTCATCTTTTATTATATATGCAAATTGACTCCCTATAACAATCAACGTAATGTAAATATATTTTTTTAATAAATAATTGTGTTATATTTTGTTCAATATTTGCAACAATTATATATTTTTTTTATTTGTACATATTGTTTGTCTCTTGTAATTATTTATTTCCTTATCGCAGTTTCTTTCTTCCTTATCATTTATCTTTATCTATATAATTTCTTCTTTGTTATTCCTATTTTGTTACTTAGCTCTCTCTCTCTCTCTCTCTCTCTCTCTCTCTCTCTCTCTCTCTCTCTCTCTCCCCGTCTACCGTTCCGTCACTAAGGTGTTAAAAATATCATTATAAAATAACGAAAAGTTGCAAGTCTGAACATCGCTGAATAAGTTGTGAACAAATGCCTAGACTTTTTTGAACATGTAGAACAAAATTATGAACAAAGAAATTAACACCAGAAGAACACTGACAACGAAATTATGACAATATTTTTTTATGAACATCGTATATGGTTATGCGATATGAAATCCAATATGACTTTGAACACTGTTGAACATTTAAATATAATCAATGAGATGAGTGAACATTTTCAAATATGAACACTGAACAGTAGTATAATCAATATGAACACTGAACACCCTTAAATCTAATTACCGTGAACAATGAACAATATAAAAATAAAAACAACTTTGAACACAATTGTAAAAAAACTGAACTACCAATATAATTAATATAAACAATGAACACTTAATACAACAAATAATAAGAACGGTGAACATGTGATCAGAAGAAAAAACCCGGATATAACATTTTGAACAAATTTCGTTTTAGTGAAAGAACAAAGCTACACTACACACATTATATAATTAATCTGAGCAGAGGATTTAGCGGGATTACAAAAAGATTACTGTAATTTTGAACACCAGACAAAGCGATAATACATCTCATTAATCCGAACACAGATATTGGTAAAAAAATTCATTAATCCGAACACCAAAATTTATGACAAAATTTTAAACCGAACACCGATTAAGAAGCAAAATAATTCGAATAACAGCAAATCAATAATATGAACACCTCCCAATTATCCGAACAATACCGAAAGTTAGAACAAATATGAACAAAAATATTTCGAACACCAACGCTATAACCAAACCAGCTTCTTTAATTTTGAACATTGAACACGTGAGTTTACTTTGAACAACCTATTAATCAGTCAGATATATTAATGTGAACAAGCAAACTGAACATCAAACATCACACTAAAATAAGTTCCCATTATTATGAACACTTATGAACAGAATAATGTGAATATTGAACATATTGAACAATGAACAAAAGAAATATCACACACCGCGTCTCATAAATTTGAACAATGAACACATCAACATGGAAAAAAATCCCATCTGCTCTTATCGTTCAACGCCGCCAAATTGAACATGTGATAACTTAAAACTGAACACGAACACCTTAAATAATAAAAAAAGCTATGAGCCTTGAACAAAAAATACTTCCACTGTAAATTGAACTTCTCTCACTAATTTGAACACTGAACATAAGAGCAGTATCCCCTTACTAAAAAGAGCGTTATTTGATGTTATTTTGAACAGTTGGCGCCCCGAATCAGCCATTACCGTAACTCATAAATAAAACATTTATTTCTTTTCCAGGGTGAGGGGGGGGGAGAAGGGGTGTGAGGGGGCCTAGAGGGGTGAGGGAGAGGGGCTAGTGGGTGAGGTAAGGGGAGGGAGGGAGGGGGAAGGAGTTAGGAGGGCCCTAAGCGGATATGGAAATTATATAAGCAGGTGCGCCTAATGCAGTGCTATCAAATGATCCAAATTGAAATTATATATATATATATATATATATATATATATATATATATATATATATATATATATATATATATATATATACACACAGTATATACCGGTATATATGTACAGTATTATAATAAAAATACAATAGAAATAATGTAATGACTGATGATGTTAATAATAATAATAATAATAATAATAATAATAATAATAATAATAATAATAACAATAATAATCTCCCAGACCTTTACCACCCTATGTAAAATATTTCACTGTTAATACAAATATATAACAGCTTATCTCTACATTATATTATTTATTTACATATTTTTCGATTTTCATTTTTTTCCGGGCGTTTAATGTTTCACCTGAAGGATCTATTGTAGAGGGAGTTCGATGCGCTTTTATTTTCGATTCGACGCGTTTAAGTTTTTTCGGCGTCTATACTTTTGTGGTCTCCAAAAGTAGATTTTTTTTCAATTCTTAAATGAGTTTATTTTTTGTCTTAATGCGTTTTTATTTTCGATTCGACGCGTTTAAGTTTTTTTGGTATCTATACGTTTGCGGGTTCCAAAAGTAGTTTTTTGTTTCACTTCTTAAATGAGGTTTTGTCATGATACGCTTTTGTTTTCGATTCGATGCGTTATTGTTTTTTTGGCATCTATACTTTTGTGGGTTCCAAGAGTAGTTTCTTTGTTTCATTTCATGAGGTTTTGCCATGATGCGCTTTTGTTTTTCTGGCATCTATACTTTTGAGGGTCCCAAGAGTAGTTTTTTGTTTCACTTCTTAAATGAGCTTCTTTTTTCCTGTCATGATGCGCTTTTGTTTTCCATTGAAGAGCTTTAGTTTTAAACTCCTAGTTGTTGCTTTCTTCTTTCTTTCATTTCTTTTCTTTCTTGACCTGATGCGCTTTTCTTTCCCCCTAATGCACTTTCATTCTGATTATGTCTTGGGAGGGAGGGAGGGGAGGAGGAGGGGGTATTTGTGAATAAGTCCGCCTGCCGCAGTATCTCATTCTGAATTGAAATTTCTCGCTTTGACTCGGTAATTCCCCGTTGTTATTATTATCATCATTACTATTATCTCTATTTTATATCTTTTTATGTAATATTCCTACAACAATAATAATAATAATAATAATAATAATAATAATAATAAGATACGGCAAAATATATCGCAACTTAACCCTCCCCCTTTACTATATCTCTTGGCGATAATGGAAGTGAAAGAGAATGGAAGAGGATAAAGAGGGGGAGACGGAGGCAATAATGGATGGACGGAAGGGAAGGTGGTAAGACGAGGGAGGTGGAGGAAGGGGTGAGAAGGAGAGAGAGAGGGGAAGTGAAGAGATGAGGGAGAGGAGGGGAAAGGAAGGAAGGAAGAGACTAGTGAAAGATGTAGGAAGGAGAGGAGATAACGAAGGAGGGAAGAAGGGAAGGTACAGGATGAAGGACAGGATAGGAGTGAGGAGATGGAGAAAAGACAGAAAGAGGGACAGAAGTACAGAGAAGAGAGACAGTAGAAGAGAATAAAGAGGGGGGAAAGAGATAGAAGGATGAAAGACATGTGAAGGAAAGGGTGCAGGATACGAAGTGGAGAAAGGGATGGAGGAGGAGGAGGAGAAATAGGAGGAGATGCGAAGGGGTAGTGTAGGAGGAAGGGGAGGGGGGTAGGGGAGGGGAGGGTAGGGAGGTAGGGGGGGAAGGGAGGGAGGGAGCATAAATTACCAGGTGGGGAGATGGTCGGTGCGGCGTGGCCTCAACTTGTCTCCAATCAAGTGTGACGAGATGGTCCATTATCAGGCTTGATGCGGTTTTAATCCTCATGACCCCCATCCTCCACCTTTACCTCTCCTCCCCCCTCCCTCCCTCCCTCCCAATCTCCAGTGAAGCCGCCCGCCGCCCGCCTAAGGCCGCCCCTCCGCCGACCCGCCATAAGGGTGGAAGACGCCCCGGGACCCTGAGACACCCCCACCCCGCCCTTGGACTCCGTAAATCCACCACCAACCTACTAATTTTTGTCATATTTCTCCCGCGATTACCGTCATTGCGCGATGCATCCGTAATTTGCCGCGCGAGGTTTTTTTTTTTAATATATATATCGCGAGGAGACTGCCATTGTTTTTTTGTGTTTTTCCCTGGGTTGGTCTGCAGCGTCGGAGCTGTTAAGGTTATAAATCAGACTTTAATTACATTGTACGTTGTGTCGAAGCTAATCGGTGCATTCAGGGCCGCCGGAGAAGACCCGCGGATAAACCGAACTCCGCTTATACCGTCCCCTTCCACCCTCTAAGCGGTGTGGGACGGAGAGCCGGCGAACGGACACAGGTTCAGACAGGAGGGAGCGAGCGGCCGGCCAGCGTTCCTGGAGGTCTCTTAACCCTTTCGTGTCGCGTCTAATAGACATATTTCACACGCTAATGATTTCATTCATTCATTTCAAGAGGCGGTGTGGTTGTACGCCAGGCGTCCGCTCCACTCTCGCCCCTATTGTGTTTACATAACCCAGCGCGGCGCCTTGTGGGCTACCAGATCACTTTTAACTGTACGGCGGCGTTTACACCTGTTTTACCTGTTTACCTGTTTTACACCTCCATTGTGTTTACGCTAAGAATCATCGGACGGCTCTAACTGCTGTGTTTAAGCTTGATTTACACTCCCACTGTGTTTACATAAAGACTTATCAAGACGATTTTTACAGCTGCGATTACACTTGTTTTATAATTTCCTTGTGTTTACAGAGAGACCAACCAAGCGATGTTTACAACTAAATACCCTCACATATTTACACACCCACTCTGTTTACACTGGTTTACACCTCACTGTGGCTAAGGTATGGTTAATCGGGAGGATTTTTACAGCGGAACTGACATCTGTGTACGCAGGACCATTACGGTTGATGTTTACGCACCTCACTTCACAGAATACCGCAAGGTGATTTACAGCGCTACTAAACAGGAAAATTCACACGGATAATTACTTAGATACTTACATTTACATTCATAATAAATACCACAAGATAATTTAAGGCTATTTACACTTATTACACTAACATTAAGAAAATATTTACACTCCACTTACAAAATTATTTAAGACTATTTACGAAAACACGTTTACACCCATATTTACAAGATTTTTTACAGCCTACTTTACAGAGGCATTGATATATTTTTCAAAGCAATGGATGAAAATTTACAACTGCTTTAGCAAGATTAAAAGTTGCGTTAGCGGAGACATTTGCAAATTAAATGTTATTATACCGTAATGAAGATAATTTATTTACAATAGTCAATAAGATGCATAGTAATAATAATAATAATAATAATAATAATAATAATAATAATAATAATAATAATAAACAATTAATTATCATAAATTAAAATAAAATTATCACCCAAGTAACCACAACAAAAAGAGATCAGATTTTTCACAATAACACAAATCATATTAATCATGAAATCTGAAACTAATGTCCGATTTATTTATTTTTTTACTTTTGGGTGAAATCTGGAAAGAAAATCGGAAGATACGAGATTTATTTTGTCACGTTATATGGAATTAATTAATTATATATCTACTGTTGTATAAAATTACTACAATAATGTATTCCGTTTGACGTAAAAATACAATAAATTATTTTGTTAGACTAAAAAATACAATACAATACGGTACTTTATTTTACGTAAAAATACAACATATTTTTTGTTATATCAATACGCAAAATTACAACACATCAATTATTATACGCAAAAGTATACCACAAATATAACTGTATTAACTAACCCGAATATAATAAAAAAAACGCGATAACCTAACCCATATAAACTAATATACTAGAAAAAATATAATAAAAAATATATCATACCACATCACACCTGCCCCGCATATCTACCAATATATAGCACTATTTAACACCGCAAATCCACCATTATATATTTCAAGGAGTATATTAATACCGAGTAATATAACACCGCATAGTATAATAAAACCACTATCCGATATAACTGAAGAAATATATAACAATACCAATATAACCCGAAATACCGATAACGGAATATAGCTAACTGTACTATCCGATATATCTGAAGGAATATATATGGCAATGCTATATATTAAAACCCGATATATTTTGCCGATATACCTTTTATAACACTATAAAATGTAGCCGATATTTTCCACCACATAACGAAGTCTCTCTCTCTCTCTCACTAATCATCTAGACTAATTTGAGTCAATTACACTTTATCCCACCTAACCTAACCACCGCTAACTACCTCAATAACGAGCAACCCTTAACTACCAGCTGCGTAGACCACAAACAATATCCTCTCCCCACACTCGCCAAAATCTCCCTCATTTTTCCCCAGATTCTCCATTACTCTCCCCAGAATTTCCCTAGAATCTCCCCTATTCTACCTAAAATCTCCCCCACCCTCCCCAAAATCTCCCCCACCACTGTGTACACGGGTATAATTTCGACTATTACTCATAAATGTTTAGCCAACCTAGTCTCAATTATACGATCTGATGTGATGAATGTTAACAAGAGCATCGTAACCCATCTGAAGGGGGTTTTCTTTTCCTGTTTTAAGGGGTTCTGTTGTTATTTAAGGGATTATCTTGCTATTTAAGGGTTTATCGGGCTATTTAAGGGGTTTGTTGTTATTTTAAGGGGTTCTGTTGTTATTTAAGGGATTATCTTGCTATTTAAGGGTTTTTCGGGCTATTTAAGGGGTTTGTTGTTATTTTAAGGGGTTCTGTTGTTATTTAAGGGGTTCTGTTGTTATTTAAGGGATTTTCTTGCTATTTTAAGGGGTTCTGTTGTTATTTAAGGGATTATCTTGCTATTTAAGGGTTTTTCGGGCTATTTAAGGGGTTTGTTGTTATTGAATTGTTCCTATGTTTGCCCTCCCTCACCCCCTCCTCACTTCCCCTCCCAAACGTCTCCCTCACCCCTTCCTTTCCCCTCCCTCATCATTTCTCCCCCCCACCCTCCCTTATCTCCTCAACTCCTCTTTTAAATACTTCTCAACAAACTGCCTAACGACCATTAGCGGCTAAACGACCATGGTATAAGGCAATCACCATTCAAGGATTAAAAGGCGTTCACCCCTTTGTATTAATTCACACGTACCCAAGTCCCCCTTTTAAAAGATATAACGTAAACACAGTAATGCCGCCCCCTCCTCCCCACCTCATCCCCCTCCCCACCGTTCGATAATTGAGCTGCGCGTTTTTCCTCCCTCTCTCCCCCCCCATCTTTTCCTCTCTAACCTCTTTCCCCTTCCCCACCCCTTTTCTCATTTTCCGTTTCTCTCCCCCACCCTCTTTTTCCTCCCACCCCCTCCCCTACTTCCCTTTGCCACTCCGCCTCCCTATTCACCTCCCCTTCCCCAAACGGTTGTCAACAAACGATCTAATGACCATTAGCGGTTATTCGATGATTGTGTTCAGTAATTACCATCTGAACTTATAAATTATGACTTCAATAACACGGTAGGTAATTAAGGGGCGTAACCCATTTACATAATCTCTCTCTCTCTCTCTCTCTCTCTCTCTCTCTCTCTCTCTCATCATCTATCAATTTATCTGCTAATCTAAATGTTACGAACCCTAACGTAGTTGAACCTAATTTAATCTGACCAAACGTACTCTAACCTAACCACCAATTAGACCCCTTGCTAATTGGTCCCCCGGTAGTTACAAATAAACAAGTATTAACATTACAAACTAACTCTTAACTACCTGGTGTGTGTGTGTGTGTGTGTGTGTGTGTGTGTGTGTGTGTGTCATTAGTAGTCAAGGGTACACACACCCAGACTCATTAATCCCACAAACTTATTAATTAGGATACTCACCTGTAATTAGTGGTGATCCTAAGGCATTGTCAAACTACCTGTGTGTGTCATTTGAGTGCTAACTATCACTATGCTCGTTTATGTGTGTAATTGGCCTGGATAATAACAGACTGTCCTTGTAACAACACTCGCAATAACTCAAGAACCTTACCAGTGATTAATGTTATTTGGGGGGGGGGGGTTAAAACGAGCGAATTACCTTTATTGATTATATAAGTGATTGAGTCGAGTCAGGTTTCATTCGGCTCGTAACTCCGACTCATCTGAAGTCAATCACAATATTTAACGAATCTAATTTTGTTCCGTTTTATGGAGTCACCTAAAGATTCACCCCACGAGCTTATTTCACCTTTAGATCTGCCACAGCTTACTTTACCTGGAGATTTTCTCATCCCCAAGCTTAATGTACCTGAGAATTCGTCATCCCCAGCTTATTTCACTTGAAGATTAAATATCATAATACACACTAACCTAACCTAACCTAACCTAACCTAACCTAACCTAACCTGATCCTCCAGCTATAGTGTTTACAATTTACAAACAATCATTATTGTTTACGGTAGAAAAAGCCCTTGTTTATCGTAGTCTGTTTACTTATAGACGATCTTCGACATAAACAACTCCTCCAACCATATTCTCACGGGTTACAAACAAGATTTTATTGTCTACCCGTCCAACACGTATTAGCAAACAAACAAACACCACATTAAAAATACCTTATAATTACATACAGTTAAAACACTCAATTAATAACAACTCGTAAAACAAACACACACACACACACACACACACACACACACACACACACCATGGACTTAAAAAAAATGGCTTTAAAACACCTAATACTCACAAACATGAACCAAAACAGCATATGGTGACGCTAACCACAAAACACACACTACCACACCACCACAAACTAACCAGATCACACCCACCAAAGTACTCGTTCCTCCTACTCCTGGCCACACTACTACACCACCTCCTCTCAACCATAAAATGACACTACCACCACCACCACCACCAACTACCACCTCTACTACTACTACTACTACTACTACTACTATTACTACTACTCCTTCTATTATTACTACTACTACCACCTCCACTACCACCATCCCAACTATCACCCTCACCACCACCACAACCATCACCCTCACTACCACCACCACTATCACCACTACTACTAGCATCATCATCAGCTCCTTAAGCACGATCCAGGTAACCAGCCAGTGTTACAAATGAGCACCTTGGACAACTACCTCGTCTCCCCCCGCGGCGCCGTCTAACAACCATCACTAACTACCGCTTACCACCGCTATCACCTCAACCGTAACCACTACCACCACCATCATCATCATCATCTTGCCGCGACCCCCCCTCATCATCTTGCCGCGACCCCCCCCCTCCCCTCTGACCAACCAACCCCCCCACCTCCCCGACCCCACCCCACCCACCACCTTCTCCAAGCTAACCTCCACTGCAGACTGAGAGTTGAAGGATTATTATTGACTCTCTCTCTCTCTCTCTCTCTCTCTCTCTCTCTCTCTCTCTCTCCTCTCTCTCTCTCCTTACAAATCAGAATAAATCGAACGCGACCAATCACAATCAGATACAATCTCAAGCTAATACACACAATAAGGGCCAATTAGAGGAAGCGGTCCAGGATATCAAAATATTTGTTAACCCCTTGCCTCAGCGTCCCCCCCTCCCCACTCCCTCCACACGTACAATTGTGTTAATTAATCAATACTGGTTTTAAGGTTTTAAGATAATAATTATGACGATGATAATTATAGTATTATAACAATGCCGGTGTTAAGATGATGATGATAACGATAATAATGATGATGATAAAGTAATACTATAAGAACAACAACACTAATAGTATGATGATGATGATGATGATGATGATGATGATGATGATGATGATGATGATGGTGGTGGTCAAATCTCTTACCATTACCAAAAAATTAACCACATCCAGAAAACTCAAAATAATGTTTCTTTCTACAGGTACAGGTACAAGCCCATGTACAGGTGCAAGCCCATGTACAGGTGTAAGTCCAGGTACAGGTACAGGTACAGGTACAGGTACAGGTACAGGTACAGGTCCAGGTCCAGGTACAGGCTCAGGTACAAGCCCAGGTACAGGTACAGGTCCAGGTACAGGTACAGGTCCAGGTACAGGTACAAGCCCAGGTACAGTCAGGGTAAAAAAAGGCCCTGTTTGCTGTCCCTCCCATCTCTGAACTCCAAGACTTATGAACCAGTGACTCCGAGACGGCACACGGTTGCTTCACCTATGGGTTACCTCGCCCACACATACCCCCGTCTGTTTCTTGTCTGTCTTCCTGTTATTCTGTCTGCCTGTTTGTTATTCTGTCTATCTGTTTGTCTGTCTGTTATTGTTATTTTGCCTGTCTGTCTGTCTGTTCTTGTCTGTATTTACCGTATAAAATCTTGTCTGTCTGTAGTCTAACTTTCTGGTCTGTTTCTTGTCTGTCTGTCAATGTCTTGTTCATCTGTCTTATTCACTCTTTTATCTTTGTGTCTGCCACCCTGTCTGCTGGCCCCTCTGTCTGCCACCCTGTCTGCTGGCTCCTCTGTCTGCAAACCTGCCTGCTGGCCCCTCTGTCTGCCAACCTGCCTGCTGGCCCCTCTGTCTGCCAACCTGCCTGCTGGCCACTCTGTCTGCCAGCCTGCCCTGCTGGCCTCCTGTCTGTAACCTGCCTGCTGGCCCTCTGTCCTGTGAAAACCTGCCTGCTGGCCCTCTGTCTGCCAACCCCACCTGCTGGCCACTCTGTCCTGCTTCCCTGCTGGCCCCTCTGTCCTGCCAGCCTGCCTGCTGGCCACTCTGTCTGCCAACCTGCCTGCTGGCCACTCTGTCTGCCAGCCTGCCTGCTGGCCCTCATCTGCCAACCTGCCTGCTGGCCCCTCTGTCCTGCCAACCTGCCTGCTGGCCTCAGTCCTGTAGCCTGCTGCTGGCCCCTCTGTCTGCCAACCTGCCTGCTGGCCACTCTGTCTGCCAACCTGCCTGCTGGCCACTCAGTCTGCCAACCACCTGCTGGCCCCTCTGTGCAACCTGCCTGCTGGCCCTCCAGTCTGCCAACCTGCCTGCTGGCCCTCTGTCTGCCAGCCTGCCTGCTGGCCCTCCTGTCTGCCAGCCTGCTGCTGGCCCTCTGTCTGCCCAGCCTGCACTGCTTCCAGCCTCTGTCTGCCAACCTGCCTGCTGGCCTCTGTCCTGCCAACCTGCCTGCTGGCCACTCTGTCTCTTAGCCTGTCTGCTGGCCCCTCTGTCTGCCACCCTGTCTGCTGGCTCCTCTGTCTGCAAACCTGCCTGCTGGCCCCTCTGTCTGCCAACCTGCCTGCTGGCCCCTCTGTCTGTCTCACTTCCTACTTGGCAAACCCCGTTAAATAAAAATCAACCTCGAGATCACAAAGATATTTAAAAAAAAATATTTCCTTTAGTGACGTCACAAGAGGAATATGGTCCCCAAAATTCTCTATGGGTAATAAACATCGATGACGTCACTCAAGATCCAGTGACCAATAACATTACGGTTAATAAAATATATAAATCAGGTATATAAATAGATATAATATGTAGAAGACAAAATAAACATTTATAAACGATAAATATTTCTATATATATATTTATTTATTGATAGAAATGTATATATTCTTTACCAGAGAATTCGCAGTCTCTCTTTCTCTGTCTCGTCACTGGAAACCTTCTCGTTTGGAAATCACGTACAAGTTTTATTTTACAGGTGGATATTCAAACGCGTCCGAGCAAGCTACATGTCCGTGTTCTTGTCACTGGTCAAAACTTTGTCCTCTGGGTCACTCACCACCAACAGCAAACGTTTCGTCGCTCTTATCGAGGCCACCCACCAATCAACGTTTGTCGCCCGTGTCTCGTGTTTGCGTCTCTCTCTCTCTCTGTTTACAAATTTTTCCTTTCTTTTTTTTGGGGGGGGGAGGGGTGGTGGTGGATCTCTCAAGGGCATCTCAATTGTTGGTTTCCTGATGGTGGGTGAAAATTAATCCGTTTTCCTCGATATTCACATTTATTTTGTCCTCGTGGGGGTTTTGAAGGGGTTAGTTATCCTCGTGGTGGTTCCTCAAGGGGTTTAGTTGTCCTCGTGGTGGTTCCTGAAGGGGTTTAGTTGTCCTCGTGGGGGTTTTGAAGGGGGTTAGTTGTCCTCGTGGTGGTTCTGAAGGGGTTAGTTGTCCTCGTGGTGGTTCTGAAGGGGTTTAGTTGTCCTCGTGGTGGTTCCTGAAGGGGTTGGTGTCCTCGAGGTGGTTCTGAAAGGGGTTAGTTGTCCTCGAGGTGGTTCTGAAAGGGGTTAGTTGTCCTCGAGATGGTTCCTGAAGGGGTTAGTTGTCCTCGAGGTGGTTCTGAAGGGGTTAGTTGTCCTCGTGGTTCCATAAAGTTAGTTGTTCTTGCAGCTAAACAAACGCTGAAGTCAATCGTTGCTTCGTGGCCGTGAAATCACTGCCAGAGCGAGCAATCAGCAGCGTCAGGTGTTCCCTTTACCACGCAGTGATGCAATTAAGGAACCTCCGCCAGGCTAACGTACGCCAGTCTTTATAGCAAATCGAAACGTTTGTGTCCTAAAAGCCACTTAAACGTTCATATTCACGTGACTAATAAAAAAAACGTTATCTTCAAGTGGCCAGATTATAAAATGTTAATCTCCACGTGGCCACACAAACGTTCATCTCCACGTGGCCACACAAACGTTCATCTCCACGTGGCCACAAACGTTGCCTGATGCCGCCACGTCGTGTAGCCTCGTAAACCCAAACTTTGGTCTTGGCTGAACTTTGCACGCCAACACCAAGTCTTTTTTGTTTTAGTTTTTATCCATTTTCTCCTCGCCGGCGGGGGAATTTAGCGATCAATGTGTGTGTGTTTGTGTGTGTGTGTGTGTGTGTGTGTGTGTGTGTGCGTGTGTGTGTGTGTTGTGTGTGTGTGTGTGTGGTGTGTGTGTGTGTGTGTGTGTGTGTGTGTGTGTGTGTGTGTGTGGTGTGTGTGTGTGTGTGTGTGTGTGTGTGTGTGTGTGTGTGTGTGTGTGTGTGTGTGTGTGTGTGTGTGTGTATTTATCACACATACAAAGTTTTCTGCCGCTTTACAATACAGGGCAGTCAGACAGACGCTGATCCTGAATTCTTAGCATTCCCAGCGCCTGCTGGGTTACTACACACACACACACACACCCCACTAAAATATCCTGATATTACATCATGGCAATGTGACTTCACGACGTCCTGGGATGAGCCCTGAAGAGCCTCACGGTGTCACGATTTGGGTTCACGTCCGGGGGCGTTGTACAGGGGCGGAGGGAGGAAAGGGGAGGGAGGGAAGGGGGCAGGGAGGGAGGGAAGGGGGCAGGGAAGGGGGGGAACAGCTGTCGAGTCATTCAACCCTTTAAGCTTGCAGCAAGCAACGGTAAAGTGTGGTGGGGGAGGTGGTCTGGCTGTCATGGTACGGGCAGACATGAGGTCCGGAAACACCACCACCACCACCACCAACACCACTACTACTACTACTACTACCACAGTCTCCACTACCACAACTACCACCGGTACCACTACTACTACCACAGTCACCGCCACTACTACTAACACAGTCACCACCTACCAACACCACCACTCCTAATACCACCACCATAACCACCACACCACCAACAATAACACCATTACCACTCTCAACATCACCACCACTACCAACACCACCACAACCACTACCACCAACACGAGCATTGTCATTGGTCAAAGGATTAGAGGAGAGCGTCACGGTCAGTGAACACCACCACCACCACCACCATCCACACCATCCACACCACCACCACCACCATCCACACCATCACCACCATTCTCCCATCTCCAACCCAAACACCATCCCCTACCTCCAACCACATCACCATCCCCACCACTATCATTCAACTCACCATCACAACATACTCTAACTCTCTGGCACCATAAACACCATCACACAAGTCAATGACGTACTGTTGTCCTGCATATTTTCACGTCAAGTTTGAGTTATCTAGTTAGTGAATGATAAACGAAAAACATAAGAATAGAACCAAGGATCGAAGCAATGAACCGTCACGTCAATTCAGGTGCCAAAGAACGAACCTTGAACGCTTCGATTCGTATGAGCAGAATCAGTTATGAACCTGAAGAACTTAAAACCCCCAATCAGTTCGAGGTGATCCAGTTACAAAACGAAAAAAAAAATAATAATTATGTTTCACTTTGTTCAAGTTAGAATGAGTCGAACGAGTCACGAACCTGAACCAGCGATGTTTCAATTGGTTCGAACAGATCCAATTACCAAAAGTAAAGGTAAAAACAACATAAAGGTTCAATTCGTTCAAGCAGATCCAGTTACGAATCCAAATCAGTGTGGCTTCAATTCGTTCGAGCATATCAAGTGACAAAGCAGGAAAAAACTACAAGCTTCAATTGGTTTCGATCCCGAGTACAGGAGTAACAAACCAGCCCATGAAAATCGACCCTACAGACCCTCTTGTTATAGGATACTGGGATACTACCACGACTAATGCTACCACTACAACAACTACTACTACTACTATAACTACCACCACTACAACAACTACTACCACCACCACCACTACTACAACAACTGCCACCACTACTAAAAAAAAACTAATACTACTACAAACTTTTTTCCCTTCGACCACCACCATTACATAAAACTGAACTCCCTGGGGTGGAAAATTAGAGTACTTCTGGATAATAGTACATAAATGGATCGTTTCACCCCTCACTAAAATCACTAAGATCACCCATTATGTCACCACCAGGATATATATTATTTCACTTTTAAACATGTAATTGGTGTGTGTGTGTGTGTGTGTGTGTGTGTGTCGCCTGTGTACCTATACGGGTAATCTGTGTGTGTGTGTGTGTGTGTGTGTGTGTGTGTGTGTTTGTGTTTGTGTGTGTGTGTGTGTGTGTGTGTGTGTGTGTGTGTGTGTGTGTGTGTGTGTGTGTGTGTGTGTGTATCACTCATGGATATACTGAGATTGTAACAGATGCGGTCATTATTATTTATCTGGTTCATTTACCTTCTGAGAGAGACCACAAGGTCAGTTAGACCCGTATTGCCTAACATAGTTGACACTGGGAGAGAACACAGAAAACCTCCAAAAAAGCCACAGCAGGAGGAGGAAGGAGGAGAGGGAGGGAAGAAGGAGAGGGAGAGAAGGGGGGGGTGACAGAGGAAGAGACAAATACAGGTTTTTCTGAGTTTTTCTTCAAGTTGTAATTTTCAAGCGACTTTATTCTACACAGAGGTCAAGAGGTTCAAGAGGTCAAGAGGTCAAACACCTACAATACACTACGATTTTTTTCCCCTCCAATTCAAAACCTCTTCACCCTGGCGTCTCCTGTACTCAATAAATACATTTTTTTCTCATCTTAATGACTTATATTATCAAATTTTCAGAATGTTTTTGTAATTTCTTTGGAGGATTTGATGGCAGCATGAGTGAGAGTACAAGGGTGGTGTAGGTACCGGGTAGAGAGTACAAGGGTGGTGTAGGGGTAGAGAGTACAAGGCAGGTGAGAGATTAATTAGTACATGGCAGGTGAGAGATACAATTATAAGGATGATTTATGACAGCACAGTTATACACGAGAGAGAGAGAGAGAGAGTGTGTGTGTGTAGCACGAGTGTCTACTATAGGAACTCTCCTTCAGAAATCAGCTAACATAGTAATTTCCTGTTATCGCCACACCTGCCTGAAACCACCACACCTGCCTGAAACCACCACACCTGCCTGAAGCCACCACACCTAACTGAAGCCAACACACCTGCCTGAAACCACCACACCTGCCTGAAACCACCACACCTGCCTGAAACCACCACACCTGCCTGAAACCACCACACCTGCCTGAAACCACCACACCTGCCTGAAGCCACCACACCTAACTGAAGCCAACACACCTGCCTGAAACCACCACACCTGCCTGAAACCCACCACTGCCTGAAACCACCACACCTATTTCGACCAACACACCTGCAAACCACCACACCTGCCACAAACCAACACCTGCAAGACCTTTATCACCCAGGAAATACCCCGCAAGTGAGCAGCAGCACTTGCTAGGTGAGTCTCAAGACGCCTGCCACGGTCCACACCCACCCACCCACTTACCCACCCCACCCCCCCACCTACTTCCCACCCACTATCATCCAGTTCTGCTGCATCAGGGCAAACAAGCAAGCAACACACACACACACACACACACACACACACACACACACACACACACACACACACACACACACTCTCCTACAGTGCTCGAGGACGATGACTTACACCGTGTAAGTCATCGAGGTAAACAAAGGAAAGGAACAATGCAATTAATGACTTAAGTATGCAAGTCACAGGTAACACAGGAGAGGAACAGTAGAATTCGACCACCTGTACGAGAGAGAGAGAGAGAGAGAGAGAGAGAGAGAGAGAGAGAGAGAGAGAGAGAGAGAGAGAGATTAACATATCTTTGTTAGCTTCATGAGGTCGAGATTATTTTTAGGACATAATCTGTTCTTATCTGAAAGCCATGAACAAATCACACTTAAAACAGCCCATGAACTTAATCTATCTAAAGGCTGTAAATTAATTTTAATTGGCTCATGGCAGAGAGTGAATCAGGATTATCTCAAGTGTATCCTAAACCAAGTGAATCTAAAGTAAGAGGTTAGGTTAGGTTTAGGTCACGTTAGGTCATTACTCTTCTTTTTATATGGTTTTACTCTTATTATTAATCTTATTATTTTCGCATTTCCTTATTCCTATTCAATTTATTCGTTTATTAATTTATCTGTGTATCTATTTATTTACCAATCTATTTCTTTATTAATTTTTATCAATTTAACTATTTACATCTCTTTTGTTCCCTCACATTGTTGCCACACTTAACCAAACACCGTACGTAAACAAACATGTACAGTCGCTTGCACTTACACCTGGTACAATGGCTGGCAAGTTCTATGAGATGTGGCAACTCTGTGTTTGTTTGCATGGTATTAAAACCCCTCGTAATGACCCTAAAGAACCTCGCAAAAGTAGCCAGATTAAGAATTCTAGATAAGCATTCCCACACAGTTGCCAGATCTCACAAAACGCACCAGTCATTGTACCAGGTATAAATGCAGCTGACTGAACATACTCTCATTATCTTTACCAATTGGTTTTGTTGGTTGACACAAAAGAGGCCGCCGCAGTCAACCAGTTCAGACACACCTTCACTGCGCTAATTACCACTAATATATATTTCGATTTACCTGGGGCTTTACCTGGGCTGGGTTTCACGGTCCCTTGGGCATGCGTGGCAGGTGGAAGCTGAGAGGTCAGGTGGTGACCCAAAACCCCCATGATCCTCAGTTTTACACACACACACACACACACACACACACACACACACACACACACACACACATCCCCCTAGCACTCATCTCCCCCTTTCCTCTTTCTCCTTCCCTTATTCTATTCATCTTTCTTCATTATTTTATGTTCATTTTATTGTTCCTAATGAATGACCCTGCTTCTTAATTCAAAACAAGCTGTACCTCAAGTTGTACCTCAAGCTGTACCTCAAGTTGTACCTCAAGTTGTACTTAAGCTGTACCGCAAGCTGTAGTTAAGCTGGACCTGAAGCCGTACTTCAAGTTGGACCTCAAGCTACACCTTTTCTCTGACAGTACCCACCATCCCTCGCGTCCTTATAGATTTTGTCTCCCAAGTTGACCCTTTTCTTAAACTTATAATAGGTTCTGATATCAAAACTGAACCTTTTTCTCAACTTATAATAAGTTCAGTGTCCAAGTTGAACCTTCTTTCCTAAACTCTTATTGCGTTCAGTGTTATCATTGTACTCTCGTGCACGGAATTGTACAAAAACGTACATTGTGCTGAGTCTTCACCTTTCAACCAGGCTGCACAATTGCACACGTACCTTCGATATGTACATGTACACTTTTTACATACACATGAACAGCTTTTATAAGTACGTGTACACTTTTATATACACATGTACACCTTCTACATCACGAGTCCTTCACATCCCACGAATCCCTTCCACCTCCATCCCTCCCTCCTCCTACAACTTCATCTCCCCTTCCTCCAAAAACCACTCCTTCCCTCCCTTCACAATCATTCCCTCCACCCCCCTCTCCGTATATAAAACTCTGTCTCCTCTCTTCCATCCCTTCTCTACGACCACACCTCCCCACCCCTCCCCCTCCCACATCCCTCCTTCCCCAAACCTTCTTCTTCATCTTGTTTACATCCCTCCGTCTCACTCCTCCTCCTCCTTCTCCCCATCCCTCCCTTCCCCATCCCTCCTCTCCCCATCCCCCCTGAGTAGTGACCCAGGCACGTTCCGTCTGGGTGGCTCCATGCTATGCAAGGTGGTAGTGTGGTAGAGTGGTGGTGTGGTGGTAGTGGTGGTAGTGGTAATTATAGTGTTGGTGGTAGTGATTATTATAGTGGTAGTGGTGGCCAATAATAGTAGTGGTGGTGGTAATAGTAGTGGTCCTAATGATAGTAATAATGGCAGTGGTGGTAGTAGGAGGGTGGTGGTTGTAGTAGTAAGGGTGGTGATGGTAGTATGTTCCTATATGTATTGGTGTTGTGTGACAGTAATGGTGGTTATGTGACAGTATGATTGTTGTGGTGACAGTAATGGTGGTTGTTGGTAATTGTTATGACAGTTGTTTTGTTATGATGTTAACTATGTTATATGACTGTTGTATCCAATGTTATGACAGCAATGTTGGTTGATAGTTTGACAGTTAACTCAAACCATCAACTAATCACAATGTCATCCGCTGGAGTCATCCACTGATGATTAACCCACCACTAAGTCTCTGAACTCCTCTTGATCCCTTCCGTCATCTCTCCATATCATGTTATGGTAGTAGTGGGTGGTATGATAGAGTAGTAGTAGTGGTGGTGGTGGTAGTGGTGGTGGTGGTGGTGGTAGTGGTGATAGTGGTGGTGGTAGGTGTGATAATGGTGGTGATAGTGGTGGATTAAAGAAAGGTTGTAGAAATATTATCCTCCAGACAGAAGTTGGCCTCCACCACCATCCACCCCGTCTGGTAGGAAGTGCTTGGTGGATATCTACGACAGGACCACCACCACCATCCATCCACCTCTTGCACCACCATCCTCACCACCAACACCACCATCCATCCACCTCTTGCACCACCATCCTCACCACCACCACCACCACCACCACCATCCACCCACCTCTTGCACCACCATCCTCACCACCACCACCACCACCTATGCACCTCTTGCACCACCGCCCTCCTCCACCACCACCACCAGCGCCATCCACTCTACCCGCTGTGATACCAACTTGCTTCCTCCGCCACCACCACCAACCTGCACCACACAGCTGCCTGCAAGACACGACCTACTCTCTACCACCACTAGCAGCTGCAGGATACGACCTACCATCCACCACCACTACCACCACTAGTACGCGTTAAGTGCAACAGAAAGAACAATAAAATATACTTATAAATAACGGTAGTAAAAATGACAAACAAACATAGAGAGAGAGAGAGAGAGAGAGAGAGAGAGAGAGAGAGAGGAGAGAGAGAGAAAAAAAAAAAAAAAAGATCAACCACTAAAGTAATCAACTAAGAGAAGCCAAGGCAATAATGACAGAAAATCAGTAGACCATGTAAAGAGAAGGAGAAGGAGGAGGAGGAGGAAAGATAATGAAGAAGGACTAGACTAAGAAAGGAAACGACAAAGAGAGGAAGGAGCAAGGACCAGGAAGCCACATTGGAGGGAGGGAGGGAGGGAGGGGGAGGGAGGGAGGGAGGGGGAGGGAGGGGGAGGGAGGAGGAGGGAGACTGCTCACTAACACAGCTGATCAACAGAGAGGCACTGATGACGTCAGCTAATGACCACCAAGCGGATTAGAGAGAGAGAGAGAGAGAGAGAACACAAACACAACAGTAATCCAAGAATGTCAACAGTAAGACAAACAACAGGAGAAACAAAACAACAAAATAACCAACAACAGAAAGAAACGGACCACCAACAGAAGAAACGGACCACCAACAGAAGAAACGACCACCAACAGAAAACGGACCACCAACAGAAAAACGGACCAACAACAGAAAAACGGACCACCAACAGAAGAAACGGACCACCAACAGAAGAAACGGACCACCAACAGGAACCCCTGAAAACACAGTAAGGCGGGCCAACAGAAGAAATGACATCTACGAAATTTCCGGCTAACTTCACGCTCTGTGGGTCTTGGTCTTCCCTCCCTCCCTCCCTGCACCCTGTCTCCCTACCCCCCTCCCTCCCTCACCCTGTCTCCCTGTCTCCTTCAACCCTCCTTCCCTTCCTCACCCTGTTCTTCAACCTCCCTTCCTCACCCTGTCTCCCTACCTCCTCCCTCCCCACTCACCCTGTCTCCCTACCTCCTTCCCTCACCCTGTCTCCCTCCCTTCCTTCCTCCCCCTCCCTCACCCTGACTCCTTCCAACCCTTCCACCTACCTTTGACACCCCCTCCTTATCCTCTCTCTCTCTCTCTCTCTCTCACACACACACACACCACACACACACACACACACACACACACACACACACACACACACACACACCCCCTCCCCTAAACTTTGTCAAGGTGCCAGCAAGGCGGACCGCCCCACACCCTCCTACACCCACAGTCCGCTATATCCACCCTCCTCCACCCACACCCTCCTCCACCCACACCCTCCCACACCCACACCCTCCTCCACCCACACCCTCCCACACCCACACACCCCACACCCACACCCCTCCCACACCCACACACCCCACACCCACACCCTCCCCACACCCACACCCTCCCACCCACACCCTCCCACACCCACACCCTCCCACACCCACCCCACACCCACACCCCACACCCACACCCCTCCACCCACACCCTCCCCACACCCACACCCTCCCACACCCCACACCCTCCCCTACACCCACACACCCCTCCCTCCACCCACACCCACCCTCCTCCACCCACACCCTCCCACACCCACACCCTCACCCTCACACCCACACTATCCTAAACACAAACTCTCGAACACCCACAGTTCACTAAACCCACACCAGCTCCACACACGCCCACATTTGCCTCCCACCGCCCCTGCACCCACACACCCAGACCTACTACCCACACACTCAGACCTACTACCCACCGTCTACGTACTCACACGCCCATACCGTTACCCACACCTACTACCCACCGCCCCCGTACCCACACGCCCATACCTACACCCACCGTCCCTGTACTACAAGCCCATACCCGTTACCCACACGTCCACACCTACCACCCACCGCCCCTGCACCCACAAGCCCATACCTGCTGCCCACCGGCCCGTACCCACACGCCCATACTGTTATCCACACGCCCACACCTAATACCCACCACCCCCTGTACCCACACGCCCATACCTGCTACCCACCGCCCCTGTACCCACACGCCCACGCCGATCAGCCGTCAGAGATGCCAAGGGTGTTAAGCGTGGCCACACACACACACACACACACACACACACACACACACACACGAACATACCCACACGTTCCCCCCTGACACCTCAAGGTTCTCTCCGCTGCCTGGCCCTAATACCCTAACTGACGCACCCTATCTGACGCACTCTAGCTGACACACCCTAACGGACACACCCTATCTGATGCACCCTACCTAACGCACTCTTAAGAAAAATAATACATTAAGACAGGAGTATAATGTCCTCACGCACTCTTGGTAACGCACTCTGATTGGCGATCATTAAATAACGTCCCTCTTTCCTTCTATCCCACGCACCCTAATGTACACACACTAGTGAACAAACTCTAGAGTACACACCCTAGTGAACACACCTTAGTGAACATATTCTAGTGAACATATCCTACTGTACACACCCTAGTGAACACACCCAAGTGAACAAACTCTACTGTACACACCCTAGTGAACACACCCAAGTGAACAAACTCTACTGTACACCCTAGTGAACACACCCAAGTGAACATATCCTACTGTACACACCCTGGCCAACAACCCCCCAACGAGGTTCATGTCCCTCCCCTCCCCTCCTCCTCCTTCCGGTCTTCTTTCTCCTACATTTCTCCCTCCCCACCTTCTACCTTTCCACACCCCCCTCTCCCCTCCTCCTCCTACCTCTAACCCCCTCCCCCCCACCACCATCCCTCCTCCCTCCCCCCACCTTCTACCTTCCACACACCTCCCCCTCCTCCTCTCCTACCTCTAACCCCTCCCCTCCCCCTCCCACCTCTACCTTCCACACACCTCCCTTCCTCCTACTTAACCCTCCCCCACCACTCATCCTCCCTCCTCTCCTTTAACCTCCTTAATCCCTCCACCATCTTCTACCTCCAACCCCCCCCACCCCAGCAGGGAGGCCCGGGGTAACTCACTCCTCCAAAGGATCATGACGCCCAGGTTTCCTGTACCCAGTGGCTCAACGTTGAGTTACCGCCTGGACGGGTTCCTCCCAGGTCTGAGTTACCGCCTGACCTGTCCCCCCTGGTCTGAGTACGCCGGACCTGTTCCCCTGGTCTGAGTTACTGCCTGACCTGTTCCCCTGGTCTGAGTTACCGCCTGACCTGTTCCCTGGTCTGAGTTACTGCCTGACTCCCCCCCCTGGTCTGGCTACCCTGACCTGTTCCCCCCGACCTGTTCCTGGTCTGGGTTACTGCCCGACCTGTTCCCCTCCTGGTCTGAGGTTACCGCCTGACCTGTTCCCCTCCTTGTCTGGGCTACCGCCCGACCTGTCTCCCTCCTGGTCTGAGTTACCGCCTGACCTGCTCCCTCCTGGTCTGAGTTACTGCCCGACCTGTTCCTCCTGGTCTGAGTTACCGCCCGGACCTGTTCCCCTCCTGGTCTGAGTTACCGCCCGGACCTGTTCCCCTCCTGGTCTGAGTTACCGCCTGGACGGGTTCCCTCCCTGGTCTGAGTTACCGCCTGGACGGGTTCCCTTCCTGGTCTGAGTTACCGCCCGGACCTGTTCCCCCGCTCCTCCCTGAGTTACCACACACATAGATGAAGCTCTTGAGTAACCAATCTAATGTAGACACTCCCATGTATGAGTTACAACCCAGACAGTTACCATCTTGATGTGGTCACTCCTATGTCTGAATTCCTGCCCAGAGACACACTGAGTTACCACCGACAGATCCAGTGAGTTACTTCCCTTCTCCTCCTCCTCCTCCTCCTTCTCTTCTCCTCCTTCTCTTCTCCTTCTTCTCCTCCTCCTCCTTCCTTTCTCCTCCTCCTTCTCTTCTCCTCCTCCTCTCTTCTTCCTGTCATTTCTCTTCCTTCCCTTCAACACCATCTCTCTCCATTTCCTTTTCCTCCGCATCCCTTTTCTTCCACACCATGTCACTCCCACGCCCTCTCCCTGCCACACCATGTCTCCCTACAGCCCACATTACCACACCATGTCCCCCGCTCCCCCCTCTCTGCCACACCATGTCCTCCACTCCCCCCTCTCTGCCCATGTGCCACACCATGTCCTCCCTTCTCCCCCCATGTGTTTGTCCCCAGCCAAGGCCAAAATGAGTCAGACAGAGAAGGTAAGACGCCTCTAACCCCCGGCTCCTCATTCCCCCCCCTCCCTCTTCTCCCTCCCCCCTCCCCCTCTTCCTCTCCTTCTCCTCCCCCCTCTTCCTCTTCCTCTCTTCTCTTCCTCCCCTCTTCCTCTCCTTCTCCTTCTCCCCCCTCTCTTCCCTTCTCCTCCCCCCTCCTCCGTCTTATAACCCACCATCATGAGGACAGGATCTTGGTACACATCCAGCAGCACAAACTATCTACTGTTGGGGGAGGGAGAGTGAGGGGAGGGAGGAGGAGGAGGGAGGTGGTGAGGAGGCAAGGTGGCGTTGAAGAGTATTACGGAGGTAGCACTGGGAAGGAGGTAACATTGGGAGGGGGGAAGGTAACATTGGGGAGGAGGTAACATGGGGAAGGAGGTAACATTGGGGGGAATTGGTTCAGGGTCCAACAAATAAGAGACACACACACACACACACACACACACACACACACACACACACACACTCGTGATCAAAATAAATAAGATCCACTCAGGCGTCACTTTCGCTCACCCAGACGTAATCACCAGCACAGTGGTCAGCTCTACTAACTACCTCCCCGAGCGACAGGGACAAAAAAACAACAACCCAACTGACGTCATCCAAAAGTCTCTCTCTCTCTCTCTCTCTCTCTCTCTCTCTCTCTTATCGTGACCCTGTAATACTCGTCTGCTTCTTTAGATCTGCGTCATTGGGGAATGGGGTGGGAGTCAGGGGATGGGGGTGGGTCAGGGGATCAGGGGGGATGGGGGGTGGGGTCAGGGGATGGGGTGGGGTGGGGTGGGGTCAGGGGGTCAGGGGATGGGGGTGGGGTCAGGGCCTGGAGTAGGGAGCATGGGTGAGGGGTTGTTGGTAGGGGACTTGGGATCAGGGGCTTGGGGGTGAGGGAGGACCTGGGGATGAGGGGGACCTGGGATGAGGGGGGACCTGGGGGTGAGGGGGGTGGGGGGGGGGACCTGGGGTGAGGGGGGACCTCAGGGTGAGGGAGGACCTGGGGGTGAGGCCGGGGGGTGAGAGGGGCCTGGGGTGAGAGGGGCCGGGGGTAAGAGGGGTTGTGGCCTCCACGCGTCATAGTTATAATTTTTCGACAGTCATCCATTAATGACAGTGCCTGAAGTTTATACCTGCTGAATAACTGTTACGACATGACAGTTCAGTGCTATGACAGTCCTATGCTATGACAGTTCAGTGCTATGACAGTCCAATGCTATGACAGTTCAGTGCTATGACAGTTCAGTGCTATAACAGTCCAATGCTATGACAGTTCAGTGCTATGACAGTCCTATGCTATGACAGTCCAGTGCTATGACGTCTTTCTGCTATGACAGTTCAATACTATGACAGTCCAGTGCTATGACGTTTTTATGCTATGACAGTTCACTACTATGACAGTCCAGTGCTATGACGTTTTTATGCTATGACAGTTCACTACTATGACAGTCCAGTGCTATGACGTCTTTCTGCTATGACAGTTCAATACTATGACAGTTCAGTGCTATGACGTTTTTATGCTACGACAGTTCAATACTATGACAGTCCAGTACTATGACGTCTTTCTGCTATGACAGTTCAATGCAATAAGGGTTAAATTCTATGACAGAGCTCCATTTATGACGCGTTCTTTCATGACACCCCTATGACCGTCTCTTGTGCTATGACAGTCAGCCCCTCACTATGACAATCTGGTGCTATGACAAACTTCTTCCATGACAAGACCAAATGATATGGTCTCCAGCTATGACAGGAGCGAATATAGCCCACCTCCTTCCCTCTCCTCCCCCTCTTCTTCATCCTTCTCCCTAGTTCCCCCTCCACCTCCTTCCCTCTCCTCCCCCTCTTCTTCATCCTCCTCCCTAGTTCCTCCTCCTCCCCCTCTTCTTCACCCCTCCTCTCCTAGTTCCCCTCCACCTCCCCTCTTCTTCCACCCTCCTCCCTAGTTCCCCCTCACCTCCTTCCCTCTCCTCCCCTCTTCTTCACCTTCTCCCTAGTTCCCCCTCCACCACCTCCTTACCTTTCCTCCCCCTCTTCTGCATCTCCCTAGTTTCTCCCTCCACCCCTTTCCTCCCCCTCACCTCCCTATACTTCTCCCTCACCTCCCTTCTCCCTTACCTCCCTGGTCCTCTCCCTAGCAGCCATGACCTTGTAAGTTGTCTCAATAGCCATCAACCCAACAGAACTTGGTGGTGGCCGAGATATGTCGTGCTATTAATGGGCTAGCTAAAGTTTGCCCTCCTTCACTCCCTCCTGCCCACAAACACCCTCCTTCACTCCCTCCTTCCCTTAAATACCCTCCCCCACTCCCTCCTTTCCACAAACACCCCTCCTTCACTCCCCCCCTCCCTCCATACCTCCCCTCCACTTCCACACGATGATAAAATGAGACAGTAAACACCGGATAATGAGATGACAATAATGAGAGATAATGAATGATGATGAGTAATGATGAGTAATGATGATAATGGATGATGATGAGTAATGGATGATGACGATGAGTAATGATGATGGATAATGATGAGTAATGGATAATGATGATGATGATGACGATGAATAATGAATGATGAACGATGGGAGATATTGGATGACGATGAGTAATAATGATGGGAGAAATAATGAGGAAATGATGATGGAAGATAATGAATGAGATATATAGATGTAAACAAACCCTATATAGATGTAAACAAACCCTATATAGATGTAAACAATCCCTATATATATATATAGATGTGCCCAATACTTCCAACTTCCTCCTAACTACTGGGTTGGGTTGGGTTAGGTTAGGTTTGGTTTGGTTAGGTTAGGTATGAATTCCTGGCAGACTGACCCAGATTTGAAGATAAAAGAAAAGCTTCACCTCTCACACACACACACACACACACACACACACACACACACACACACTCAAGGGAGGGTGGAGATAACGTTTATACATGTGTTTGTATTGTGAACACCTGTTACTTGTCATGATGTGGCCAGTGATGTTTAATGCGTCACACATGCAAACAACAGTGCTGTACACCTCGACATACCCCTGCCCGCACACGCACACACACACACACACGCACACACACACACACACACACACACACACACACACACACACACACACACTCAGATTATCTTTTCTCTCTTAAAGGGGTGAAAGACCACATCAAGCCACGTATACAACCCACTAACCCATTTCTTTAACCCATTTCCTTAACCCATTATCTTAACCCATTACATTAACCCATTTCCTTAACCCATTATCTTAACCCATTTCCTTAACCCATTTCCTTAACCCATTATCTTAACCCATTTCCTTAACCCATTACATTAACCCATTTCCTTAGCCCATTATGTTAACCCATTACATTCACCCATTTCCTTAACCCATTATCTTAACCCATTAACCTATCCCTAATCTCACCCATTACCTTATTCACAATCCTCGTGACGGAGCTTAAATGAACGATAGATAGATAAATAGATAGACAGATAGAGGGGCAGCCAGAGAGACAGACAGACACCAGAGAGACAGACAGACAAACAGACAGACATATAGACAGACACAGACAGTCAGCCATCATGTTACACTTACCTAAACACAGGACAAAATCAACCAATCAAAATCATCCATAAAAAAAAAGATTTTGTCCAATTATCAAATATTTCTAGTGGGATTTTTTGTCCAATGGTCCGATATCTTACTCAGGTATATAATCTTACTCAGGTATATAATCTTACTCAGGTATATAATCTTACTCAGGTATATAATCTTACTCAGGTATATAATCTTACTCAGGTATATAATCTTACTCAGGTATATAATCTTACTCAGGTATATAATCTTACTCAGGTATATAATCATACTCAGGTATATAATCTTACTCAGGTATATAATCTTACTCAGGTATATAATCTTACTCAGGTATATAATCTTACTCAGGTATATAATCTTACTCAGGTATATAATCTTACTCAGGTATATAATCTTACTCAGGTATATAATCTCACTCAGGTATATAATCTTACTCAGGTATATAATCTTACTCAGGTATATAATCTTACTCAGGTATATAATCTTACTCAGGTATATAATCATACTCAGGTATATAATCTTACACAGGTATATAATCTTACTCAGGTATATAATCTTACTCAGGTATATAATCTTACACAGGTATATAATCTTACTCAGGTATATAATCTTACTCAGGTATATAATCTTACTCAGGTATATAATCTTACTCAGGTATATAATCTTACTCAGGTATATAATCTTACTCAGGTATATAATCTTACTCAGGTATATAATCTCACTCAGGTATATAATCTTACTCAGGTATATAATCTTACTCAGGTATATAATCTTACTCAGGTATATAATCTTACTCAGGTATATAATCATACTCAGGTATATAATCTTACACAGGTATATAATCTTACTCAGGTATATAATCTTACTCAGGTATATAATCTTACACAGGTATATAATCTTACTCAGGTATATAATCTTACTCAGGTATATAATCTTACTCAGGTATATAATCTTACTCAGGTATATAATCTTACTCAGGTATATAATCTTACTCATATCGATGTATTAATCCTATCTCTCTCTCCATTGCCTCCTCCTCACACACCTCCCCATGTCTCACCCCCCGCTATAACCCCCACCACCCCCTCCAAAAGAATTTCTCGACTAAAATTAGTGTAATAAATAATAATATAATTTGGTCTCTCATGTATGAAAAACCAGCACGATAATTCCCCCCCCTTCTCTCTCTGTATCTCTGTTCTGGCATTTTCTGCAAAAATAAGTAATAAATATATAATGTCTGCCAATATAAAGCTTTTGTTAAGGATTTGTAAGGATTAATAATTTTAGGGTAATTTTAAAGACTTAATTCTGGGGGATTTTGAAAGACTTAATTTTTAGGGTGAATTATTGTGGAGTGAGAGTAATTATTTAAGGATCCTTCTGAAGACTTGTAGATTATTTTAGGGTAATTAATAACATCAGAAGACTTATTACTTAACAATAGGCTGATAATTAATTTGATCAGGTTAGGTTAGGTTAGGTTAGGTCAGGTTAGGTTAGGTCAGGTTAGGTCAGGTTAGGTCAGGTTAGGTTAAAAATGAGACAAATAAGTAAAAAAATCAACATAGAAAATTAAATTAAAATAAATTGAAAATAAAATATTACTTAATCTAGTACAGTAGAAAATAATACTTATATAATTATGAAAAAAAATATTTACCCGAAATATAATAACTATACATTAAATATAACAAAATATACTTTACAAGAAAATTATGATATAAAGAATAAGTGAAATAAATAATTAAATAAAAGTAATTATGGTAAATACTAAGAGGCTAAAATCTGGGGTAAAATTTTCATCATACAAGGAGCATTGACACACTCAGAACCCGCTTGACACACTCAGAACCCGCACGTCAAACACACTTCACACACACTGGTATCCTAGAACTCATCCTAATAAAATAATTCCATTAAACGCACTCACAATAATCATTTAAAATACATAAACGCACTTTAGAGGAGCTACTATTACAGAAGTCAATCAAAACACACTCGTACTTAAAACACACACACACTTAAAACACACTCGTGCACTTCCGACGTTCTCTAACGCACTCAGAATTTAAGATAATCCTCACGCAACACTCCCTATAGAACTTCAGTCAACACGCACTCTCAAGTATATTTGATGGGCACTCAAGAAACGTTCACGCACTCCCACCGCACTCACTCCCTCAATTGTGCTTAGGTTAAGTGTACAGTATGTGTGTGTGTGACAGACTTCGTAAATAGAGTTTGTTGTCAACATACTCAAAAAAGACATTCTAAATACACTAACTCAAGACACACTCACCCACAACACACTCACCCATAACACACTCACCCATAACACACTCACCCACAACACACTCACCCACAACACACTCACCCATAACACACTCACCCATAACACACTCACCCATAACACATTCACCCAAACACACCTACCCAAAACACACTCACCCACAAATACACTCACCCATAACACTCACACAAAATCATCCATTACTTCACCCACATATAAAAAGCCACACACACACACACACACACACACACACACACACACACACACACTTGTTCACCATCCCCTCCAAGTGCGTCCCCAGTATTGATCAAGTGTAAACAAGTGCAGAAAGGTCCACGTGAACAATGCTCGAGTGCTTCAACGCTCTCCCGATAAGTGCATGTTGCTCGCAATAAATTGAGTGCATATAAGGTACTAAAACACTTACTTAAACGGGCCAAGTGTGTGTGTGTGTGTGTGTGTGATCCTTTCAAGGGTACAAACTTAATGCGACAATCACACATAGAACGTCTCCTCTACACACACACACACACACACACACACACACACACACACCGAAATTAGCATAGAGATAACTTCTCAACCCTTAAACTTGACCCCTTGGAAACTTTCGCGAAAATTACACTCAAGTACGACGCTTCAGTTTGAGAGTGCAAGTGTTCGCGAAATGTTAAGTAAACGCCAATATTTAGCAGCTGTGGAATATCTTGGCGAAATATTTAATACACAGCACACCACACAACACCACACAACACCACAGCACACCACACCACACCACACCACACAACACCACAAGCACACCACACCACACAACACCACACAACACCACAATCACAACACCACACCACACCACAACACCACACCACACAACACCACACCACACAACACCACACAACACCACACCACAACACCACACCACACCACCACAACACCACACAACACCACACCACCACACCAATACCACACCACACCACAATTGCTGTCACCACACTGATTATTGGCTCACATCATTGGCTTTATCACCACACCACGACACAGCACAACACTTGATGGCAAATTCTGATCCAAAACGTATCTAAAAAAATTATGAATAGACTCCGTCGAATGTTTACTTAACGCGAAACATTTATGACCAAAGTGTTAGTGTTCGCGAAAATTTTATGTACAAATTGAGTGTGTAAGAGTTCGCGAAATATCAAAGTATAATGTGTGTGTGTGTGTGTGTGTGTGTAAAAGAGTTCGCGAGTCAAAGTATAATGTGTGTGTGTGTGTGTGTGTGTGTGTGTGTGTGTGTGTGTGTGTGTGTGCAGAGTTCGCGAAATATGTAAGTACAGGTTGAGTGTAACTGTGTGTGTGTACAAGAATTCGCCAAATATTAAACGAACAAGTATATCTAAGCAAGCTAAAGGGTTGTACAGGTGTTAGAGGGGAAAATATGTACCCACAGGTGTACAGAAAATAACACATAAGTCTAACGTAGTGTCCCATACATGTGTACATTATCATACATGTGTACATAATCATTAATACCACCTACCGTGTTTGTGTACATATCGACCCAACCTTTCTCTATGTCTGTTTTTGTACATGAAGTATATATGTACAATTTATGTGTGTTTGTACATGAAGGGAACGAAATACATACTTATATACTACACATGCGCACAATACTACGCATGCGCACAATACTACGCATGCGCACAATATTACACATGCGCACAATACTACGCATGCGCACAATACTACGCATGCGCACAATACTACGCATGCGCACAATACTACGCATGCGCACAATACTACGCATGCGCACAATACTACGCATGCGCACAATATTACACATGCGCACAATACTACGCATGCGCACAATACTACGCATGCGCACAATACTACGCATGCGCACAATACTACGCATGCGCACAATACTACGCATGCGCACAATACTACGCATGCGCACAATAACCAAGGTCCTATGCCCAAACACATGAGAAGATTAACCTTACTATTTTTTTTAAGAACTTTCGATATTTTTCCTGTTTATTTATCCCGTCTCGCTATCTGTCTGTCTGTCTGTCTGTCTGTCTGTCCTATCTATCCATCTATCTTATCTGTCTATCCACTCTTCTTTTCACCATCTTCTCTCTATTTCAATCGTTATTATCATTTTATTACGAATTCCTTCTCAACTTCTTTTTATTATTGTTGTTATTTTTCGTTTGTTTACTTTTTTCAAGCCGCGACTAAATTAATGAATGACACCCAGGCAGTACTGACCTACATTCATTATACTTACATTTAACACGCATGATTCCCCACTACCACAGTACCACACTATCATTCTATCATGCTACCACACTATCATTCACTCTATCATACTATCATGCTGTCACACTCATTCTATCATGCCACCACACTATCATTTTACTACACTAAAACACTATCATTCTACCTCACTTTACCACACTACCACACTAAAACACTATCCAAACTCACTGTACTACACTAACATTCTATTACTCTACCATACTACTTCACAACCACGTAGGCCTACACAAAATTTAGGCACCCCCCCCCACTTACTTCATCGGCTAGGTTAATATCATAATACTACCCTAACCTAACATAATCAAATATAACCAAACCTAACCTAATCTAACCTAACCTAACCTAACCTAACCTAACCAAACCTAGCCTAATCTAACCTAATCTAATCTAATCTAATCTAATCTAACCTAACCTAACCTAACCTAACCAAACCTAATCTAACTTAACCTAACATAACGGAAGGTAACGTAACCTAACCAAATCAAATCTAACCAAACTAAACCTAAACTAACCTGATTTAATCTAATTTAACCAAACATAACTTAACCTAACCTAACCCCGTCTCTCTCTCTCTCTCTCTCTCTCTCTCTCTCTCTCTCTCTCTGTGTGTTTTTCGGAAAGTGAACAACAAACACAGGTAATATACTCGTGAAAATTATCCTCACAATAATTACAGGTGAAGCTTATGTTGAACAGCCAATAAAAACCTGGTTATATGAAGTTTACCTTGATTAGTTTCTTGGGAGTTACACACACACGCGCACACACACCACACACACACACACACACACACACACACACACACAGAGTCGTCTCTACAAAGCAAAACACTTCACACCCATTACGGTTTATAAGCTGCACCTTGAGAGAGAGAGAGAGAGAGAGAGAGAGAGAGAGAGCCTTCAGGGGGTGTGATCCACTGACTTGTTGTGGTCAGCACCGCCATGGGCCTTGGTCCAGTAACACGGTTCACTGTTGTTGTGTTTTGAAGAGTTAAATAAGTTTTATTTATTTCGTTGTTTATTATTATTATTATTATTATTATTATTATTATTATTATTATTATTATTGTTGTTGTTGTTGGTAATATTACTATTATTATTATTCAGGATGCATTATTGTTTCTCTGAATTACTTGAGACAGACAGACACAGACAGACAGACAATCATTTCTATTACACTCTAAGGGGTATAATAATTTTTTTCCTCACTCGTCTTAAAATTTTCCTATTTTTCCCCATTGATAAATACATAGGATTTCCTTAAGTAGTTGTCGGCTCAGTAGGTAATGGGTGGCCGTCATGGTAGGTCGTATGTGGTCGACAGTGCCGGTCGTAGTAGGGGAAGTAATGATTGAGTAAGGTCGTCCAAGTTGGTCGCCAGGTCGTGACATGGGGTCGCTGAACAGGAAATGTGTGTGGGTGTTGGTCGTCATAGTTAGTCGTGGGGTCGTTGCATGGGGTCGCTGAAGCAGGCAATGTGTATGAGTCGTCAAAGTTAGTCGTGGGTAAGGGTCGCTGGAGGAGGCAATATGTGGGTCGTGGTAATGTGTGGTCGTCATAGCGGGTCGTGGGGGTCGTATGTGAGAGTCTTCAGTGTGCAATTTGTCGCGCTCACCTTCCTCTGTCCTTCACTGAATAGGTATTATGGTGGAAATGGGGCGAAGGGAGAGGGGGGTAGAAGGGGAGGGGGAGGAGAAGAGGAGGGAAAGAGGGAGTGGAAGAAAGAAGGGAGGGAGAGGAAGGGAAGAAAAGAGAGGGGGGGACAGGACGAAGAAGAGCAGGATGTATGGGAGAGGATGAGGAACAGAAGAGAGAGAGAGAGAGAGAGAGAGAGAGAGAGAGAGAGAGAGAGAGAGAGAGAGAGAGAGAGAGAGAGAGAGAGAGAGAGAGAGAGAGGTCGTGTGCCCCTAAGTGGGACTTTAAAAGACATTCACGGTAAAATCCTGGTAAATGTGGGTGCTAGTGAGCGAGGCTGTGTTAAGAGCGAGGACCTCACAAGTATACGCTACTGACGAAGTGCACGAGAGGCGAGGCGTTTGTAAGGTGGGTCTTGAGTCGTCTTGAGGTGAGCGAAGATGAATAACTCGGTACATTTAATAATACAGATGAAAATGAATGACTATAGAATTTAAATACAGGCGATAAAAATGAATGAATGAAGATATTATTTTTAAATATGAATAATATAATAATACAAAAAAAATAATTATAGGAATCGGTCACTATTATGGTATATAATTTACATAGCGATAACATACTAGAGATTTTAGGAAGTATAATTTTAACTTTCTCAGGAAGATTAAAACAAAAACAAAAGTTGATCCAAAGAACGTAAAATATCATACAAAATAAAACCTGTAGAAATAAACCTAAAGTCAACCTTAAAATAAACCAAGACCACTAAACCTAATATAAATTGAACACAACGCAGATAGAGAAGGTAAAAAAAGGGAGGAGAGGAGAAGGGGTAGAGAAAGGGGGGAGAGGAGGAGGGGGAGAGAAAGTGGGGAGGGGAGGAGGGGGAGAGATAAGGGGGAGGGAGAGGGGGTGGTGGACAGGTGAGTGGCCTAGATGACGTGTTGGGAGCCGAGTGGACGAGAGGACAAGGTCAACAACACCTGGACATATCCCTGGTCAGGTCACCATGGGTCAGGTTCACACACAACACGCCCACGCAGGTAAAAATCTCGCGGTAAAAAAAAAACAAGTATGAAATTTTTACCCAAGAAGATATTTGTGAATGGAGGAACAGCGTTTAGTAGTGTCAATATGAGCTGGAAGACTTATTACCATAGGGGGAATGTTTTAAGGCGACCGTAATCTACCTGTAATTAAGATGTCTAATTAGGTGAGGAAAGGTAAGGTGAGGTAAGGTTAAGTTAGATAAAATTAGGTAAGGATTAGGTAAGGTTAGGTTAGACAAAATTAAGTTATGTTAGGTTAGGTTAGGTTAGGTTTTGGTATATAAAATGACAATATCTATTTGGGGAGAATTTGAACAGGATATTGAGTATTTGGGTAAAGATAAAAGCAGCTTAATATTTAAGGAAATTTCACAATAAACTGACACCAACATAGATACCTCGAAAGGTTATCACAGGTGGACTTTCATATGTGTCTGTCACCACAAATCAATCCAGCATCTTATACAGGAATTGATAAATCCAACACACTGAATAAATTTACCTGTTAAACACGCACACACACACACGTACACACACGTGACAAATTTCAACACAGTCTACCCAAACTTAAAACCCATGTCAACAGAGGCCACAGGAGGAAGAGGAGAGTAAAATAAGCCAGGAGGAAAGAAGAGAAGAAGACCAAAAGAGGCCAAGGGGAAAGAGAGGACAGGTAGGGAGCAACACTTGGCCTCCAGAGCGTCGACGTTCACACACACACACTGGCCTCAAACCTTTTCATCCCTGGCTGAAAAATGGGCGAGTTGGCTAGTTTTGAACACCAACACAGCGTACTAGCCGCCCCCACCTTGGCTATTTTTTTTTTATTATGACTATTTTGAGGGTGTTACTGTGTGTGTGTGTGTGTGTGTGTGTGTGTGTTTCTATCCGGGTTGTGTACACTGCTACTCGCCTAAAATAATGAATGAAACGAGATATAAAACCCGGAAATAAGAGTACAAAAAAAAAAATAAATAAATAAATAAAATACTATCGTTCAGTATTGTGTTTCTTTCTTAAGAGGTTCAGATTAACACACACACACACACACACACACACACACACACACACACACACACACACACACACACACACACACACACACACACACACACAGGTAAGAATAAAAAAAAGGGGGAGAGAAACATGATAAAGACTTATATAAAAAAGGGTCAAAAGTGTGACAGGAAAAAGGATGAAGTTTGCAAGGGCGTCTGAGATTTCCACCTCCAACACCCTCCCCTTCCTAACTCTAACCCCCACAGACCCTGAATAAAGAATTGGTTAGGTTCAGTCCAGGTAGATGCTCCTCCTTCCTTCCCTCACCTCCTCCCTCCTTCCCTCACCTCCCTCCCTCCTTCCCTCACCTCCCCTCCCTCCTTCCCTCACCTCTCCTCCTCCTTCCTCACCCTCCCACCCACCAACGACACACACCTGGCGATCAGCAAAACTATATATACCTGGACACCAAATTTCGAGGGATTTTCTTTTTTCTTTTCACCTTTTTTTTACCTATAAACTGTTGTTACTTTTGTTTGTTTTTGTTTACGTTTAGTGATATTTTTTTCTATTGGATAAAAAAACGACGAGATTTGTTGACACGATGGATTTTTTTTACGAGAGAGAGAGAGAGAGAGAGAGAGAGAGAGAGAGAGAGAGAGAGAGAGAGAAAAATAAAAGTTAACCATGAGATTTATATTAATTTACTAAACATAAGTGAGAGACGATGATAACCTCTCTCTAAACAAAACCCATAACTCACCTTCATATAAACATAAACACTAAATCATTCCGCCTGGTGTGTGTGTGTGTGTGCGTGTGTGTGTATATTTTCTTAACCACTAGTTCCAAGTTTGCTACCCATTATCACCCATGTTGTTGTTGTTGTGGTGGTGGTGGTGGTGTTGCTGTTGTTATTGTTATGATTTTGTTGTTGCTGTTGTAGTTGTTATTATTAAAGGCATTACACTATCTGACCTTCGTTAATCTCTCTCTCTCTCTCTACCCACCTATATAATTACTTATCTACCTACTTAATTACCCACCTATTTATTTACTTAGCTACCACACTAATTAATTACTCAACCAATGACCTATCAACCTGTGTTTCTATTTAATTACTCATCTATACCTGCACCCACCCACCTACCTACCAACCTACCTACCTCTCTATCTGTCTGTCTGTCTGTCTGTCTGTCTATATATACACGTACCTGTCTTTGTCATAGAGAGAGGGGCCAACAGGTACCAGCTTTCGTCTATATTGCACACACACACATAGCGGTTGTTGGTCTCAAGGTATAGATGTACAGAGCTGCCGACAGACATACACACACACAGTGGTTGATCATGCAATAGCGTTAAATATACAGAAATCCATCCCTTCCCCAAGCTGTCGGTAAACTGTGGTGGTGGTGGTGGTATAGCCTGTAGACTGACTGTGGTGGTGGTGGTATAGCCTGTAGACTGACTGTGGTGGTGGTGGTGGTATAGCCTGTAGACTGACTGTGGTGGTGGTGGTATAGCCTGTAGACTGACTGTGGTGGTGGTATAGCCTGTAGACTGACGTGGTGGTGGTGGTGGTATAGCCTGTAGACTGACTGTGGTGGTGGTGGTGGTGGTATAGCCTGTAGACTGACTGTGGTGGTGGTGGTGGTATAGCCTGTAGACTGACTGTGGTGTGGTGGTGGTGGAGCCTGTAGACTGACTGTGGTGGTGGTGGTGGTATAGCCTGTAGACTGACTGTGGTGGTGGTGGTGGTATAGCCTGTAGACTGACCACTGTGGTGGTGGTGGTATAGCCTGTAGACTGACTGTGGTGTGGTGGTGGTATAGCCTGTAGACTGACTGTGGTGGTGGTGGTGGTATAGCCTGTAGACTGACTGTGGTGGTGGTGGTGGTATACCTGTAGACTGACTGTGGTGGTGGTGGTGGTATAGCCTGTAGACTGACTGTGGTGGTGGTGGTATAGCCTGTAGACTGACTGTGGTGGTGGTGGTGGTATAGCCTGTAGACTGACTGTGGTGGTGGTGGTGGTATAGCCTGTAGACTGACTGTGGTGGTGGTGGTGGCATAGCCTGTAGACTGACTGGTGGTGGTATAGCCTGTAGACTGACTGTGGTGGTGGTGGTGGTATAGCCTGTAGACTGACTGTGGTGGTGGTGGTGGTATAGCCTGTAGACTGACTGTGGTGGTGGTGGTGGTATGCCTGTAGACTGACTGTGGTGGTGGTGGTGGTATAGCCTGTAGACTGACCGGTGGTGGTGGTGGTATAGCCTGTAGACTGACTGTGGTGGTGGTGGTATAGCCTGTAGACTGACTGTGGTGGTGGTGGTGGCATAGCCTGTAGACTGACTGTGGGTGGTTGTGGTATAGCCTGTAGACTGACTGTGGTGGTGGTGGTGGTATAGCCTGTAGACTGACTGTGGTGGTGGTGGTATAGCCTGTAGACTGACTGTGGTGGTGGTGGTTAGCCTGTGACTGACTGTGGTGGTGGTGGCATAGCCTGTAGACTGACTGTGGTGGTGGTGGTGGTGGTATAGCCTGTAGACCGACTGTGGTGGTGGTGGTATAGCCTGTAGACTGACTGTGGTGGTGGTGGTGGTATAGCCTGTAGACTGACTGTGGTGTGGTGGTGGTATAGCCTGTAGACTGACGTGGTGGTGGTGTATAGCCTGTAGACTGACTGTGGTGGTGGTGGTATAGCCTGTAGACTGACCGGTGGTGGTGGTGGTATAGCCTGTAGACTGACTGTGGTGGTGGTGGTATAGCCTGTGACTGACTGTGGTGGTGGTGGTGGTATAGCCTGTAGACTGACTGTGGTGGTGGTGGTATAGCCTGTAGACTGACTGTGGTGGTGGTGGTATAGCCTGTAGACTGACTGTGGTGGTGGTGGTGGTATAGCCTGTAGACTGACTGTGGTGGTGGTGGTGGCATAGCCTGTAGACTGACTGTGGTGGTGGTGGTGGTATAGCCTGTAGACTGACTGTGGTGGTGGGTGGTATAGCCTGTAGACTGACTGTGGTGGTGGTGGTATAGCCTGTAGACTGACTGTGGTGGTGGTGGTATAGCCTGTAGACTGACTGTGGTGGTGGTGGTGGTGCAGCCTGTAGACTGACTGTGGTGGTGGTGGTATAGCCTGTAGACTGACTGTGGTGGTGGTGGTATAGCCTGTAGACTGACTGTGGTGGTGGTGGTATAGCCTGTAGACTGACTGTGGTGGTGGTGGTATAGCCTGTAGACTGACTGTGGTGGTGGTGGTGGTATAGCCTGTAGACTGACTGTGGTGGTGGTATAGCCTGTAGACTGACTGTGGTGGTGGTGGTGGTATAGCCTGTAGACTGACTGTGTGGTGGTGGTGGTATAGCCTGTAGACTGACTGTGGTGGTGGTATAGCCTGTAGACTGACTGTGGTGGTGGTGGTATAGCCTGTAGACTGACTGTGGTGGTGGTGGTGGTATAGCCTGTAGACTGACTGTGGTGGTGGTGGTAGCCTGTAGACTGACTGTGGTGGTGGTGGTGGTATAGCCTGTAGACTGACTGTGGTGGTGGTGGTGTCCTGTAACTGACTGTGGTGGGTGGTGGTATAGCCTGTAGACTGACTGTGGTGGTGGTGGTATAGCCTGTAGACTGACTGGTGGTGGTGGTATAGCCTGTGACTGACTGTGGTGGTGGTAGCCTGGACTGACTGTGGTGGTGGTGGTATAGCCTGTAGACTGACTGTGGTGGTGGTGGTATAGCCTGTAGACTGACTGTGGTGGTGGTGGTGTAGCCTGTAGACTGACTGTGGTGGTGGTGGTGGTATAGCCTGTAGACTGACTGTGGTGGTGGTGGTATAGCCTGTAGACTGACTGTGGTGGTGGTGGTGGTATAGCCTGTAGACTGACTGTGGTGGTGGTGGTATAGCCTGTAGACTGACTGTGGTGGTGGGTGGCACGTAGACTGACTGTGGTGGTGGTGGTATAGCCTGTAGACGACTGTGGTGGTGGTGGTATAGCCTGTAGACTGACTGTGGTGGTGGTGGTGGTGGTGGTATAGCCTGTAGACTGACTGTGGTGGTGGTGGTATAGCCTGTAGACTGACTGTGGTGGTGGTGGTGGTGGTATAGCCTGTAGACTGACTGTGGTGGTGGTGGTATAGCCTGTAGACTGACTGTTGGTGGTTGTGGTGGTGTAAACTGTAGTGGTGTTTTGTTTGTGTAGACTGTGGTGGTGGTTAGTCACAAGTTTACAATACAGCGATACAGTTTACAGGTAAATAAAGAGCTATACAGTTTACACCACGATAATTACAGTTTCTACAGTTACAGACCCAACCCACCTAACCTAACCTATATAAGAAATGGTATGTATTGTCAGCGATCATTTTAGTGTGGACCGGAGACTTGGGGGATAGGAAGTGGTGGTCACTTAAAAGTAAAGTTGACCTATGAGGTAAACTGTGGTATCAACGTCAGGTAAACCTAACGTAAAGTAGATGGAATGACCAATCCAAAAACAGCATCTCAACCCCACATTTTCACCAGGTAAACTCAGGTAAAACCCCCAGGTAAACTTCCAGGTAAACCCGAAGTGAGATGAACACCGGAATTAACGTTGAATAAACTTCAAGGAAAAAAAAGTTACTCGCTTTCACGCCCACGTCTTGCACCCGACAACACCCCCATTCCTGAGGTCCGCCCACCCTTCACGCCCACTCGACCCACCCAACCCCACCCTCAACCCTTCACACCCACCAAAGTCCACCCTATACGCCCACACCAAAGTCCACCCAATACGCCCAACCTCACGCCCCTTCAACCCTTTCACGCCCACCGCTCACGTCCGCCCTCACGCCCCACCCCCCTCACCTCCGGTAAACTGAGGTAAACTTGGCGAGTACATCCTCACCCTCCCTCACCCCCTCTCCCTCCCTCACCCCCTCCCACCCTCCCTCCTCCAGGTCATAAACTGGAGTATGTGGACCGTGTCGCCACCCATTGTTCGGTCCGTGTGGCTCCGTGTTGGTCCATGCTGGTCCGTGTTGGTCCATGTTGGTACGTGTTTGCCCGTGATGGTCCGTGTTTGACCGTGCTGGTCCGTGTTGGTCCATGTTGGTCCGTGTCTCGGGTCAGCGGACCGACACTCATCGCTGAAGCTTAATTGGTCCATTTACAACAGACTGGAGGAAATTGGTTGTACGTACACTCTCGCTCTGTGACTCACCTGACTCATCAATGACTCACCTCACTCATACCTGACTAACCTGACTCATCACTGACTAGCCTCACTCATCACTGATTTCCCTGACTCATCACTGATTCACCTGACTTATCAATGACTCACCCATGACTCATCTCACTCAATCACTGACTCACCAATGACTCATTTTATGACTTACCTCATGACAATTAATGGCAAGACTAAAATTAACCCCTGACTCAGAGGAGAAATTTGCTGTACAGTCTAACCGGGGTGAATCATAGGGTCGTCATGGATGAGTCACGGTGAGTCGTAGGTGAGTCACAGGTGGAGAAGGTCATTAACTTGAAAGGTATAAAAAATAATGTACTCAAGATTTGGGTGGGAGAGAGAGAGCCACACACACACACACTAAAGGATTTATTTATCTAAGGTAACATGCAGGTGTAAGAATCATAAAAACTAGGGTAAGTGTCGCTCCACTACACAGGGGTATAAATTTATCCCGCGAAATGTTGGGTTTGAGAAGAAGAAACAGGGGCGGTAGTGGAGTGGTGGTGGAGTAGTGGAGTGGTGGTGGTGGAGTGGTGGTGGAGTGGTGGAGTAGTGGGGTGGTGGAGTGGTGGTGGAGTAGAAACCAGTGAGTAGTGAGTGGAGTGGTAATTGAGTAGTGGTGAATGTGAGGGTAGTGGAGTGGTGGTGGAGTAGTGGGTGGTGGGTGGTGGTGGGTGAGTGGGGTGGTGAATGGAGTGTTAGTGAGGGTGTTGATGAAGTAATGTGTGTGTGTGTGTGTGTGTGTGTGTGTGTGAAGGAGGGGTGAAGGAGGCGACCATCTAAAGAGAGGGAGGAGTCCTGAGAGGGAGAATCGAAGGGTGAAGGTGTTTGAGGGGGAGGAAGGGAAGACTTGTCGAGAGGGCCGGGGTGTGAAGATGAGAAAGGGAACAAAGGGGGATAAGGTGTTGAAGGGGGGATAAGGTGAAGGGGGATAAAGGAACTAAGGGGGATAAGGGTGTGAAGAGAGTGAGGGGGTGAACAGGTGAAGAAAGGGAGCGAAGGGGGGAGTGAAGGGAGGGGTGAAGGGGGATAAGGAGATGAAGGGGGATAAAAGGGATGAAGGAACAAGGGGGATAAAGGGGTGAAGGGGTGAAGAAGGTAAAAGGGTGAAGAAAGGGGGATAAAAGGGAGCTGAAGGAACAAGGGATAAAAGGGTGAAGAGAAGTCAAAGGAAAGTAGGAAAACGAAATAAAGCTAAAGGAAGAACAGTGAAAGAAGGATGTCAAAGGAATGAAGGAAGGGGAGTAAAGAATACGATAAAAAAGAAGAAGAAAAAACGAAGTAAAACTGAAGGAAAAGATGTAAAAAAAAAAGTAGTCAACGAAAAGCTTCAGTGATGACGTGTGTCTGAAGAAAGTGAATGAAGCGTTTATAAAAAGAAAAATGAAAGAAAGAAGCGTAATGCCGAGGAAATCACAACTTTCTTTTTTGTTTCCGCTGTGTTTACAAACATTCGGGGGAGTTGTAGACCTTTTACATTAACTTTCTTTTTTTGATAATGTAAACAAATCCTTCACAGAAACTCGAGCTCAGTGTTATGTACGTATGTATGTATGTATGTGTGTATGTATTCTGAACCTAACCTGACCAAAAAACACTGTCCAGGCAACACCCAGGTACACCTCCAGGCAACACCCAGGTACACCTACAGGCAACACCCAGGTACACCTACAGGCAACACCCAGATACACCTACAGGCAACACCCAGGTACACCTCCAGGCAACACCCAGGTACACCTACAGGCAACACCCAGGTACACCTCCAGGCAACACCCAGGTACACCTCCAGGCAGACTTGTTTTGCCTCAGGCAGCACCCAGGTGCCTCCAGGCCAGCACCCAGGTACCTGGCCCTTTTAGAGTGCCATCAGGCCTTTTGGGTGCACCTCAGGGCAACCTTGGTGCCTCAGGCAACACCCAGGTACACCTACAGAGCTGACGCAGGTGCCTCAGGCGCACCCAGGGCACCCTACAAGGCAACACCCAGGTTGCCTACAGGCCAGCACTGGGTGCACCTGGAGACAGCAGGTGCCTCAGGCCTTGCCCAGGTGCACCTCCAGGCCAGCACCCGGGTTGCACCTACAGGCACCCAGGTGCACCTCAGGTGACACCCGTTTTAAGGCAACTGGGTGCACCTACAGGGCCAACACCCAGGTGCTGCCTACAGGCAACACCCAGGTACACCTCCAGGCAACACCCAGGTACACCTACAGGCAACACCCAGGTACACCTCCAGGCAACACCCAGGTACACCTCCAGGCAACACCCAGGTACACCTACAGGCAACACCCAGGTACACCTACAGGCAACACCCAGGTACACCTACAGGCAACACCCAGGTACACCTACAGGCAACACCCAAGTACACCTACAGCCAACACCCGGGTACACCTACAGGCAACACCCAGGTACACCTACAAGCAACACCCAAGTACACCTACAGGCAACAGCTCCCTCAACGGCCTAACAAAGAAGGATTCGTTAACTCAGGAGCCGCCCCGTGTTGGAGGCGGGACCTTAGGATGCAGTATTTTTAGACCCGCTGGTGATGGCGACAAGGCCGGGGAGGTGCGGGGAGGTGTTGGAGGTGGTGGCGTCACTCCTCCAGTTGCTGCTAAGTACTGGCGCGGGATCAAGAGGTGGTGGTGAGACTTGGAGGTGGCACTTGGGGGTGAGACTTGGAGGTGGCACTTGGAGGTGGACCTTCATTCGCGTTTTCCCTCTATAACTAATACAACAGTAAGCAACACACTACAACACCCGAACATCTTACATTCCTGCCTTCTCCATCACACGGTGGAGTCTTGGAAGCGTCGTCAAAGGCTCTTGAAGACACAGTGACAGAGCCTTGAAGTCGCCCTTTGATTTCCATTCTTCACCATATATTAACATCATAGTGCCTTGGCCTCCCGATACACAACTTAAGACCCAGGGACTCGTATGTTACACTCTAATGTCACTACACGCACTCAACACGCACTTTACACACACTCTAGGCCTCACACTTAACTCTCCAAATGGTTCCTGCACGCTACTTCACGCTGATAACAATCCTACTCTCTCTCTCTCTCTCTCTCTCTCTCTCTCTCTCTCTCTCTCTCAGACCACAAAGACGAGACAGCGAGGAGGAAGTGACCAGGTTGTATTTCGAGTGTCGTCTATTGCCGCCACACATTTACCACAGACCTACCACACACATCTACCACACACATCTACCACACTCTAACAGACCCTGAATTATCTTATATCTAAAACTCACGTAATGTATTAAAAGCCAAATTAATTCACGATATCTTGAATTCTTTCCGACATACAATTAACTTTCACCACGAAGAAAGTCAAAGAATAACATATATTGAAATTGTCTTTAATATAGAATTGACTTCCTCGTGTAGTGAAGTCAATACCGTAGATTAAGACGTTGACCATGAATTCAGGAATCGTCTTGACTTCTACAAAAAAAAAATACTCTCAGGTCCCCACTAACTAAGATACCGTCTGAGTGGAGCCATAATCCTCAGGTGGGTTTCTCACTCCGTGTTAAGTACGCAAGTGAATGTAAGTAACACTTGGAAGGCTTTCACCTTAGCACGGGGGGGTGGGGGTGGGAAGTGGCAAGACTAGTCTGTGGTGAGGAGAGAATTGAAAAGGTATGGGTGAAAGAGTCGTTAGTCATGCAGAGAAAGGAATCGTGGTTGTGGTGGGTGGGGTAATTGTGGTGGGTAGAGTGGTTGTGGTGGGTAAAGTGGTTGTGGTGGGTAGAGTGGTTGTGGTTAAGTGGGGGGGGAGGAGTAGGATTATATATTAGGGGGTGGTAGCTGTAAGCAAAGATGGTTGTGGTAGGGATGGTTGTGGTGGTCTGGTTAAGTTAGTTCAGTGATTGTGGTAGGGCGGGATGGTTGTGATGGTGAGGAATGTTTGTGGTTGGTGGTGATGGTCAGGTTGGGTGGTGGTAGAGGGGTTGGGTTGATAGTAATGGTGGATGGTTGTGAGGTTGGTTGATGGTGGTGGTGGCGTGATGAGGTGGGAGGGAGGGAAGTATTGGGGTCACGGTGGTTAAGAGGTCAAGCAGGGAAGGCTGAGTGAGGCAGGTGAGTGCCGGCCACACCTGCCATGCCACACCTGAGTCACACCTGCCGGACCATAACTGAGCCACACCTGTCACGCCACACCTGCCGGACTATAACTGAGCCACACCTGTCACGCCACACCTACTGCATCACACCTCCCTCGCTACACCTCTCACACCACACCTACTGCACCACACCTGAGTCACACCTGCCTCGCCACACTACAATCACCACACTGCCCACGTCACGCCAGCCTCGACTGGTTGCCTCAGTAAGGAGGTTTCTTCAACGAATGTTACCTCAGTAAGAGGGTTTCTCCGCCGACGAGGTTACCTCAATGAGGTTACTTCAGTGTGGAGGTCACCTTCACCTCAACGTGGAAGTTACCTCCGTGAGGTTACCTCAGCGTTTTACCTCAGGGTGGAGGTTAGCTCAGCGCGGAGGTTACCTCAGCGCGGAGGTTACCAAGTGGAAGGTTACGACACAGCAGCAGTTGGTAACGGCGACTATTATCATGTCAACACTGGCTGGTTTATAGCCGGTGTCGCGAGCTAACATTAACCTGCAGTACAGTACACTGACACACATACTGACAACACTGCCTTAACACATAGTACAACACATCATAAACACACATTCTATGTAGGTCGTTACACGTGTGAGATACAGTATGTACACATTTATACTTCACTACTGTCTGCACTGTGACGTGTATTAAAACTCTACTGCATATGTAACCTGACGCACATATTGTTGACTACATTATGTACATGTATTTGTTATTATGTATTTATAAACATGTTCGTATATACTCTATCTTAATGTTCTGATGTGTTAGGGTGATGCAGTTATGTCTGGCTAGCACAGGTAAGGTAAATAAAGGTTAATTAAGGAGAGTTTAGCACCTGGTTAAGTTAGAAACAGTTGGTGTATTAACTTAGAAAATGTTAAATAATTACTTAGATCAGGTGAGTGTTAATGCGGTTAAGAGCTATTTCACTAGACTAAATAATACAGATATTTAAAAAAATATATTACCCCCTGTATTCATATGCATTCATGACAGCACTGTGCATTCATGACAGTACTGTGCATTCATGACAGCACTGTGCATTCATGACAGTACTGTGCATTCATGACAGTACTGTGCATTCATGACAGTACTGTGCCTTTATAACTGTACTGTGTATTCAAAATCGTACTGTGCATTCACGACCGTACTGTGCATTCATAACTGTACTGTACATTAAGACTGTACTATGCATTGATGATCGTACTTTATCATGAAAGTATCGTAAACTTATGACCGTACTGTACATTCATGACCGTACTGTACACTCATGACCGTACTGTACATTCATGACCGTACTGTACATTCATGACCGCACTGTACACTCATGACCGTACTGTACATTCATGACTATACGTAGGTGTGTATGTATCAACAAACAGCTGTGGTGGTAAGGAAGGACTGAAGCTGCCTTGTTTATATGCGTGACACCACCTGATATCACAACTAGTTATAATTGGTGATGTGACCCATCTGTTTACCTGTACTACCTCACTCCCATCTACCTGGCTGAAAAAAGGAGGGGGGGGGGGGTGTGTACTGACGGTGTTGTTGTTTGTGAGTGGTAGTGATGGTGTTAAGTGTTGTTATTGTTGTTGCTGGTGGTGTTGCATAGAGGGAGAGAAGAGAAATATAAAGAAAAAAGATAGAGAAAAGAAAGAGATAGAGAGAACAGAGAGAGAGAGAGAGAGAGAGAGAGACAGGTTTGCAGGCAGGCAGCAGGCATTCCAGTCCTCGCGGATCGAAACTTTCACCCCGGGTCGCCAGGATCCAAACCTCACTACAGGGCGTTGAGAATTTTTCCTGGTCTACCATTGAAAGAAGAGAGGCACTCCTATCTCTTCCTGTTATACACCTCTGACGATTAAAACCCTCAAGAAGGATATAAACCACTAATAAAAAAACCCGCAGAAATAAACCACTAACAAAACCCCACAGAAATAAACCTCATATGAAATACCATATATAAATAAACCACGACTAAAAGTCCTAATAAACCCCTCATACAGAAATAAACCACTAATAAAACCCCACAGGCTACATAAATAAACCTCTCATAAACCCCCCATACAGAAATAAACAGCTAAACCCCATATAAACCAGTAATAAAAAACCCCTCCAGAGAAATCAACATAAAAAAAACAGGTAGGTCAATATATCCAGGTATTTATCCAGGTAATTAGCCAGGTAAAAATTAATTGAAGGTGAACAAGAGGAAAGAACTTTACTTACACTTGTGGGGAAGAGACGAGACCGCACAGGAAAAGTTTACATTATCCCACCAGTAATTTTCCATGTGTCACTTTTCAACCACTGTGACTTATTCTGTAAAAGAGAGAAAAAAGAAGAAATTAGATGAAATATATCAATAATAAGCAATGTAAAGTAAAGGGAATATTATAGTCAGTGTTTGCTTAACGTACGTGATGCATTTTTGACAACTTGTATGTTATTTGGATATTCGTTAACTGGATGATCGTTAACCGGATGATCGTTAACCGGATGATCGTTAAGCGGGTGTACGTTAAGTAAACACTGACCGTAATAGAGTAATATATATATATATACCGCAGTAATATACCTTATTCTTAACATTATTTATCACACATAACGAACATACAGTCAACTTTTACGATTTGGTAAGAAGTACAGATAATAAATTAACGAACCAACACGTGTCAAAACAAAAACTAAAATCCTAATGTCAAAAACAAAATAAAAACACAAAATCCCACAAACCGACACAAAAACAAACCCCCCAAACTTTTAAAGAGTAAGAAAATACATGAAAAAATCCTGAAATGTACAAAAACGAGGTAATATATTAATTTACGGTACAGGTGTGAAGTTAATTACAGGTACAGGCGTGAATTAAATTACAGGTACCTGCGTGAAGTTAATTACAGGTACAGGCGTGAAGTTAATTACAGGTACAGGCGTGAATTAAATTACAAGTACCTGCATGAAGTTAATTACAGGTAGAGGCGAAACTTATTACAGGTACAGGTGTAAAGTTAATTGAAGGTACCAGCGTGAAGTTAATTACAGGTACACGTGAAGAAATACAGGTACATAAACGTTTCAATCGCAGTCAAATAATAAGCCAGGAGAGATATGCTGGAAGTGGTGATTTTTTTTCCCAGGCATCTTAGGTATTATCAGTTCTCAGTGCGGTGCAAGAGTCAATGCCGCAGTGATAACATGATAACAGTGCCAGTCATTAACAGCGCCAGTGCCAGCCATCAACAGTGAAAATACCATCCATCAACAGTGACATGACGAGCCATGAACAGTGAAATACATCCATCAACGGTGAAAATACCATCCATCAACAGTAACAGGACGAGCCATGAACAGTGAAATACATCCATTAATGGTGAAAATACCATCCATCAACAGTGACATGACGAGCCATGAACAGTGAAATACATCCATTAACGGTGAAAATACCATCCATCAACAGTGACAGGACGAACCATGAACAGTGAAACACATCCATTAATGGTGAAAATACCATCCATCAACAGTAACAGGACGAGCCATGAACAGTGAAATACATCCATTAATGGTGAAAATACCATCCATCAACAGTAACAGGACGAGCCATGAACAGCCATCAACGGTGAAAATACCATCCATTAACGGTGACAGTGACAGACATTAACGGCGACAGTGACAACTATCAACAGTGACAGCATGTTCCCCATCACCTGATAATGACACGCTTACGGCAGCTACACCCGACGAAGGTTCGACCCACTTACCTGTGATGGCGCTTAAACACACACACACACACACACACACACACACACACACACACACACACACACACACACACACACACACACACACGTGGTAAAAGAGAGCTTATTGTATGTATTTTGTCCTCCTTAAAAGTGATTTATTATCGCATTGTCTGCTCCCCACCTGTTCTTGCTCCCTGTGTCAGCTAGCTCTATGGATGCTTCTCGTAACTGGCTGTCTGAATGACTAACACACTGACCTGACTGATTCACTCACTCACCCAAGCACCGAATGAGTAACCTAACCAAACTTAACCTAACCATTAACAATTAAAGACAGTTATATAGTATATTTTTATTTACAAATAATTAAATTAATTATATCATCTTCCATTAATCTCCTTATTGTATTTCTTTTCAATAAAATGAGTTATTAAAATTTATTAGTTATTTTGTAAACTATATATATATGCTTTATTGTCTTTCAATCTTATTAAAACTATATTAAAAATATATATATAATAATTTACTTTTTCCTTAATTTGCTAACAGGGAACTTCTACGTTTATCTCAATTGTTTATCTCACTCCTCTCTCTCACTCCCTCGCCTCACCTAAGAAAATATACTTCTTCGCCTTGACCAACACACGCATGGCTTCACCTGTAAATACTTCCTGACCCGGCAACACTCTCTCTCTCTCTCTCTCTCTCTCTCTCTCTCTCTTGTTCTCTCTTTAACTCTAGTCTATGAAGTTGATCATTAACCTGTTACTATTCGCGGTCGCATCAGGAGGAAGGATGGAGGGAGGGGGAGGAAGAAAGAGGGTGAGAAGGAGGAGGGAAAAAAGAAGGAAAGGGATGGGGACCAGGGGAGTGAGGGGTAGAGGAGAGGGAGGTGAGTGGAAGGGGGTGCTAGAAGGAAGAGTGAGGGAAGATCCGATTTACAGGAGGTTTAGATAAATGCTTTTGGGAGGGAGTAGTAGAAGGGAAGAGAGATGTGGACGCAGGTAGGGGGGGAGAGGGACAGGGCGAAGGGAGAGGAGGTCTGGCGGTCGAAGGGAGACCTAGCCAGGAGGATGAGTCAAAGGGAAAGAGGGTAAGGGGAAGGGGGGTCAGGGGAAGGTCAGAGGGAGAGTCAGGGGGAAGGGTTAAAGGGAGGGCAGGTCGGGAAACGAGTCAAAGGGAAAGAGGGTAAGGGGAAAGGGTCAAAGGGAAGGCGGGTCAGGGGGGCGGGTCAGGGAAGGCAGGGGGGTTAATTATCCTCATTAAGCATCATTAGCGGGGGAGTCTGTCTCCATCTAGCCAGATTATCTTAACATTGCATCAGCCTCGTGACCCCTGGCCCTGACCACCACCACCCCTGGCCCTGCCCACCACTCCTTGGCCTTGGCCACCACCCGCTGGCCCATGCCACTACCTCCGGGCCATGCTTGTCATCCCCATGGCCTTGGCCATGCTAGTAAAACTGATTCACATGCTGGCTTAATGGTGTAACCGGTTGTGTGGAGAGAGAGAGAGAGAGAGAGAGAGAGAGAGAGAGAGAGACCCTGCATAGAATTTTTCAACACAATAAACATAGATCGTATTACAATAACAACAACAACAAACAAAAAACCTAAACACGAACAAAACAAATAAAAATAAGTCACAACACATAAACAAAAATCCCCCCCAAACAAAAGAGAAATAAAAGACCGGCCGTGATTTTGTTAAACATCAGGAACAACCGGACTAATAAAAAAAAAATATCAAAGCAGACGAGGATCAGCGCTAAGTAAGAGTTAATTACCCTTAATTACTCTATTAACCCGGTGGAACCCTTTGATAGAGGCTGACGATCTGTAAAATAACACACAAAAAATAACCCCAGCATTTGTAAATCACATTAAACCCCACGAGACAAACTGTAAATCACACTAATCTCGTGAGACATTTACAACACCTCGAGGAATACTGTGTAAACAAATGTAAATATACAGCGTGATCCAAAAACCATACCTAAATTTTAAAGTATCAATCACTTCTTACCACCCTGTGTATTTATATATATAATTTTTTTACATAACCCTCGTAAATACCACCTTGTTTACATAGAGGGAGATAAAAAAAGAACACCCAGATTATAATACAGATCCCTTTAAAAAAATAATAATAATAATCGTGGGTATTCTTTTTAGATGACCCTGTATGTCAACAAGGTGAGGGCAACAGGACTAAATCATGATGATCAGAGGGCGGCGGCATGTTTGTAAATGTTTATTGCCATACCGAGACTATTATATTAAACGACCATAGTGTAAATCAGGCGATCCAGCTATTTTCAGGAGGCTGGCAGGAATCCTCTACACACACACACACACACACACACACACACACACACACACACACACACACACACACACACACACACACACACACACACTCTCTCTCTCTCTCTCTCTCTCTCTCTCTCTCTCTCTCTCTCTCTCTCTCTCCTAATATATATCAGAGTAGAATTACAGTATGGGCTTGCATAGATACATTGAATGTGTGTGTGTGTGTGTGTGTGTGTGTGTGTGTGTGTGTGTGTGTGTGTGTGTGTGTGTGTGTGTGTGTGTGTATCCAGTCTCCCATAGAGCCAAAATTATGACTGACCTCCCTCCTTCCTTTCCTTATATAGAGACACCTGCTCCTTCACCTCCCTCCCCTCCCTCCCTCCCTCCCCTCCCTCCCTTCCTTCCTTTCCTTATATAGACACACCTGCTCCTTCACCCTCCCTACCTCCCTTCCTTCCTTTCCTTATATAGAGACACCTGCTCCTTCACCCTCCCTTCCTCCCTCCTAACCTAACCAAAGCTACCGTGTTAAATGGCTTCCGTACAGGTATTAAGCCAGCCACGCCCCTCACTACAGTGGTCTGGGTTATACATTGTACTTATTCTATGGTGTATACTGTCTGTGTGTGTGTGTGTGTGTGTGTGTGTGTGTGTGTGTGTGTGTCTGTGTGTGTATGTGTGTGTGTGTGTGTGTGTGTGTGTGTGTGTGTGTGTGTGTATGTGTGTGTGTGTGTGTGTGTGTGTGTGTGTGTGTGTGTGTGTGTGTGTGTGTACATTTGGTAGGCGGTGTACATTATATACTGTTGGTGTACGGTGAAGACGAACATCATATTGTACTCAAGAGTGGGTGGAGTACAGTGTAAAAATGGGCGTGTGGGCGTGGGGGTACGGACGTGTCACAAGGGAAAGGTACAAAGTTGGTGGGCGTGAAAGATGTTAGTATTGGCGTGTGACGATACTCAGGTGTGTGTACAGGTATATGTGAGGAATGGGCGTGGGTAGGTATTGTGGGCGTACATGCGTGGTTGGTTAAGACTTAGTTACGTGCAGTGGGCGTGTTATTGAGTTGTGTGTAGTTGTGGGCGCGGGTGTGGGCGTGGCCTTGTAGTGGTGCCTGAGAACGCAGTCTCCCTCCTCCACCGTAACGGTACACCCCAGTAGCCTTGAGTCCCTACCCCTCTCAACCCCCACACACACCACCCCAACACACACACCACAAACCACCCCACACACACCCCCAACACACCCCACACCCCCACACACACACCACCCTAACACACACACACCACCCCACACACACCCCCCAACACACACACACACACTAACAAAAACTAAAATTACTACAAAACTAAAATATTACTTTCAAAAAATACCGAAGATCTCATAGGAATATTTACGTAAAAATTTTCCAGGTGTCAAAAAACAATTAATAAACTCCCCCAAAAAGTATAAAAAAAAATTATAAGTTTTTAATTTCGACTTTACTGAATACGACAATCAGCAGAAATATGTAAATAATTAACACTGTATTCATATATGTATTTAGTTGTATTTCCGTCATTTAATGTATTTTGCTGTATTTACGAACCAGTACTAAAAAAAACTAATAATTAATTTACTGCTAATGAAGGTTTACTTCAAGTTAGATAAACACATTAAACCATTCATGACAGGTAGTTAATGACTGTTCTATTAAACCCTATTAAACCAACTATTATTTTCGGGGGGGGGGGGTTAATTAACTAGTCATCCGGTTAAATATAAGGAAATTTCATAATAATCAGATTAATTCACTCTGCTCGCTTAATTATTTAATAATATATAAATTTTAAGAGATAATTAAAGAAATACAATTATAGAGAGAGAGAGAGATGGAAGTTACAGATAGAGAGATAGATAGAGAAAGAAAGAAAGAAGTTAGTAAGAGATAGAGAAAAAGAAAGATAGGAGAGAGAGAGAGAGACAGAGAAAGACCACTATTCCACCCTCTCCCACGATTACAACATCTTAAGCAAAAGTTGTCAGATTGTCTCCAAAACTTTTCCCCGAGACACAAGGAAGCGAAAGTACCAAGCCAGGATGAGACCGATAACTGAAGTGGTCAAGATAACGGATAAATAGAGGGAATAAGATAACTGATAACTGAGCGTATAACTTTTATATATAAGAAAATGTTAAAAAAAATGGATGAAACAGAAAGGAAGGAAGGAGAGAGAGAGAGAGAGAGAGAGAGAGAAGAAAATAAGGAGAAAGTGAAAGAAAGAGAAAAAGACAGACAGACAGACAGACAGATATAGATAAAGTAAACTCAACCAATGAATGCTTGCTGCCTGCTAACAGTAACAGTGTGTTTGGTCAGGTATCCAAGCAAGGCGATCACACACACACACACACACACACACACACACACACACACCAGGAACCAACTCTTGAGTGTACTCTATGTAAACTTAATTGTAAACACACCTAGAAACAACTACTGTATAGGTATGTTCAATGTAAAGTACAAGTAAACTTAAGGTTATTTTCAGTAAACCTCAGGTAAACACCAGGTAAACTCAAGGTAAACCCCAGGTAAACTCAAGGTAAACCCCAGGTAAACTCAAATTAACACCAGGTAAACTTAAATTAACACCAGGTAAACTCAAATTAACACCAGGTAAACTCAAGGTAAACACCAGGTCAACTCAAACTAACACCAGGTAAACTCATGTCAAGTCAACTCCAGGTAAACAAAAATTAGCACATACACTAAAGTTAACACCATCTATCTATTGCTTTCTATATCAATGTATCTCTACCTATGTCTGTCTGTCTATCTGTCTGTCAAGTAATGATGACAGCCTCTCTCTCTCTCTCTCTCTCGACTGATACAAACGACCCCCACAATTCATTCAACTAAACAACAATTTAATGAGTGACAAGCGTGACAGATGTCCACCCATGACAAGTGCCTCCTGACAGGTGTTGGACTTGTCGCAGTTGCTGGCCATAGGATCGTCTCCCCACCCCCCCATCAAAAACACCTGTTGGGCTCCGATCCTACCTGACAAAACATATGGTCAAGTGTGTGTATTTGGTAACTAGTATCGGTCTTAAGGGGTAAAATCGTCGGTCTCAAAGGGTTAAACTATCGTCATCCTCAAAGGGTTAAACCATCGTTATCCTCAAAGGGTTAAGCTATAGGTATCCTCTAAGGGTTAAATTATAGTCCTCCTAAAAGGGTTAAGCCATTGTCATCCTCAAAGGGTAAAAAAAAAACTGCAATAACCTTCCATCAACTGAATTAGTTCCAAACAGGTGTGCTAAGATTATTATTGGTTACTTACAGGTGTACTAAGTTGAGTATTGCAGGTGTATTATGTATTACAGGTGTAGAAAACTCAATATAAATAACTACGCATATGTAAAAGCTCAACATATCTGTAATAATACTCAATAGCTGCCACACACCTGCTATCTAATGCCCCCCACACCTGCTATCTAATGCCCCCCCACACCTGCTATCTAATGCCCCCCCACACCTGCTATTTACCTAAGACAGCTCTCAAGAGCAGGCGTGGAGGGCGTGGAGGATGTGAAGGTGGCGTGGAGGGCGTGGAGGATGTGAAGGTGGCGTGGAAGAAAGGAAGAGGAGGAGATTGATAAAAGAAGTGTGCATAAACGGGAAGAAGAGGACAGCGGAGGGAGGGAAGAAGGGGCAGACAGACAGACAGACAGACAGACAGATAGATAGATAGATAGATAGATAGATAGATAGGTAGATAGATAGAAATAAGAAGAAGAATAAGAAGAAAGAAGAAACAGAAGAACATGAACAAAAAGAAGAAGAATGAAAGAAGGAAGAAGAAGAATGAAAGACAACCAAAACCACTAGAAGGAAAGGTAGAAAAAAAGTGCGCACGTCAAGTAACTTTTATAAGTGTGAGAGGCCACTTGTTGCAAAGGAGTGATATACCTTGTAAGTGAGATAACTGTTACTTACAAAGGTGTGGGAAGCAGAGAGGTATTTGTAAGTAGTAAAGTGGGGTTAGGTTAGGATAGGTTAGGTTAGGCTAAGTGCATCTGAGTAAAATATTATTGTAGTATGACCTCTCTCTCTCTCTCTCTCTCTCTCTCTCTCTCTTTCTCTCTCTCTCTCTCATTCTGACGGTGGGTATGTGATTTGTAAGTGTCACATAATACTTAAGACGACAGGAAAGTCACTTATTATGAGGATAACATTACTTATAAACACTTCAACAACACCTACAGATCAAATGGCCAATTGCTACCAACTTAACTATCATACAGTACTGAGGATGTTACCATCATTGTCTTATAGAAGCTGAGCAAAGTAAAATGTTTTCTCTGTCAGTGAGTGAGTGAGTGAGTGAGTGAGCGAGTGAGAGAGAGAGTGAGCGAGTGTGTCATTGATATATATACCTCTATCAGTACAGTTAAATTTAGTAACATTAACCAAAAAAAAAAGGATAATATTTAACTCCCTCCAGTAGAACAGCAAGTGACAGAATAATCACCAAAATCAAAACACTACTCCGTCAGTGAATGAGTGAGTAAGTGAGAGGAATTCAACCAAGGATCAAGTTTATAGGCTAGAAGTCGTTTGTTAGTAAATACTAGACAATACAAGATCTTTTTCCCCCCCCCCCCTCCCCCCCGTCACTCTCTCTCTTACACAAAAATCCGGTCTTAGAATTCACCCCAAAAATCGCTGGTAATAAGACTGGAGGGGTGACGAGGTTTTTCTTACACACACATATAAACAAGAGTGACTAAGGGGAGGGGTGAGGGGGAGGGGTTAAGGGGGGTGAGGGGGGGGTGTTAAGGGCTAGTTTTAGTCATAAGGTATTAGAGCACCACTGGTAACACTGCTTTCTTACGTCACCAATCTTCTCTTCCTCCAAGCTGTTAGAATAAGTTGGATATAAGTGACTGACCAGGTTTTGATCTCGTAATAGCTTCGAGTTGTACGTGTGGTTTTTTTTTTTTTTGGAGTTATTGTGCGTTTTGGGGGCTGTGTGCATTTTGATTGTGTGCGTTTTAAGAATGTAATGCGTTTTGGAGGGCTGTGTGCGTTTTTAGAGTTGTGTGCGTTTTGGGGGCTGTGTGCGTTTTTTGGAGTTGTGTGCGTTTTTGGGTCGTGTGCGTTTTTGGGTCCTGTGTGTTTTTCGGTCCAGGAGTGACACTTACAGGTAAACTTCAGGTAAATGATTAGTTAAACTAGACTGATAGATAGACAGACAGACAGACAGACTGAGGAAAAACTAAGTTAAACAAACAAACACCCGCACACTTAGCACCTTCAAGAATAAATTTAAAAAAAACAACTTGTAAGACATGATGGAAAAATGAGACCTTTAGAAACCGCTCTGGGGACTAAATAACCGGTTTCGTTGAAGAGACACGCAAGACCACAGTTCTCTTATGACGGACGTGCGGGTGGGGCGAGGGCCAGCAAGCTACTGTCCATGTTACCCACACGTATTATAGGTTATGGACATACACCTCGTCTGGATGGTGGTGGTGGTGGTGGTGGTGGTGGTGGTGGTGGTGGTGGTGAAGTGGTGGTGGTGGTTGTTGTTGGTGGTGAGAGTGGTGGTGGTGGTGGTGGTGGTGGTGGTGGTTGTTGTTGTTGTTGTTGTTGTTGTTGTTGGTGGTGGTGGTGGTGGTGGTGGTGGTGGTTGTTGATGGATGATGGTGATGATGATAGTGGTGGTAATAATGATGATAATGATGACGACGACGACGATAATGATGGTGTCCGTGGCAATTGCTTTTACATATGGACATGCCTAAGTGAGCACGTGTCCTACGATAACTACGTGTCCTAACGATAACCTGAAGATGCATGTTTACGTGTCCAGAGAACCAGGTGTTAAGAAATATATACAGGATACGACTCATCACCTTTGTTAACACCTGGTGGACCACGTGTAATAAAATAACCTGTCTTTTATGGCATATTGTCTTCATAAAATTACTCAAGTTTAATATTTACTAACTAACATTTATTGATCAAACATTTCAAGATCAAACAATTAATGATCAAACATTCAAGCTCCTCATTCAACATTTAGTTACAGATCAAATATTTACTGATTCAACATTTGCTAACCTAACATTTAATTGATGATCAAACATGTACTGATGCCACAATTGTCAGTCGAATGTTTATTAATCTAACATCTGATCAAAAATGGGGGAATGAAATGGGTTGGTAGAAAAATGGGGGAATGAAATGGGTTGGTAGAAAAATGGGGAACAGGAGATATGGGTGTGGGGGGAGATGGTGAAGGAGGGTTGAGGAAGGGGGAAAGGTGGTGAGAGGATTGAGGAGGAAGGAGGAGGGAGGAAGAGGAAGGGGTGGTGAGGAGGGAATGGGGAAGGGAGATGTTTCAGGTGAGAGCGGTCCTTCTCGGGAGGAGATGAGGGGAGGGGGGGGGTACTTGGAATACGGATTACCAAACCTCCTTTCTTCCTGACTAGATATTAAAAGAGGAAGGAGGCAGGTAAGAAAGGAAGGAGGGGAGAGGAAGGAAGGAAATAAGGAAGGAAGGAAGGGAAGATGAAGGAAGGAAGGAAGGAAGGAAGGAAGGAGGAAAGAGAGAAGGAAGGAGGAAGGAAGGAAAGAGGAGAGGAATGAAGGAGAGAAAGGAGGGAGAGGAAGGAAGGAAGGCTATATTTTTCTCCATTATCTACACACACACACACACACACACACACACACACACACACACACACACACACACACACCTAACTACTAGAAACCCTCCATCTAACGACTCTCCTTTACTTAGAAACCTAAAACCGTCGACACCAGGGAAGGAGGGGGGCGAGGGGGGGCAGAGGGGGGGGGGGGCTCCACTACCTGCCACACTTTCCTTTTTTTTGAATGTGGAAGGCAGGTGTGGAAGGGAAAGTGTGGAAGGGCAGGTGTGGGAAGGAAGGTGTGGGAAGGATGGTGGAATGGCAGGTGGGGAAGGAAGGGTGGGGTGGGAAAGGCAGGTGTGAGAAGCAGGGGAAAGGAAGGTGTGGAAGGAAGGTGTGGAAAGGAAGGTGCGAAAGGCGAGTAGCAGGACGGTGGCCAGGGGTGATAGCGACTGTGGGTGTGGTTGGGGGAGGGGGTAGAAGGTTGGGGGAGCAGGGGGGGGGCGAGGAGGAGGAGGAGAAGGGTGGAAGGAGGAGAAGGGAAGTGAAAGGATGTGGGTGGAAAGAGCACGCGGGAAGCAGGTGCGAGACGTGGGGGGGAGGAGGGGAAGAGGGGGGGAGGAGGGAGCGTGTCTTGGAGGGAGGAAGAGGAGGAAGGAGGAGGTGAAGGAGTTGGGTGGGGAGTGGGAGGAGGGAGGAGGAGGAAGAAGAAGTGGGGGTGGTGAGGGGAGGATGTGGAGGGGAGGGGTGCATGGAGGAGGGGAGAGAGAAAGAGAGAAAGAGTAATGGCTGACTGACAGGAAGAAACGACGCGGAGGAGGAGGAAGAGAAGCAGCAGGAGGAGAAGAAACACAGGAAGAGGTAAAGGAGTAGGAAAGGGTGGAGAAACAGAGACGAAAGGAGAGAAAGATAAGGAGAAGGAGGAGGAAGAGAGGAAGAAGAAACTGCGAGAGATACTAACAATGGAATGAAGACATAAACACAATGATAAAAGAGAGTGATGAGAGAGAGAGAGAGAGAGAGAGACTGCCAAATTAAATTGCGGTGGACAATGAGAGACGGAGAGAGACAGGGAAGACACGAGACAATGGCAGAGAGACGGCTGGGGCCTGGGGGCGGGGGGGTGGGGGGAGTGGAAGGGGAGGAGGAGGAAGAGGAGAAGGTGTGAGTAGAGAAATTTAAGGAGGAGGAGACAAGAGAAGTTGAGGAGATAAAGTTGGAGGAGGAGGAGGAGGAAGGAAACGGGATAGAGAAGATAAAGGGGGAGGGAGGGAGAGACCTCGATCATTAACAATTGGGTGGTGAGAATGGGTAAAAGATAATGGGGAGGTGAGACATAATGGGGAGGCGAGATAATGGGGAGGCGAGATAATGGGGAGGCCAGACATAATGGGGTGGCCAGACATAATGGGGAGGTGAGACATAATGGGGAGACGAAATAGACAGCCAAACTAACATATATTATACAAAAGGATAAATAGACAGACAGACAGACAGAGACAGACAGACAGACAGACAGACAGACGCCAAACCACTCAACAACAATAAGGTCATTCATAAAACATAATTAACCACTAAGAAATTTTTTGGCCTTTTTTTTCTTGTTTATTTTATGTGTTGACAAAAAAAAAATCCCTCCACGTATAATTTTTTTCACCCCTTTGGATTCGCCACTGGAGTAAGTAGTGGGTGGAGGCGAAAGGTGGAGGGGAGGGGGAGCCGGAAGGGTTAGGAATGTGGGTTAATGTGGGCTGAGGAGGGGAGGGTGGGTTGAGGAGGGGACTGTGGGTGGTACGGGTGGTGTGGGTGGAGGACGAGGAGAGTAGGCTGTGTGGGTGGAGGATGGAAGGGTGGAGATTGATTCTGACAAGAGCTATTGGGTGGAGGCGGGTGGAGGTTGGCAGGGGTGGTGTGAAGGGTGGTGGGTTGGGGATGGATAGAGGTGGGTGAAGGTGGTCTAAAGTGGGCTGGATTTGAGGCTGAGTGGGCCGGAGGTGCTCATGGATGGTCTGGGGTGGGTAGTGGGCAAGGCTAGTGGGCTGGGGATGGGCAGAGGTGGGTGTAGGTGGTCGAGGATGGGCCGAAAGTAATTGAAGGTGTGCCCGGATGTGGGTCGGAGGTGGTCGTGGATGGGCTAGGGGTGGGACAAGGATGGTGGGCTAGGGGTGGGACAAGGATGGAGGGTTGGTGGTGGGACAAGGATGGTGGGTTGGTGGTGGGACAAGGATAGTGGGTTGGTGAGGAAGGCGAGGACGGTGGGTTCGTGGGCGATGATGGTGAGCTGGAGGGCTAGGGGTGGGCTAGAGGTGGGCTAGATGTGGGTTACTTCTCGCCAACTTTACTCGTGGGCGCCAGAGAGACAACAAAACACACTCCGATTAGTGCGATTAGTGGAGACCGTGGTGCCTCCTAGACCGGCCCACACCCCACACCCCCCCATAGGGCCCACACCCCCGACCACCACACCCAGGAACACCGCCCTCAACACCCACCGTGGGATAGCACTTTTATGGCCCCAGCGACGGTACACTAGCCAGAGCCTCATACCTGAACATTACGACAACCATGATCACCTGGGGATGACTCTACACTACGTGGTCTTCCCCAACCTACTCCTCCTCCTCCTCCCCATCGTCTTCCCCAACCTACTCCTCCTCCTCCTCCCCATCGTCTTCCCCAACCTACTCCTCCTCCTCCTCCCCATCGTCTTCCCCAACCTGGCCTCCTCCTCCCCATCGTCTTCCCCAACTCACCCTACCTCCCATCGTCTTCCCAAACCCACCTCCTCCTCCCCATCGTCTTCCCCAACCCAATCTCTCCTCCTCCCATCGTCTTCCCAACCCACCTCCTCCCTCCCTCCCATCGTCTTCCCCAACTCCACCCTCCTCCTCCCCATCGTCTTCCCTCAACCTACCCCTCCTCTCCTCCTCCTCCCCATCGTCTTCCCCCAACCTACCTCCCATCGTCTTCCCCCAACCCACCCTCCTCCTCCCATCACTTACCCAACTAATATTACCTTTCCACAAAACGCACACTCCCCACACGACCACACCCCATGACCACACCCTCACACGACCAGACCTCTGCCCCACATGACCACACCTCCCTACACATCCCCCACCTGACCACACCCCCACCTCGACCACACCTCCCCACCTGATCACACTCCCACACTGCGACCACACCTCCCACTGACCACAATCTCCCATATGACCACACCTCCCCACACGACAACACCCCACACCACACCCCCACACGACCAGACCCTCCGCCCCACATGACCACACCTCCCTACACATCCCCCCACACGACCACACCTCCCCACTCGACCACACCTCCCCACACGACCACACCTCCACACGACCATAGCAACCCAGCAGTCACGTCCCACGGTAAAAGCGTCCACACGGAAGGTCATCGACAAATACTAACTCTCCCATTTACACGAATAGTGAGAGAATGTAAGAGATTATGAGAGGAGGTGAGAGAAAGTGAGATAAATGAGAGAAAATATGAGAGAAGAAGAAGAAGAATTTACCGCCCTCTCCACCTGCCCCTCTCTCTTTCATTCTCCATTCAAAAAAAAAGATGTATAATTCTAAAGTGAAACTAAACAAACAAACAAATAAATAAAAACAATAAAATATCACGTGTCAACAAAACAATTTTCTTATTCCTCTTCCTTAATTTTTTTTATTGTCTTCTCTAGCTTCCTTTTGTCTTCCTTCCTTCCATAATCTTAATAAAGCGAGATATTGCGGTAATGAAGGATCAAAAACTACAAAAACAAAGTTAAAACACTAAAACACGACATAAAGCGGCAAATAGGCTAAAACACACACACACCAGTAATAGAAGCCATAAAAACCAATAGAAGCTTAATTTAAAACACCAAAAGCCTTAAAAAAAAACACCGACAGAGGCCTAAAACACCAACAGAGACCGAAAAACACCAACAGAGGCCTAAAAAAACACCAACAGAGGCCTAAAAAAACACCAACAGAGGCCTAAAAAACCCACCAACAGGAGCCTTAGAAAAAAAAGGCCAGGACATCACACCAATCAACCACAAAAGACGTAAAAAAAAGGCAAAGAAACACAAAAGGAACCATCAACCTCGTGTACCCAAGGAGGAAGAGGAGGAGAGGAAGAGAAGAGGAGGAGAGAAGAGGAGAGGAGAAGGGGTGAAGGGAGGAGGAGGAGAGAAGAGGGGAGGAGGAGGGGTGAGGAGGGGTGAGGAGGGGAGGTGGATGGAAGAGGTGGGAGGAGGACGAGACTCAAGCAGAGACGGAGCCAAGAGCCGAGTTACCACCCCGCCCTTCACTACTCTCCTCTCCTAGACGACCACACAGACAGACATAGCGCACAGACATAGGGTACAGACACAGAACACACACACACAGGCATAGACACAGCACACAGACAGACAGAGACACAGCACACAGACAGACATAGACACAGCACACACACAGACAGACATAGACACAGCACACACAGACAGACATAGACACACACACAGACAGACACATAGACACACACACAGACAGATAGACATAGACACAACACACAGACAAGACACAGCACACAGACATAGACACAGCACAGACAGACATAGACACAGCACACAGACATAGTAGAGCCGGATCTAAGTGTCGATCTACCCCGTCTCCCAGCAGACAGACACGAGATAAGAGCAGTATGGCTACAGCAGCAGCAGCAGGCAGCAGCAGCAGCAGCAGCAGCTTAAGAGCCAACACTACTCGGCCCAGCCAGCCCGTCCCCTTGTCCCCAAAACGGCAGGCGACCACACGGCCACCACAACTACCACCTCTTCCACCACAACCACACCACCTCTTCCACCACTAACCACCACCTCTTCCACCACCACCACTACCACATCTTCCACCACTACCACATTTTCCACCACCACCACCACTAACACCTCTTCCACCACCACCACTACCACCCCTTCCACCACCACTACCACCTCTTCCACCACCACCACTACCTCCTACCTCCCCATCACCACCATCACCACCACCATCTCTTGAGCCAGTATCTCACCACCACACTAACAAGCCTCACTTTCCACATCTAACCCCCACCCATGGACGCTCCTCCCTCCCTCTCTCTCCCTTCTTAAAAACCTTACCCTTCTCTCTCCCCTCCCTCCTTCCTCCCTCACTTCCCTACACCTTCTCCCTCCCTCCTCATTACCCTTCGACTCACCTCTTCCCCATTCGTCGACACCCCTACCTTAAACTTCCTTCCTTCCTTCCTTCCTTCCTTCCTTCCTTCCTTTCTTCCTTCCTTCCTTACCCTCGTTTTTAAGCAGTTTCAATCTGCATACCTCCCCATCACCACCAATCTCCCATCACCACATCTCCCCATCACCACACCCCCCCATCACCACCCCCATCACCACCACCCCATCACCACCTCCCCCATCACCACCACCTCCATCACACTCAATCTCCATCACTACCACCCCTTATCACCACATCTCCCATCACCACCACCTCCATCACCGCATCTACCCATCACCCAGTCAACAAGGTCTTAAAGTCACTATTCCGCCGTCCAATTTTTTCCTACAAAATTCCAAGAGAGAGAGAGAGAGAGAGAGAGAGAGAGAGAGAGAGAGAGAGAGAGAGAGAGAGAGAGAGAGAGAGAGAGAGAGAGAGAGAGACGCTTGCAACACCACAACTAAGTAAAAAAGAAAAAAAAATAGTAAAAAAAAAATCAGAGAAGGTGACCCAACGAGTAGAGTACGAACATGGAGGTGGGGAGAGGGGAGGAGGAGGAGGGGGAGGAGGAGGGTGGGGAGAGGTAGGGGAGAGGTGAGATGTACGGAGATTGAAGAAGAGGAAGGGAGAATAAATAGGTGAGGCAAAGGGAAAGAAGAAGAGGCAGGGAGAGATAGAAAAAAGGGAGAGAGAGAGAGAGAGAGAGAGAGAGAGAGAGAGAGAGAGAGAGAGAGAGAGAGAGAGAGAGAGTGACTCGGCAGGACTGGCTTCTAAACTTTCCCCAACCCAGCATCACGCAAAAAATGACTTTACAACACTCACCACAACACACACACACACACACACACACACACACACACACACACACACACACACACACACACACACACACACGTATCCGGTCACAATATAATTTTCGCACGTCTAAAATCACACTACAAAATTACACCCTGTCTCTACAGTCTAATGCAAAGCACACACACACACACGCACACCCACACACACACACGCACGCACACCACGTATAATTTACAAGCACACGCAAACACCCACCTATACTATCACGCCTCCACGCAAACACAACGCTAGACATACGGTCTCTTATAAGCACACGCACACACAAACACATCACACTTCCACATACACGCACACACTCCACACTCCACAAGGCACCACGCCTCAACACACACACACACACACACACACACACACACACACACACACAACACACAACACACACACACACACACACACGGTGCATCTCTTCCTAGCTTAGCTCATGACGTCACCACTCACACAACAACTTTCTCGCCTTACTCCACTACCCACCACTACTACCACCACCATCACTCACCACCACCACCCACTACCACTACCACTACTACCACCACCACTACTACCACTACTACTACCACCACTACTACTACTACTACTACCACCACTACCACACCACTACTACTAACACCACCACCACTACCACCACCACTACTACCACTACTACTACCACTAACACCACTACCACCAACACTCACTACCACCACCACTACTACCACCACCACCACTACTAACACCACTACTACCACCACCACTACCACCACCACTACTACCACCACTGCTACCACCACTACCATTATCACCACCACTATTCAACACACCACCACCACCACCTCACCACTACTACCACCACCACCACTGCCACCACCACCACCACCTCACTACCACCACCACTACCACCACCACCACCACACTACTACCACTATTACTACCACCACCACTACCACCACCACTACCTACTACTACCACCAGTCCCTTACCACAAATAAACTGGAGATATTATACTGGATATTAGAGAGAGAGAGAGAGAGAGAGAGAGAGAGAGAGAGAGAGAGAGAGAGAGAGAGAGGTGTGTGGGGCCAGAAACATTAGAAGGAAGTGAGAGAGAGGGAGGGAGGGGAGGGAGGGAGGAGAGTTAAGGAAAAGGAATTGGGGGGGGTGTAAAGAGAGCTGTGGGAGATGGGGTGAGGGAGGAGAGAGAAGGGAGGTCATGAGGGAAAGGTGAGGTGAGGAATAGTGGAAGAGGGAGGGAGGAAGAGAAGAAGAGATAGAAGACGTATGAAGATGGATAAGGAGAGTGAGGGGTGGGTGAGGGGTGGGTTTTGGGAGGGGGAAGAGATGAGGTGAGGAATCTGGAGAGAGAGAGAGAGAGAACTAGGGGGAGGAACAAGGAACGAGGAAAGGGAGAGAGGAAGAGGAGATGAAGGGAGCCAGAAAGGGAAATGGGGGTGAGGGGGAGAAGAGAGCGAGGGAGGATGGGAGAGAGGGTGAGTAGGGTGAGGGTGGGAGGAAGGGAGGGGTGGGAGGGAAGGTGAGGGGTGGGAGGGAAGGTGAGGGGGGAAGAGGGAAGGTGAGGGGAGGAAGTAGGGAGGGGGAGGTGAGGGGAGAGGCAGTGTGAAAGATATATGGGCAGAGGGAAGAAGTGAAAGTGTGAGGGACACAAGCATAGTGGATGGAGGGGAGGGGAGTTGGGGAGGAAGGAGAGGAGTGTGTATTGGGGAGGAGGAGGAGTTGGGGAGGAAATCTAAGGTTGCTGTTGGGAAAGGAGGGGGACGTTGGGGTGAAGGGATGGGGGAGAAATGGGTAGTGGAGAGAGGGCTTGGTTAAGGATGAGAAGAATATGGGAAAGGTGTGGGATGGGAAAAGGTGAGGATTGTGTAGGGAGGAGGGGTGAGTGGTCAGGGAGGAGGGTGAGTGGTGAGGGTGAGTAGTGAGGGAGGAGGGTGAGTAGTGAGGGAGGAGAATGAGTGGTGAGGGAGGAGAGTGAGTGGGTGAGGGTGAGTAGTGAGGGAGGAGGGTGAGTAGTGAGGGAGGAGAATGAGTGGTGAGGAGGAGAGTGAGTGGTGAGGGGTGAGTAGTGAGGGAGGAGGGTGAGTGGTGAGGGAGGGAGAATGAGTGGTGAGGGAGGAGAATGAGTGGTGAGGGAGGAGAATGAGTGGTAGGGAGGAGAATGAGGTGGTAGGGAGGAGAGTGGGTGAGTGAGGGGTGAGTAGTGAGGGAGGAGGGGTGAGTAGTGAGGAGGAGAATGAGTGGTGAGGAGGAGAATGAGTGGTGAGGAGGGGGGTGAGGGAGGAGGGTGAGTGGTGAGGGAGGAGAATGAGTGGTAAGGGAATGGGAACAGAGAGACCCTCACTACTTAAAGCAACAAATAGAAGAAGAAGAAGGCATGGCATGGGACGTAACAGCAGGTATACGGTACAAATGCCAACACGACCAACCGGCATCTGGATCACCATTACCAACCATCATCAGCAGCAGCATCAGCAACCTCAAGGCCAACAATAACAAAGGTACAAAACAAAAACAATAACAGAGGTACAAAGCAACAATAACAGAGGTACAGAACAACAATAACAGAGGTACAAAACAACAACAATAACAGAGGTACAAAGCAACAATAACAGAGGTACAGAATAACAATAACAGAGGTACAAAACAACAACAATAATAGAGGTACAAAACAACAATAACAGAGGTACAAAAACAACAACAATAATAGAGGTACAAAACAACAATACAGAGGTACAAAACAACAACAATAACAGAGGTACAAAACAACAATAACAGAGGTACAAAACAACAACAATAACAGAGGTACAAAACAACAACAATAACAGGTACAAAACAACAACAATAACAGGTACAAAGCAACAATAACAGAACAAAACAACAACAATAATAGAGGTACAAAACAACAATAACAGAGGTACAAAACAATAATAACAGAGGTACAAAACAACAACAATAACAGAGGTACAAAACAACAACAATAACAGAGGTACAAAACAACAATAACAGAGGTACAAAACAACAACAATAACAAAGAGGTACAAAACAACAACAATAACAAGAGGTACAAAACAACAACAATAATAGAGGTACAAAAAACAACAATAACAGAGGTACAAAACACAACAATAACAGAGGTACAAAACAACAACAATAACAGAGGTACAAAACAACAATAACAGAGGTACAAAACAACAATAACAGAGGTACAAAACAACAACAATAATAGAGGTACAAAACAACAATAACAGAGGTACAAAACAACAACAATAACAGAGGTACAAAACAACAACAATAACAGAGGTACAAAACAACAACAATAATAGAGGTACAAAACAACAATAACAGAGGTACAAAACAACAACAATAACAGAGGTACAAAACAACAACAATAACAGAGGTACAAAACAACAACAATAACAGGGTACAAACAACAACAATAACAGAGGTACAAAACAACAACAATAACAACGGTACAAAACAACAATAACAGAGGTACAAAACAACAATAACAGAGGTACAAAACAACAATAACAGAGGTACAAAACAACAACAATAACAGAGGTACAAAACAAAACAATAACAGAGGTACAAAACAACAACAATAACAGACGTACAAAACAACAATAACAGAGGTACAAAACAACAACAATAACAGGGTACCAAAACAACAACAATAACGGTACAAAACAACAATAACAGAGGTACAAAACAACAACAATAACAGAGGTACAAAACAATAACAGAATTTATAAAACAACAACAATAACAGAGGTACAAAACAACAATAACAGAGGTACAAAACAACAACAATAACAGAGGTACAAAACAACAATAACAGAGTACAAAACAACAACAATAACAGAGGTACAAAACAACAATAAGAGGTACAAAACAACAACAATAACAGAGGTACAAAACAACAATAACAAAGGTACAAAACAAACAATAATAAGAGGTACAAAACAACAACAATAACAACGGTACAAAACAACAATAACAGAGGTACAAAACAACAATAACAGAGGTACAGAACAACAATAACAGAGGTACAAAACAACAACAATAACAGAGGTACAAAACAACAACAATAACAGGTACAAAACAACAACAATAACAGAGGTACAAAACAATAACAGAGGTACAAAACAACAACAATAACAGAGGTACAAAACAACAATAACAGAGGTACAAAACAACAACAAGAGGTACAAAACAACAACAATAACAGAGGTACAGAACAACAATAACAGGTACAAAACCACAACAATAACAGGTACAAAACAACAACAATAACAGGTACAAAACAACAACAATAACAGAGGTACAAAACAACAATAACAGAGGTACAAAACAACAACAATAACAGAGGTACAGAACAACAATAACAGAGGTACAAAACAACAACAATAACAGAGGTACAAAACAACAACAATAACAGAGGTACAGAACAACAATAACAGAGGTACAAAACAACAACAATAACAGAGGTACAAATCAACAACAATAACAACGGTACAGAACAACAATAACAGAGGTACAAAACAACAACAATAACAACGGTACAAAACAACAACAATAACAGAGGTACAAAACAACAATAACAGAGGTACAGAACAACAATAACAGAGGTACAAAACAACAACAATAACAGAGGTACAAAACAACAATAACAAGAGGTACAAAACAACAACAATAACAGAGGTACAAAGCAACAATAACAACGGTACAGAACAACAATAACAGAGGTACAAAACAACAACAATAACAACGGTACAAAACAACAACAGAGGTACAAAACAACAACAATAACAGATACAAAACAACAGAGGTACAAAACATAACAACGGTACAAAACAACAATAACAGAGGTACAAAACAACAATAACAGGTACAAAACAACAACAATAACAGAGGTACAAAACAACAACAATAACAGATACAAAACAACAATAACAGAGGTACAAAACAATAACAGCGGTACAAAACAACAACAATAACAACGGTACAAATCAACAATAACAGAGGTACAAAACAACAACAATAACAGAGGTACAAAACAACAATAACAGAGGTACAAAACAACAACAATAACAGATACAAAACAACAATAACAGAGGTACAGAACAACAATAACAGCGGTACAAAACAACAATAACAACGGTACAAATCAATAACAGAGGTACAAAACAACAACAATAACAGAGGTACAGAACAACAATAACAGCGGTACAAAACACCAACAATAACGGTACAAATCAACAATAACAGAGGTACAAAACAACAACAATAAGAGGTACAGAACAACAATAACAGAGGTACAGAACAACAATAACAAGAGGTACAAAACAACAATAACAGAGGTACAAAACAACAACAATAACAACGGTACAAATCAACAATAACAGAGGTACAGAACAACAATAACAGAGGTACAAAACAACAACAATAACAGAGGTACAAAACAACAATAACAGAGGTACAAAACAACAACAATAACAGAGGTACAAAACAACAACAATAACAGAGGTACAAATCAACAACAATAACAACGGTACAGAACAACAACAATAACAGAGGTACAAAGCAAAAACAATAACAGAGGTACAAAACAACAACAATAACAGAGGTACAAATCAACAACAATAACAACGGTACAGAACAACAACAATAACAGAGGTACAAATCAACAATAACAGAGGCACAAAACAACAACAATAACAGAGGTACAAAACAACAACAATAACAGAGGTACAAAAACAACAACAATAACAACGGTACAGAACAACAACAATAACAGAGGTACAAAGCAAAACAATAACAGAGGTACAAAAAACAACAACAATAACAATGGTACAGAACAACAACAATAACAGAGGCAAAAACAACAAATACACAGTGATACAAAACAACAAATAATAACAGAGGTACAAAACAACACAACAACGGTACAGGAACAACAACACAATAGAGGTACAAAAGCAAAAACTATAACGGTGATACAAAAACAACAACAATAAATAGAAAAAACAACAACAATAACAACGGTACAGAACAACAACAATAACAGAGGTACAAAACAACAACAATAACAGAGGTAGAAAACAACAACAATAACAACGGTACAGAACAACAATAACAACGGTACAAAACAACAACAATAACAGAGGTACAAAACAACAATAACAGAGGTACAAAACAACAACAATAACAGAGGTACAAAAACAACAATAACAGAGGTACAAAACAACAACACAACAACGGTACAAAAACAACAACAATAACAACGGTACAAAACAACAACAATAACAGAGGTACAAAAACAACAATAATAGAGGTACAAAACAACAACAATAATAGCGGTACAAAAACAACAATAACAGAGGTACAAAACAACAACAATAACAGAGGTACAAAAACAACAATAACAGAGGTACAAAAAACAACAACAATAATAACGGTACAAAACAACAACAATAACAGAGGTACAAAAACAACAATAACAGAGTGTACAAACAACAACAATAACAACGGTACAAAACAACAACAATAACAGAGGTACAAAACAACAATAACAGAGGTACAAACAACAACAATAACAAACGGTACAAAACAACAACAATAACAGAGGTACAAATCAACAACAATAACAGAGGTACAAAACAACAAATAATAATAGGAGGTACAAAACAACAAACACAACAGAGGTACAAAAACAACAATAACAGAGGTACAAAAACAACAACAATAATAGAGGTAACAAAAACAACAAATAATAATAGGGTACAAACAACAACAATAAATAGAGGTACAAAACAACAACAATAATAGAGGCAGCAAACAACAACAATAACAGAGGTACAAAACAACAACAGCTAACAGAGGTACAAAACAACAACAATAATAGAGGTACAAAACAACAAATAATAATAACAGAGGTACAAAACAACAACAATAATAGAGGTAAAACAACAACAATAACAGAGGTACAAAACAACAACAATAACAGAGGTACAAAAACAACAACAATAAATAATGGTACAAAACAACAACAATAACAGAAGCACAAAAACAGCAAACAATAACAGAGGTACAAACAACAATAACAGAGGTACAAAACAACAACAATAATAGAGGTACAAAAACAACAACAATAACAGAGGTACAAAAACAACAACAATAATAATAGAGGTACAAAAACAACAACAATAATAATAGAGGTACAAAAACAAACAACATTAGCAGAGGTACAAAACAACAAATAATAACAACGGTACAAAAACAACAATAACAGAGGTACAAAACAACAACAATAACAGAGGTACAAAACAGCAAACAATAATAGAGGTACAAAAACAACAACATTAGCAGAGGTACAAACAACAACAACAACAGAGGTACAAACAACAACAAAATAACAGAGGTAACAGAACAACAATAACAGAGGTACAAAAACAACAACAATAATAGAGGTACAAAAACAACAACAATAACAGAGGTACAAAAAGAACAACAATAAGAGGTACAAAAACAAAAGAAATAACAGAGGTACAAAACAACAACAATAACAGTGTACAAAACAACAACAATAACAGAGGTACAAACAACAACAATAACAGTGGTACAAAACAACAACAATAACAGAGGTACAAAACAACAACAATAAATAGAGGTACAAAACAACAATAACAGAGGTAACAAAACAACAACAATAACAGTGGTACAAAAACAACAACAATAACAGAGGTACAAAAACAACAATAACAGCGGTACAGAACAACAACACACACACACACACACACACACACACACACACACACACAATACACCATTAACAGCAACGGTAGTGAGGGTACAGCAAGAACAAAAGCGATGCAGCAGAGCAAAATAAAAAAAAAAAAAAAGCCGCGATACACCCACAGCGGCGGCGATGCAGTACAGCAGGAACAGCAGTCGTGCAGTACAGTGAGGGCGGCTGGCTGTCAGTGTGTCGCTCACCGCCCCCGGATGTAATCAAACCTCGATGATATACGTTCAACAGGTGATTAAAGTCTTCAAGAAAATACGACCTTACCGCCACGGCCAGGTGAACCGACTGGCGAATCACGTCACACCTCCCAATCCGACCGGCAAATCGTGAGACATTTCCCCCTCCCCAGGTGATATTGACGTTTAGATCAACCAATGGCAATCATGCTGTTAATCCAAGGGAGCCAATCGCGTTCGCCGTCTCCCCCTGCATCCAGTCGTCAAAGCCAATCGAACCATCAATCGTCGAGCAGAAATTTTCTCTCATCACTGCCAATCCGCCACACCTTCCCAATCACACCATGATGGTTTGAGAATCCAAAACCAAACACAGTCACAACCAATCCAGCTCCCCCAGAGAGCCACGCCTCCTAATCAGAGAGCCAATCACGCCTGTTTAAAGACTAGCCTCCCAATCTGACTCTTTTTTCCTGTACCAAGAGGAGAATCACTCCTCTAATTGGTCTTTTATACAGTTTACTTCAGCTTTCCGGGATACACTTTGGAGGTGCAGGTGGGTGGGTGGAGGTGGGTTGGGTGGTGGGTTGGGTGGGTGAGTGAGGTGTGTGTGTGGTGGTGGTGGGTGGGGGGTGGATGGAGGTGGAGGTAGGTGGGTGGAAGTGGGTGGTGGTGATGGGCGGTGAAGGTGGGTGGAGGTTGTATTTCCACTAAACTATTTCAAATGGTCGCCCATCGGCCTTTGCACACACACACACACACACACACACACACACAACGTTTGAGAAGAGATAAGCAGCTATTTAATGACAGCGTCTGTACCTGTTGAACGAACTGAACACCTGCGCTACAACTTCTTACGTTCACCTGTCCAAAAATTAGCGACGGGTTACCTTTAATTGTCTGAAATTTGTGTTTAGAACGTACTGAAAATTGGGAAACACTTATAAATGATACAGACAAGAGCTACTTTGATTATTTTCTATGTTTACTTAAATCATAACTCACTTATACCACATTTACTTTATAACATTCACTTACAATTTTCAAGTTCGGATATCAATTAAAATGATAGCCATTTACTTACAAATGCCTCGATATCCACTTAATTAAACCACATTTACATACTTATAATCTAAGTCACTTGGTATATAAAAAAAAATAGACTCGCGATACGATAAGTTGAACGTTCCCAGTAAATCTGTATATACCTGGAGTTTACCTGAAGATAATTACAGTTCTTCTCATGAGTCCTTCCCCTCTCACACACCCCTACACACACACACATCCCTACCCACACAGACACCCCCCCACACACACACAGACCTCCCCCACACACACAGACACTGACCTCCCTCACACACACACACACACACAAAGACAGGGGGGAGAGAAAATATCAAAGGTGTTAGTAAATCTTAATTACACACACTGCTGGTTTATCTTCACTACCACGATGTCTATCAGGTATAAAACTCCTCCTCCTCCCACTCAAGTAATAAAGAAGTCGAAAGAGACACTTCAACACCCGTACCCTACACACAGATACTATCATGCCCTGGGAGTGAACGAGAGAGAGGAGAGGAACTACAGGTATTATCGTGTCATTAACCTCCTTGTGATGACGTTAACTAAATAATAATCACATAACTGACCGAAATAGTGGTATGGGTAGTTAGGTCTCTCTCTCTCCCCCCCTCTCTCTCTAAGATTATAATATGGGTGACTGCACTATTTCTTCCTCTATATCAGTGTTGTGTATCTTATCTTGGACTAAAACACACACACACACACACACACACACACACACCACACACACCACACCCTCACACTACACCACCCCCTCTACCACCACACCTCCCCACACCCCACTACACCACCACACACCTCACACTACACCACACACCCTCACACCACCACACACCCCTCACACACACCTCACACACACCACACCTCACACTACACCCCACCTCCACTACACCACCACACACCCTCACACTACACCACCCCACACACCCCTCACACACTACACGATAAACACAGGAATTAGTGACGGTGACCTTTTACACCTACACTTGTAAATAATTAACACCTTATTAGTGAGAAAAACACAATAATATATAAACAGATCTTGATGATAACGTGAAGGTGTCAAGACTACTGAAACCTAGGGGTAGGTAGGTATGTATGTATGTATGTATGTATGTATGTATGTATGTATAGATATGTATGTATGTATGTATGTATGTATGTATGTATATATGTATGTATGTATGTATGTATGTATGTATGTATGTATGTATGTATGTATGTATGTATGTATGTATGTATGTGTATGTATGTATGTATGTATGTATGTGTATGTATGTATGTATGTGTGTGTATGTAAATGTATATATGTATATGTATGTGAATGTATGTATGTATGTATGTATGTGTATGTGTATGTATGTATGTATGTATGTATGTATGTATGCAAGGTATGTATAGGTAATCATATGTGTGTGAAGGTATTAACGCATTCTATACCAATATATATAACCCATCACGAAGTAGATCCAACATAATAAAACAGACAGACACAGACAAACAGAGCACAAACAGACGAACACAGACAGACAGACACAAACAGACAGACACAGACAGACAGACACAGACAGACAGACACAAACAGACAGACACAAACAGACAGACACAAACAGACAGACACAGACAGACGGACAACGAACAGACAGACACAGACAGACAGACACAGAACAGACACAAACAGACAGACACAAACAGACAGACACAAACAGACAGACACAGACAGACAGACACAGACAGACAGACACAGACAGACAGACACAGACAGACAGACACAAACAGACGAACAAACAGACAGACACATACTTTACCAGCATAATAAACAACCTATAATGAGAAACCACCTGCCAATTTACGCATTAAATGACAACAGCCTTTGACCCCACCGTGACATCCTGCTTGTAATAAAACCAGAGACGCACTGCTCGCTACACCTCATTACAGTGGGGGTTAATACCGCAGGTCATCAATAGTTAAAAATATGCTTATTTCACCCGATGATTAAATACCCTAATGGTAATATAACTCAATATAAACTAACCTGACCTAATCTAACCTAAACTAACCCAACTCAACTTAACCAACTCCCAAATAGTGGTAAGGGATAGGCTAATCTTCAGGTGATATTTATTATTACATTGGTGATATTTATTGTTTACATTAGTGATATTTATTGTTTACATTGGTGATATTTGTTGTTTACATTGGATTTAAGTCATCAGCCATCTTTAAATATTTACTCACCTTCTTCGATCAACAAACCAATACGTCATTGCGATATGTAACACCCATCATCCCCTTTCCTCCCCTCAGCCCCATCATCCCCTCCCCCCCCCACACCACCCATCATCCCCTCCCAGCCCCCATCATCCCCTTCCCCCCCTCCCAGCCCCCATCATCCCTCTCAACCAGCCCCTTCATCCCCCAAATCGACGCCAGGTAAGTGTTCTCGGCCAATAACCCGCTACCACAAGCTCAGCAGGTGTGGTTCTTCACTACTCAAACCCCACTCGACGCCTTAACCCCACAGGACGCGTTAACCCCACTCGACGCCTTAACCCCACTCGACGCCTTAACCCCATTCGACGCCTTAACCCCACTCGACGCCTTAACCCCACTCGACGCCTTAACCCCACTCGACGCTTAACCCCACCCGACGCCTTAACCCCACCCGACGCCTTAACCCCACTCGACGCCTTTAACCCCCACCCGACGCAAACCCCACTCATGACGCCACAAGTTGAATGATGACGCTCACATTACGCCTATAAGTTGTAAATAGCGCCACTATATTAAATACAACGCCATAATATCGTGTTGTGGCGCTACTGGAGGTGTGTGAGGAGAGGTGTGAGTGTGTGTGTGTGAGGAGGTGGAGGAGTGAGGAGTGGAGTGAGTGAATGTGTGTGGAGAGAGAGAGAGAGAGAGAGAGAAGAGGGGAGGAGAGAGAGAGAGAGAGAGAAGTGTGTGTGTGTGTGTGTGTGTGTGTGTGTGTGTGTGTGTGTGTGTCGGGGAGCACGCCAAGCAAGAGTACTGTTGCTCCCTTCTCCAATATAAATAGCTGACTACACTACACCCTTTACCCTTCACACTACACAACACTACACTACAACACACTACAGTACACACTACACCCTTTACCCCACACACACAACACCACACTACACTACACACTACAGTACACACTACACCCTTTACCCTTCACACACACACACACACTACACACACACTACACCCTTACCCTTCACCACACACACACACACACACACACACACACAACACACCAACACACACACACACCACACACACACAAAACACACACACACAATACACCAGACACACACACCTTACCCTCACAACACTACACACAACACACCCACCCACACACACACACACAACACTACACTACACACTAGACACTACACCCTTTACCCTTCACACTACACAACACCACACTACACCACACACTACAGTACACACTACACCCTTACCCTTCACACTACACAACACTCACACTACACTACACACTACACCCTTTACCCTTCACCACACAACACACACACACACCCTTACCTCACACCACACACACACACACACAAACAACAACACACAACTACCTTCACAACACAACACAACACACACCTTCACCACACAACAACACCACACACACACACACACACACACACACACACACACACACACAACCATCCTCATGTCCTCCATCTCTTTATCCACCAGCTAACACTAGTGGGGGTGAGGGGGAGGAAGGGGGGGGAGATGAAGGGAGGGAGGGAGGGGGGAGCAGACCCAAGTAGCCATTTAACTGGGTCCCACCATACCAGGAGAAGGGGGAGGGGAGGGGAATGGAGAGGAAAGGTGGAAGGGGGGAGAGGTGGAGAGGGAGGGACGAAGGAAGGGGGAGGTGGCACTACACCACCCAACTTGGGATCCACTGCCAGGAGGGGGAGGGGAGAGGGAAGGAGGGGAGAGAGGGAGACAAGACTTATCCACTCCACTCCGGACCTACTACAATGAGGTGGGGAGGGGGGAGTTGGGGAGGGGGGAGGTTGAAAGAGGGAAAAGGTGTGGGTTAAGACGGGGGTAAGGGTTAAGGTGTGTTAAGACGGGGGTAAGGGTTGCTGTGGGTTAAGACAGGGTAATGTTGCTGTAGGTTAAGACGGGGTAGAGGGGTTAGGTGTGGGTTAAGACGGGGGTAAGGGGTTAAGGTGTGGGTTAGACGAGGTAAGGGGGTTAAGGTGTAGGTTAAGACGGGGGTAAGGGGTTAAGGTGTGGGTTAAGACGGGGGTAATAGTGGTTAAGACGGGGTAGAGGGGTTAAGGAGGGAAGTCGGGAGGGAAGGAGAAAAGAAGGGGTGAAGGTTATCATTTACTCCAACTTCGAACTCACTACGGGAGGAGGTGGAAGGGGAAGGAAGGAGGAGGGAGGAAGAGGAAACAGGGGAGGGAGGAGGGCGGAGGAAGGAGTGGGAAGGGGAAGGAAGGAGGAGCGGAAAGGAAGAGGTAGGGAGAGGGAAGGGGAAGAAGCACTACTCATCCATCCAACTTGGGACTCATTGTTTAGCGGTGGTGGAGAGGGTGAGGAGGAGGAGAGGGGAGAAGAGGTGAGGGAGGAGGAGAGGTGAGGGGAGGGAGGAGGTGGGGAGGGAGGAGAGGGGAGGGGGAGAGAGGGGAGGGGGGGGAGGGAGAGGGGGAGGGGGAGGGAGAGGGGGAGGGAGAGGGGTGAGGGGGAGGGAGGTGGGAGGGGGGAGGGAGAGGGAGGGGAGGAGGGAGGTGGGAGGGGGGGGAGGAGAGGTGGGAGGGGAGGGGAGGAGAGGGGAGGGGAGGGGAGAGGTGGGGAGGGGGAGGGGAGAGGGTGGGAGGGGGAGGGGGGGGAGGGAGGGAGAGGTGGGAGGGGGGGAGGAGAGTAGGGGAGGAGAGGAGGGGGGAGGGAGAGGTGGAGGGGGAGGAGAGGTGAGGGGAGGGAGAGGTGGAGGGGAGGAGAGGTGGGAGGGAGGAGGAGAGGTGGAGGGGGGGAGGAGAGGTGAGGGGAGAGGAGATGGGGGGTGTGGGCAATATCACCCCTGCTACGAGGTTCTTCACCCTGCCACGGACACACTTGTAAATTCCTCTCCTGGGGACCTTCAGGTAAGTGATTCGCTGCTAAGATGGTCCTCCCCCCCCCCCCCACACTAATGAACCCTGCCACTGTTACCCCTGACTCCCCTGCCTCCACCCTACATATATCCAAGAGGCCAAACGCACCTATCCCTCACCCCTACCCATATCTATCCACACACACACACACACACACACAACAGGACATAACCTCTACCTCTGTTGTGCCGTTAGTGTGAGGCTTTTTCCCTGTTGACGTCTGTTACACCCTTGTGCCGCCGTATTAAACTACCTCACAAGGTCACCAATCACCATGGCACCTACACCAGGCGTCACGTCCCTCATATGTATCCATCCATCCGCCTCCAAACGGATTTAATGTTACGCGAACGCAATCTCAAGAGGAGTCCGTCTCGGATTATGCCTCCGGGTCATCATCTGTCAGTCGATAATTATTAAACCGAATTAAAATCTGCATACGTAATCGATACTCACACGTGTCCCTCCATCTCTATACGTGCTGTAGTTTAGATGACTGTATCACGTATTTTATCACTACTGTATCCAAGGTTTGTGTATACGGTGAGTTCTGTACCCAAGGTTTGCGTAACTGTCTGCTGTAGTTCTCAGTATACTGTATCCAAGATTCATGTGTGCCCTTCACATTCCTGTAACCATTGTCCCTGTACCCCCAAGATCAGTGTTACCGATAATCCTGTATCTATACCGCTGTTCACGTACCCTCCTCACCCCCACCACCTATGCTGTACCCCGAGGTCACTGTACCTATGCTGTACCCCGAGGTCACTATACCTGTATACCCACGTGGTGAATTAATATCTTCTCGTCATTTAACTATTTACTAAAATGATCCTCTCCTCAAACAAGCTCCCCCCCTCCCCCATCTCTCTTGCACCTGCCTCCCTCCTTCTTCCCCCTCCACGACACCCCCCTTCCCTCTCTCCTCTCCCTGACACCCTCCCCCGCCCTCCCTCCCCCTGACACCCTTCCTCTCTCCCTCCCCGCCCTCCCTCCCCATCCTCATTACACGTCCACCTGTCATCCAGCTTCTCCTTCTCTCCACCATCCACCCTTACCCGCCCTCTTTAGCAAGCACTCCTCATTTACTCCCTCTCCTCCTCCGACTCCTTTTGAATGCATTCCTCTCTCTCCTCCTCCTCCCTCTCTTCTTCCTCCTCCTCCTCCGCCCTCTTTTACATGGACCCCTCTCTCCTCCTCTTCCCTCTCTTCTCCTCCTTCTTCTTCCTCCTCCTCCCCAGGGTGTTTAATCAGGGTGCCATCGCCTGCGTGGCCTCTCATTATACGTCTCTTCATCCAGGGGTGATTCTGGGGACACTAGCCTCCACCCCCCCTCCCTCCACACACACACACACACACACACACACACACACACACACACACACAACCCACCCTCCACACACACACAACATAACCCCCCCCTTTCTTTTCTTTTCCTTGTGTGTATGTATATTCGAGTGTGTGTGTGTGTGTGTGAGGGCGTCGTAGTGTGTGTGGGCGTCGTAGTATCGTCTCAGCGGGGCTCCACCCATGTAGTCCGTCAGCAGGGGTCGAGGTACACCCCCAGACACCGCCATAAAGGAGGGTATTAATCAGATACTGACCCACAGATTTAGTGCAACACCCTCGTACTTCTCAACCTACCATGAGTCCTCTCTCTCTCTCTCTCTCTCTCTCCACCTACGTACAGTACTTCACATATAAATTTAATAATAAATAATAAATAAAAAAAAATAATAATAATAATAATAGTAGTAGTAGTAGTAATAGTAGTGACACTCTAGTACACAAAAACGTTTATTCTCACCTGTAGATCAACACATGACCCTAACACCTGCAATTAACACCTGCGATGTTGTTCTTTGGGTATTTCACTAACGACAATAACAAGAGTAACAGTAAAACCTCATAACTTATCAACATTTCTCTATGGTTGTAACATCCCGGTTGGTTACGTTAGGTTACGTTAGGTTACGTTAGGTTACGTTAGGTTACGTTAGGTTAGGCTGAACAATTAACATCATCCCGCCCCCTCCAGGTATCGAGGCCAGGTGAGTAACAGGTAAGCCAGGTAAGTAATTAGACTCTTGTTCAGGTAAGATCGACGTTTTTCAGCAAATAATTCAAAACACGATTTTCTGGTAGGTAGAGAGTGAGATGACTTAAACCGGGTGGAGTGGGTGTAAAGACCGGGTGGAGTGGGTGTAAAGACCGGGTGGAGTGGGTGTAAAGACCGGGTGGAGTGGGTGTAAAGACCGGGTGGAGTGGGTGTAAAGACCGGGTGGAGTGGGTGTAAAGACCGATTGGAGTGGGTGTAAAGACCGGTTGGACAAGGTAAAACCAGGTTAAGGGACCACAAAAAAAACCCCCCAACGGGCAAATGGTCTTTAAAAACCGGGTAGATAGGCCTAAAAACCGGATGGGTGTTAAACCTATTACAAAACCCGCCAGTGGGGAGGATTACTACAGTATACACTTAACCACAGGCGAGATGGATAAAAAACAAAAGTGAGGGAGAGGAGGGGGAGAGGGGGAGTGTTAAGTGGGATTAAAACCTGATTAAGGGAGAGTAAGTAGATTAAAAACAAACCCATAACAAAAACCCGCCCACTGAGAATACATCCAAGTCTTCAGGGAGCAGATGTCATGCGTTGAGTGTTGACAACTTTCCATTTCCTTCTTCTACTGCAACTTCTATTTGAGGGAGGGAGGGAGGGAGAAGGGAGAGAGGGAGGAAAGGAGGGAGGAGGGGGAGGGAGGAAGGGACAAAAAATAGAAAGGGGAGATAAAAGGAGAAAGAAAGGAAGGAAGGGGGAAGGAGGTAGGGAGAAGACGAAAAAAAAGAACACAAAAAGAGCGGAGGGAGGGAGAAAAGGAAGGAAGGGAGGGAGGGAGGGAGGAGGGAGATCATGAAAGATGTCTCTCACCTCTACCTACCAACCATCATCCTCTCACCTGCCACAACCCACCACCCGTCGACCCCTCATCCACCTCCTCCCCCCCCACCACCCCCCCCCCCTCCAAGTCTTAACAATGCACTTCCTGCCATCAATCTCAAGTGTCGCAACCCACTTCCCGCAACACCAAGCCAGTCAGCCAACCAGTTATCCAGCCAGCCAGTCAGCCAACCAGTTATCCAGCCAGCCAGTCAGCCAACCAGTTATCCAGCCAGCCAGTCAGCCAACCAGTTATCCAGCCAGCCAGTCAGCCAACCAGTTATCCAGCCAGCCAGTCAGCCAACCAGTTATCCAGCCAGTCAATCTACCCCCCATAGCTCTCCCCGTGTCAAATACCAGAGCCCTTTTTGTCAACACTCAACTCTTCGTTTAGTTTATCCATTCCCTTTAGTACTTATCCTTTATCGTTAATTCTTATCTTTGTTTATCCAGTATTCTTAGCTTTTTCCTTCCTCCCTTTCGTGTGTGTGTGTGTGTGTGTGTGTGTGTGTGTGTGTGTGTGTGTGTGTGTGTTGTGTGTGTGTGTGTGTGTGTGTGTGTGGGTGTGGGTGTGGGTGTGGGTGTGTGTGTGTGTGTGTGTGTGTGTGTGTGTGTGTGTGTGTGTGGGTGTGGGTGTGGGTGTGTGTGTGTGTGTGTGTGTGTGTGTGTGTGTGTGTGTGTGTGTGTGTGTGTGTGGGTGTGGGTGTGGGTGTGTGTGTGTGTGTGTGTGTGTGTGTGTGTGTGTGTGTGTGTGTGTGTGGGTGTGGGTGTGTGTGTGTGTGTGTGTGTGTGTGTGTGTGTGTGTGTGTGTGTGTGTGTGTGTGTGTGTGTGTGTGTGTCTGTGTTCGTTTAGTATATAATTATCCAATGTACAAAATCTTCCGCAGCTTATGACTCACCTGCTCTGCCTTCTACCTGCCACCCACCACCTGCTGCCACCCACTTCCACCCACCACCTGCTACCACCCACCCAACTCATCACTACTATCTAACACCATCTGCCATCACCACCTGACAACACCCACCACCTGCCACCCAACCACCACCTGCCACCCAACCATCACCTGCCACCCAACCACCACCTGCCACCCCAGCCATCACCTGCCATCATCATCCCCACTACCAACATCTCTCTCTCTCTCTCTCTCTCTCTCTCTCTCTCTCTCTCTCTCTCTCTCTCTCTCTCTCTCTTACCCCTCTTTTCCCATCCTCTCAATTTTCTTCTCTTCCTTCTTCACCTGTTATCACATTTTTTCCATTCTCATCTTCTTCCACTTCTCTTGCTCTTTTATTGGTATTCTTCTTTTTCTTATCACATCGTCTTCTTCCGCCTATTTGTTATTAAGCTTATATGTGCCAAGTTCCCTCTCTCGCCTGCCACACCTCTCTCTCTCTCTCTCACCTATCACACTCCTCTTGTCTTCTCTCTCTCTCTCTCTCCTGTCACCGTGGCATCAACCAGGCAGACACCTTCAAAACAAACCCTAACCGGAGGCACAGACGGTGAGAACAACACTCCTAGTCTCTACCACACCTGAGAGAAACTCCTCCCTTAGAGAACTCCCTCCCTAAGACTCCTCCCCAAGACTCCTAGTCTCTACCACACCTGAGAGAAACTCCTCCCTTAGAGAACTCCTCCCTAAGACTCCTAGCCTCACTAACACCTGAGAGTAACTCCTCCCTAAGACTCCTCCCCAAGACTCCTAGCCTCAATCACACCTGAGAGAAACTCCTCCCTTAGAGAACTCCTCCCTAAGACCTCTAACATGAAGGAGGAAATATTTCTAACGTCACAACTACAAGAAGGGGGAAAGAATGTGTGACGTCACGAGCCAGACGGTCTCAAGATGGGGATTTTGAGGGTCTCACAGCAAGGACAAACCTTCAACACTGTTCAGGGAAAAGATGCAGGTAAGGAAGTTTCCCAATCTTGTTGTTTTTCTTACCTGTTTCCCTCCACTACACCCCTCCACCTGTTTCCCTCCAGTTCACCCCTCCACTGTCCTCTGATCAAGCAAGTCTTACACCGACTACTGGAGCTTCAGAGTCACCAACGTTACCTTAAGTCTGACTCGGGTGAATACACAGTGGTACAGGAGGCTGCCAAGAGCAACAGTCAGCTTGGTCACGATTGCCACCTTCTGGGAAACTTACAAGACAAGCCAAGCTACAAAGGGGGGTTAAGTGATGAGAGAACCCCATACCCCCCTCTCTCCTCCTCACCCCCACCATCTTCACCCCCCTCCTCACTCCCACGACCCATCCTCACCCCCACCACCACCCGGAAACCACTCCACGTAAAGACCAGGTAAACGCCATTGCCCAAGATATAGCCGAGTGGCCTAATGCCGAGAAAAAGGATCCCTGGGCAGGTAAGGTGTATAGGTTGTGGTGGTGGTAGTGGTGCATAGGTACAATTTACTCGCCATCTTGACTGCCATCTTAAGAACACTCGGAGATATATATATACAGCCTCGCACATTCTCAAACGATGATGGAGAGAGAAAAAAAAATCTACTTTCTATCCTCGTTCTATCTATTTTTTTTTTAATATTTACTTTCCACCATCTATCTGTCTTATCCATAATTCCTATCTTTCCTTCACATTCTGTTATTTTACTTAATCTTCCCACTATCTTCGTTTCTCATCTCTAATTCGTGTTTTGTTTGCTTATTCCTTCTCACGTTTTCTACCAGTTTTATCCATGCTTTCTACTTTCTCTTCACGTCTCTCTTACATTCTCTTCTATCTACCTGTTTTATCTACTGTTCACTGCGCCCTCTATACGTTTCTCTTGAGGGGAATAAATAAATACGTCTCTCACTACTACTGCAGGAGGAGGAAGACCTATGCAGTACCTATTGTCATGTCGGTACTATCCCTTCTGCAGTAGTTCCCTCCGTCATCCTCTTTCCTCTTCCTCCTTCCTCATTTCTTCTCCTTCCTCTATCCTCCTTCCTTCCTCTTCCTTCTTCCTCGCCAACATATTCTTTAACCCAGCCTCCACCCTCATCCCATTCCTCTCATTCTTGCCGTGCATCGCAGACCACATCTCATGCTTCCCCCTTATTACCTGTCCGACCCAGAATAGTCCCTATACACACACACACACACACACACACACACACACACACACACACACACACACAAGGTAGAGTTTCTCTCTCTCTCTCCAGGAAAATCACACAACTTATCATAAATTGAACGAGAAACCACACAAATCATCATCTAAGAGAGAGAGAGAGAGAGAGAGAGAGAGAGAGAGAGAGAGAGAGAGAGAGAGAGAGAGAGAGAGAGAGAGAGAGAGAGAGAGAGAGAGACCCGCAGGTAAACTCCCCAGTCAACTGTAGGTAAACTTGGGTGTACTGCTTACTGCCTACTGAGTTCAACTTCCTCTTAGGACTCCTTCCTCCTCCATGCTCAGTCAGTCACCACACACACACACACACACACACACACACACACACACACACACACACACACACACACACACTTTACTATCCACTCAATTTGGTAAACTCCAGATAAATTTTAGCAATAGTCAGGTAATATTTTGACATCCTTCAGGTAAATTTCCGGTAAACTTTCGTCATCCTTCAGATAAACTCCAGGTAAACTTTCAACATCCTTCAGGTAAATTTCAGGTAAACTTTCGTCATCTTTCAGGTAAACGTTCGTCATCCTTCAGATAAACTCCAGGTAAACTTTCAACATCCTTCAGGTAAACTTCAGATAAACGGCCACTAATAATGACCATAAACACTCAGAAAGGCATATCGTCGGTCGCCTGCCTGAAGCCTAAGTCAGGTAAACCAGTTTTATCTGTATACCATCGTAAACTCACAGAGATACCATGGTGGCCCGTGATTATAACAACAACAACAGCAATAATAACAACAACAATAATAATAATAACAATAATAATAATAATAATAATAATAATAAACAATAAAATAATAATAATAATAATAATAATAATAATAATAATAATAATAATAACCAAACAAAAACACATGCAATATTTACAACACAAACAAACCAACACACGAACACTATAACCCATAACCCACATAACAACAATAACTACAACAGCATATACTATAAAAGTCAAGTGTAGAGAGATAGGTAGAACTACAACCAGTTATATACGACTAGGGGTTGGGGGTCTCGTTACACACCTAGGAACAACCGGCTCTAGTTCACCTATAGATGGCGGCCGGAATATTCTACTGCTATACTTGTACTCATGTTTCTTGCCTGTACCCTCACACACCTGCCGCAGCTCCTCCTCCTACACCCTACACCGCACCCGCAACCGCACCCTCAGCTCACGAAAATTTTCGGCGACCTGCAGGTGTGTGTGTGTGTGTCTCTCAGGTGTGCTTCTCTCATAAAGGCGTCCAGGTGTCTCTCATAAAGACTTCCAGGTGTGTCTCTCATAAAGGCTTCCAGGTGTGTGTCTCTCATAAAGGCGTCCAGGTGTCTCTCATAAAGACTTCCAGGTGTGTCTCTCTCATAAAGACGTCCAGGTGTGTCTCTCTCATAAAGGCGTTTAGGTGTGTGTGTCTCTCATAAAGGCTTCCAGGTGTGTGTCTCTCATAAAGACTTCCAGGTGTGTCTCTCATAAAGGCTTCCAGGTGTGTGTCTCTCATAAAGGCGTCCAGGTGTGTTTCTCTCATAAAGGCTTCCAGGTGTGTGTCTCTCATAAAGGCGTCCAGGTGTGTTTCTCTCATAAAGGCTTCCAGGTGTGTGTCTCATCTATGGCGTCTGCATTTCCTGGTAACTAAGTTGAAATATCCAGAGTGTGGGATGTTAACAGTATTTCCGGTGGTCATACGGGCGCCCCCCCCTCAATACCTCTCCCTGTCTCAGAACATTTTTTCCTCAGGTGAATGTGTCAAGGACGATACCACCACCTGCGTAGGGTACTGTTTTTACTACACTTTACACCTGTAATTACTGCACGTGTAAGGTAGTTATGAGCCGAAGTGCTTCTGGCGCACAAGTGTGTTTGGTGTGTCAGCTGCTGGCTTGCACTACGCTGGTCACTTTACCATTACTCTATATTACCATTCACTGGTTTATTCATTTATCTTTATTCAACATTAATTTTGCAATAACTAATTTTCTCGGCTGCCAACCAATACATCAACACCATCAGCTGGATCACAGGTGTACACATAGCCCACACCTGTCATTGGGTGTGTGTGTGTGTGTGTGTGTCATGCACTGATGAAAGACCTGCGTGTTCTCTGGGTGACTGACAACTGGCATCACATTCAACCATTTTCATGAATTTCCTCAAGACTTAACGAATCTCTGAATCTGGATCGAAGCCAAATGAGTACCGACTTACTGTCACGAGCATGTTTAGGCACAACAAGTAACACACACAAGTTCCTGGGCAGCAGAGGTGCGATACCTGTGTACGTCCCCTTGGTGTCCAGTTATTGCCCAATCTTTATCGATCAAAGTAATAAGATCGAATCCAGAACACGAGGAGAAACAGTGAGAATAACTGGGTCAAGGGGGCACAGCGCTCCTCCTCTACTGCCGCCAGAGGAATTATTCAATATTTGACCCCAAATTCATAATTAATTTATTTTTATTTATCGATTTATAATTATCTTTCACTAATTTGCAAGAGGCTGGTTATGTGCACCTGTCCGTCTATCCGTCCGACCTTATGACTGTGTGTGTGTGTGTGTGTGTGTAAGACTGATGCTCCGCCGTGTAGTCTCCAGTACCGACAAAGGTTCACCATCAATAAGGATCAAACACAAATGTTAAACAAAATCTCTTAATTCCAATCACCACCCATCCACGTACCAACCCACACAGTACACACCCCACCCCAACCACCCACCACACCTATCCACCCCACCCCAACCACCCACCACACCTATCCACCCCACCCCAACCAACCATCCAACCACCCACCACACCTATCCACCCCACCCCAACCAACCATCCACCCACACAACACACCTATCCAAACACTTGAGGCAAAAGAAAAACACCAACCGCGTGACACACCAACACAGTCTATAAGTAATTACTGTATTATTTGGTCCCGGCGTGAGGAGCCTTCTTGACCCCTCCTCCAATACTGTGAGATCAATTTTGAACCACTAGAGAGAATAGGACCCTGGGACACCCTAACCTAACCTAACCTGACCTGACCTGACCTAACCTAACTTGACCTGACCTAACCTAACTTGACCTAACCTAACTTAACTTGACCTGACCTAACTTGACCTGACCTAAACACCTATTTCAACTTAGCTTGGAATCTACCCACACTTAATGAACTACGTAACACACTACACAACACACTACATAGCACACTACTTAACACTACATAACACATTACGTAACACACTACTTAACACTACATAAAACACTACTTAACACTACATAAAGCTACTTAACACACTACACAACACACTACATAGCACACTACTTAAGATTATATAAAGCTACTTAACACACTACATAATACAGTACATAACACACTACTTAACACTACATAAAGCTACTTAACACTACATAAAGCTACTTAACACACTACATAACACAGTACTTAACACTACATAAAGCTACTTAACACAATGCATAACACAGTACATAATACACTACAGAACATGCTACATTACACACTACATAACACACTTACATAACACACTAAACACTACATAACACACTACTTAACACTACATAACACACTACATAACACACAACATAACACACTACTTAACACTACAGAACCCACTACATAACACACCACATAACACACTACTTAACACTACATAACACACTACATAACACACCACATAACACACTACTTAACACTACATAACACACTACATAACACACCACTTAACACACTACATAACACACCACATAACACACTACTTAACACTACAGAACCCACTACATAACACATTACATGACACACTACATAACACACCACATAACACACTACTTAACACTACAGAACCCACTACATAACACATTACATGACACACTACATAACACACCACATAACACACTACTTAACACACCACATAACACTACCATTTAACACTACAGAACCCACTACAGAACCTACTACATAACACACCACATAACACACTATTACTTAACACTCACATAACACACTCATATAACATACCACATAGTTAATTACTTAACATCATATAACATATTATATAACACACTACATAACACAATTATTACATAACACACCACATAACACACTACTTAACACTACAGAACCCACTACAACACACACTACATTACATACACTGCCATATAACACACTCATATAACACACCACATAACATTAATTACTTAACACTACATAACATACCATATAAATACTACTACATAACACACCACATAACACACTATAACACACCACATAACACACTACATAACACTACTTAACACTCATATAACACACCAGCATAACACACTATATAACACACCACATAACACACACTACATAAATACACTACATAACACACTACATAACACACTACTTAACACTACATAACACACTACATGGTCATACTACATAACACACTACATAATCCCACTACATACACACTGCCATATATCACACTATATAACACACCACATAACACACTACATAACACACTACATATCATACCAAGTATAACACACTTAAATACTACATAACACACTATATAACACACTACAACACACTTACATAACATGCTATATACACACCACATAACACACTACATAACACACTCATATAACACACTACATAACCCATCACATAACACACTACATAACACACCACATAACACACTCATATATCACACGCCATAACACACCACATAACACACTACATAACACACTACATACCACACTACATAACACACTACATAATCCACTACATAACACACTACATATCACACTACATAACACACCACATAACACACTACATACCACACTACATAATACACCACATAACACACTACTTAACACTACATAACACACTACATAACACACTACATAACACACTTACATAACACGCTTACATATAACACAATTACATAACACACTACATACCACACTACATACCATACCCAAGCACACACCACATAACACACTACTTAACACTACATAAACACACTGTTATAACCCACTATATAATTTACGCTTATATAACACGCTTACATAACACACCACATAACACACTATATAAATACACTACAACACACTTACATAACACGCTTACATAACACACTACCATAACACACCACATAACCCACATAACACACTACTTAACACTATATAAACACACTACATAACACACTACATAACACACTTACACACTACATAACACACTACATAACACACTTACATAACACGCTTACATAACACGCTTACATAACACACCACATAACACACTACATAACACACTACATAACACACTTACATAACACGCTTACATAACACACCACATAACACACCACATAACCCACTACATAACACACTACTTAACACTATATAACACACTACATAACACACTACTTAACACTATATAACACACTACATAACCCACTACATAACACACTACATAACACACCACATAACACACTTACATAACACGCTTACATAACACACCACATAACACACTACATAACACACTACATAACACACAATACCAAACCTTATACTGAAAACATCAATTCTAAAAAATAAAAATTCATAATGATAAAAGCGAATACCTTGAGCATAATAACTTAGGGGCAGTGCGAATACAGTACACTGATTACTACACCTTCAGTACACAAGGTAAACAAAGGTTGACGACACTACACTCCCCCCAACAGGTAGACCCGGTACACCAAGGTACTTCAAGACGGGAGGTGAAGTGTCGTATCCATTCGACCACCGCATCTGTATGTCAGGTTATAAATTTTATCTCCTCTTCTAGGTGATGTAAGGAGGCAGGTGTCTAATTGGCTCTCATTAGTAACGACCTAAGTGATAGAGGTCAAAATGGCTGTGAAATTACACTTAAGTCTCACTCAGAATACACCCAAGACAAGGTGTAAGCGGTACGAGCAGCTACACACACACACACACACACACACACACACACACACACACACACACACACACGTGCATTCCTACACAGATAAGTATTTGACAGTGGGACCGACACACACAGATGCACATACTACTTGTACCATATATAGATAATATACCAGATGGTGTACATACTTACATACACGACCTGTGAGATAGTTTACGCTTGCATACACCAGAGTGATACACCTAACTTAATCCAACCTAACCTAATCTAACCCCCACCAGGTAGCGTTAGGGTGTTTCATCATCAGGTAAAATAAGCTGGGCAGGTGTGTAGTATTCAAGATTATTACAGGTACAGGTAGAGGGCCAGGTACAGGAAGACGGCCAGGTACAGGTAGAGGGCCAGGTACAGGTAAAGGGCCAGGTACAGGTAAAGGGCCAGGTACAGGTAGAGGCCAGGTACCAGGTACAGGTAGGGGCCAGGCACAGGGAAGACGGCCAGGTACAGGTAGAGGGCCAGGTACAGGTAGAGGGCCAGGTACAGGTAGAGGGCCAGGTACAGGTAAAGGGCCAGGTACAGGTAGAGGGCCAGGTACAGGTAGACGGCCAGGTACAGGTAGACGGCCAGGTACAGGTAGAGGGCCAGGTACAGGTAGAGGGCCAGGTACAGGTAGACGGTCAGGTACAGGTGTTTGACTCATGGCGTTTACCACATGACACTCACGGAAACGGATTATCTTCAGATTTTCCTTAAGACAGCTGACAACAGGTATACCTGAAGCTGGGTAGACTACAGGTATAGCTGGTGTTAACTAGAGACAGGTAAGTGGGTCGTTGGAATACTTCAATTAAAAACACTTATTAGAAAACAGCAGGTAACGCTTCGAAAGGTAAACTAATTATTGGTAAACTAATTACCAGCTGAAGCCCTTCTCTGGAGACTTACTCAAAAATTCTGAAATTTTCCAACTGAACAACACGTGATGCTCCTTAACCTGTAAACTATCGGTTGAATTAATGTAAACTGTAAACCTTTAGATAAATTAATGTAAACTGTAAACCTTTAGATAAATTAATGTAAACTGTAAACCTTTAGATAAATTAATGTAAACTGTAAACCATCGGATGAACCTAAGCAATAAACTAAAAACATTCGGATAACCAATGGAAAATATTTACAAATCGGCTACATAATTTACACAATATCTATTATAATTGAACGAAATAACACTAATTATATTCCAGCTAATAACACGTACTAATAACACACCTTTCAGTACTAATGAAGATGACGGACAGTAACAAAACACACTCTTATACTACCCGGCGGTAAGGTAGAAAATACACACCCCCCCCCGATCAGTATAGCACTATCTTAACACCTCACTTCCCACATCTTACCCATATCAACTGACAAGACCTACACCCTTAATTGCGTTATCATTTAAAGACCACTTGAGATAACGCCCCCCCCCCACCCTCCCTTAGATAAGATAACAAATCGAAGGGGGTCATTAAGTAGTTCGATATCATACCTTAAATGTAAGTCACTTTAGGGATATTTAAAGACCCTTAAGATTAATACAAAATAAATAAATGACCCCAGAAATTTACAGGTCTCTTATATAAAGTTAAAGTGACTCCTACTAGGGGGAAGGGAGGAGGGGGGGTTAGGTCATAGGGGGGATATAGGGAGAGGGGGGGGGGGTATCTTAAAAGGCCCCTGGTTGAGTTAGAGAGAATTAATGGACCCGTCCCTAATAAGATACGGATCGCTAATGGGTTAAGTAAACGCCCCCTCCCTCCCTCCCTACATAAATTACATGCTTAAATGGCCTCCTAACCTAACCTAACCTCCCATACAGAATAAAGTGAAGTTCAATAAGCTAATATCCTCAGGCAGTTAATGGTCTATAATTGTGCTAATGGATCCCTATGTTAATTTAAAGGACCTTAATTGAGTTAAAGTTGCCTCAATAAGTTAAAAATGTTCCTAGAGAATTAAATATCCCTGATCAGTTAAATAGTGTCCCTAATTAAAGGTCCCTAATCAGTTAATTAACCCCAATCATCCCTTAAAAACCCTAATTACCCCCTCCCTCCCCCCTAGTAATCACCTTAAGTTAAAGGTCGCTAATGAGGGAAGGTTACCCAATTAGTTAAAGGACGCCCAATTAATTAAAATTCCTTAAAAGGTATTATAGGTAGACAGGCTAATTAATTACCTGTATAGCGTGGAAATACATCTATAATATATTTAATTAGTCTTCTTAAATATTTTGATTACAAATCATATGTAAAAAAGTAAACTTGTAAATGAATGAAAGCTTAAGAAAAATACCGGGTAATAAATTTGTAAATGAATAATGACTCAGCGTAATAATCCCTTGTAAATGACTGGAAAAAATAATTCAAGGATAATTAATTTGTAAATGAAAAATGGGACCAACTTAATAATAATAATGTTCATGAATAAATGATAACCAAGGGAATAATTACCGAGACTCGTGTGTGTGTGTGTGTGTGTGTGTGTGTGTGTAGAAGGCAGTTTACAGTCCATCTTTGGGACGAGTTGAAACTAAACGTCACTCAAATAGACAAAAATCCTCGTGAGTTGAGGGGAGACACACACACACACACACACACACACACACACACACACACACACACACCTGCAAAATCAGTAATAATAAAAAAAACATGGGCGAAACAGGTACACGGGTGAGGTGTAGTGACCATAAGTATTTGGGAGGAGAGAGGGGAGGGATGATGGGGGAGGGGAGGGAAAGCGTTGTGTGGGGGAGAAAAGGAGGGGGAGAGGGAAGGGGGGAGGGAAGAGGAGGGTGTCAGGTCATGACAGGCGAACCCGCTCACCTAGACGGACCCCGAGAGAGGAGAGAACCTTGCCAGGCCCTCCTCTCTCTCTCTCTCTCTCTCCCCTCCCTCTCCTTCTCTCTTCCTCGTGACCTCATCAGTACGGACATCATCTTCGGGGGTGAGAGGAGGAGGAGGAGGCTCGGGTATAGCACTGTCTTGGCCCGCGGGTCTTGAGGCAGCGCTACAGTGAGCACGATTTGCAGGAACCGTGGGTAGGGGAGGGCGAGTGGGAGGGTGGAGTGGGTGGGTGGGTGGGTGGGTCGGTGGGGAGGGGGGGGAGGAGGGGGTGATTGCCACGTGGAGAGATGTGTGTAGCGTGTTTGGTACGCTCGATGCCGCCTAAGATCCCGCCAACTCCCGGGGTAAGATTTCAGATTTTAAAGACTCCGCCTCCCGCCTGTGGCTGCCTATGAATGAAATCATTTTCTTATGCGCATTCTTTTTGTTCTTCTATTCCGCGTTTCCTTCTTTTATCTGGTATAGTTGTTTTTTACGAATACTATCCCTAAAAAACTGCTCTTTTCTATTTTTTATTTATGTTATTCAATGGTTTTTATTGTTGTTGTGTTTGTCTATTTTTTCACTCAGAGGATGAAGGGGGGACAACAGACGATACCCAGGAATGGCTGAGTCTCCACCAACCTCCCAGCACCTCCACCAAGGACTCCAACGCCCCTCCCTCCCTAAACCTCCACGCCAATCTCTTAAGACCTCCATCAACCTCCAGTGATGCTTCCTCCTGACGTCTGTAATGACGCTTCATAATGTCAATAAACCCACGATGTTACGCTGAGTGAGGGCATCACCCCACCCACATGTAACGAGTTTATGTGTGTGTGTGTATGTGTGTGTGTGTGTGTGTGTAAGATGCGCCAGGCGAGTCACCGAGACACAGCGGGTAAGTCCCAAGTAAACAGAGGCAAGAGGACTCCAACAGGTACACATTACCTGCCGTCTGGGGCCAGTACACACCTTCCTCTCCTTCTACAGTGTAAGAGTCCTGTCTGTCTGTCTGTCTGTCACACCAGGATACCTTATCACCTTCCAGTGCCCATCGTTGAGACATCCTACTTCTTTCTACAATGCATTACAAAATCCTTTCTACCCACGAATCCTGTCACGTCCATCCACTTTCTAAGTAACCAACTGAGGTCCCCCGTCCCCTCGCCCCGGTGTAAAGACCAGCTCCTTAAAGACCTCGTGTGTCCCGTGATAAGTCCTCTCTTTACCTTCCCCTTCCCTGATGACTCTAAGTGTCCCTCGTTCATCTTTTAGTTTCCACGACCCTCCCTCACGGCAAGTCCTCCTCTCCACCACCGACCACCTACCGATCTGTGGAGCCAATAGCCAACGTGTATTTACCTACCTACCAGAACCGTCAAATGACCATGTTACGGGCGGTGCTTCTCTCCCACAAGTGCCTGCATCCATAACACGGGGGATGAGACAGGTATATAAGTTAGAAAGGAAACAGGGCAACAATAAGAGATTCATAAATTTGGGTGGCGGCGTCTGACCTCAGGTTGGTTGGCGCCGTGGAGACTGTCCCCCTCCTCCCCATAACCTCCCATCACCATAACCCCTTCCCCTATTACCCCTTTACAACCCTTACTCTCCCCCCCCCTGTCACACTCCCTGGGTTATTGGGTTAACCCGTGACAATTTATATTAAGTTTTACAACCCTCAACCATATTTCACAAAAAAGGTTGTCACTGCTTTGGTAGTAATAGTATTTTACAACCAAAATTCATATCCGAACTGGAACAATTTACAACTTCTGATTCTCAACCTTTACGATGAATAGAAATGAAATTGTAGAGTACAAGCTATAATTTATCATCTATAATTAACCTTTTAACAACCTCTCATTCACAACTCCAGGTGCAAATGTCAAATCTTTATCGTCTTTATAACTCGTAGTTGTGTGAAAAATTACGTTCTGTGATTCACAACTCAACAACCTGTAGGCGTCCGTCATCCGCATCGTTACGTATACAAGAAATATACAGGTAAACTCCAGGCCAGTTACAAAAAGGTAAATATTTTACGGCGTCCACACAACCTGAAAACCTTCCACATGAAATATAAGAGAAACACGTCACAGGATCTTGTAGTAATGCTTGTAGGATGCGTAGGTTCGTTGCATCCTGGCCGTGGAGTTAATAATACGCAGATGTAGTGTATGTGTTGTATGTATATCTGGCTCTCGTGTTCAGGGTTGAGTGTGGTTGTGCATACTCACCACCCCGGCGGTACTGCTGCACACTGCTGCTGCTGCTGTCGTTGCTGTTCTTACTGCTGCAGAAACCAACCCCGGCCCGCTCCTCCCCCCTCTCCCACACTCACTGGCTACACTTAAAACATTTTTATAATTATTATCTTCACATCAACAGACAGACAGAGAGAGCTCTCTATCATAACTTTCCTAGGTGGTGGTAGCGAGCTCTGGCTAGTCCTCTACACTTGTCTTAAATAGGACACACTTTCTCTTTCCTTCTTTATCCAGGGACACCGTGTGCCTGTCTCTACCACATAGTGCCTGTCTCATCCACCACACCGTGTGCCTGTCTCATCCACCACACCATGTACCGTATCACTCCACTTGCTGCAACACGTACGGTATATTCTTATATACTCTCATAGGTTGTTCTCGGAGGGCGGGTGAGGTCGACGCTCCCCGCCAGTGTGGGTTGTACCCATCTTGTGCTCCTGCTGGGGGAGGACCCAGCGGGCGGCGCCTTGCGGGCGTGCTGACCGCTCCTGACCCCGCAACGATGCGCTGACCTTCTGCCCCGCCGCCCCCACCCGCCCGGCACGCCCACCCCCGCCCACACTCACGCTCACCCGCCCTCCACCACGACCTGTCGTAACTTCGGAGCACGGCCAGGGTCCGGGTCACCCCTCCACCCAACACGACACCCGGACCCCAGCCACGCTCCCCACCCCCACCTACCCTGGACCCCCAGCCCTGCCCACCCTGGACCCCAACTTCCCCGCCTACCCTGGACCCCAGCCATGCTCCCCCGCCTACCCTGGACCCCAGCCGCCCCCGCCCACCCTGGACCCCAATCACGCTCCACCCCATCCACCCTGGACCCCAGCCACGCTCCCCACCCCCCCACCCTGGACCCCAGCCACTCCCCACCGCCCGTCCTCCCCTGACACAAGTCAACCTCCCACCCCACCCACTCAGGACCCCTGCCAAACTCTCCACCCCGCCAACCCCTGGACCCTAGGCACGCTCCCCCCCGTCTCACCACCACCACCACAGCACCACTACCACAGCCAAAGCACTCATGGGGCCACACCAATACTACAGTACCACAGTCCTCGAGGCCACACCACTACCACAATCCTCTTGGGGTCACACCACAACCACAGTCCTCCTGGGCACATCACCATTACTACAGTCATCCTGGGCCCACACCACCACCAGTCATCCTGGGGCCACACCACTACCATAGTCATCCTGGGGCCACACCACTACCACAGTCATCCAGGGGCCACACCACCACCACAGTCATCCTGGGACCACACCACCACCACAGTCATCCAGGGCCACACCACCACCACAGTCATCTTGGGCCACACCACCATCACAGTCATCCTGGTGCACACCACCACCACCCACACCACCACCACAGTCATCCTGGGGCCACACCACCACCACAGGAAATGTAAAAGAAGTTACTGTACTGTTTACCCCACCATCACCCTCACAGTGCCACACTATTACTAAAATGCCACACTACCCACCTTCCCCACCACAGTGCCACACCACGAACACGTCTCCTCCCTACCCCTCCTTCCCTCCCTCTCTCCCCTCCACCTCATGACACGCTACAACCCTTCCCCCTTCCCCATCCCTCATAAAGGACATGCCACAACCCGCCCCAGGTCACGCTATCACCCTCCCCCCAACACCGCCACCACCAGACCACAACCCCCCTCCCCAACACAGTTTAACCCCACCGTTTACCTCACAACCATTTCTCATTAACACGCACCTTCATTCTACCACGCGCGCAAAAAAAATATATACATATATACATTCATACATACAGTATACATATATCTACCACCTCGTTTATACATGCTAACTTCACTACTGTACCTGTTCGTTACCTGGGCAATACCTCATCTCTACTTGGTATTTAATGAGGACAAAAAAGTATGCATAATGTAGGAACTTTTATATCACAAAGGTCATCATTCATCGCTAACACCATACAGTCCGTGCGTATTCATTTATTCACACTGGTAAAAAAAATGAATGATACATATAATACTCAGTTAATAAGAGTCTAGGTTCACGTATACATAGTTAATAGGTGTAGATTCATGTATACATAATTAACAAGACTCTTGGTTCATGTATACATAGTTAATAAGACTCTAGATTCATGTATACATAGTTAATAAGACTAGGTTCATGTATACATAGTTAATAAGACTCTAGATTCATGTATACATAGTTAATAAGACTCTAGGTTCAAGTATACATAGTTAATAGGTGTAGATTCATGTATACATAATTAACAAGACTCTTGGTTCATGTATACATAGTTAATAAGACTCTAAGTTCATGTATACATAGTTAATAAGACTAGGTTCATGTATACATAGTTAATAAAACTCTAGACTCATGTATACATAGTTAATAAGACTCTAGATTCATGTATATTGTACATAGTTAATAAGACTCTAGGTTCAAGTATGCATAGTCAATAGAAGTCTAGGTTCATGTATACATAGTTAATAAGACTCTAGGTTCACGTATACATAATTAACAGGACTCTTGGTTCATGTATACATCGTTAATAAGACTCTAGGTTCATGTAAACATAGTTAATAAGACTGTAGGTTCATGCATACATAGTTAATAAGACTAGGTTCATGTATACATAGTTAATAAGACTCTAGGTTCATGCATACATAGTTAATAAGACTAGGTTCATGTATACATAGTTAATAAGACTCTAGGTTCATGTATACATAGTCAATATAAGTCTAGGTTCATGTATACATAGATAATAAGACTAGGTTCATGTATACATAGATAAGAAGTCTAGGTTCATGTAAACATAGTAAGTCTGGGTTCATGTATACATAGTAAGAGTCTAGGTTCACGTATACATAGTAAGAGTCTGGGTTCATGTATACATAGTCAATAAGTCTAGGTTCATGTATACATAGTAAAAAAGTCTAGGTTCATGTATACATACTAAGTCTAGGTTCATGTATACATACTAAGTCTAGGTCATACTAAGTCTAGGTTCATGTATACATACTAAGTCTAGGTTCATGTATACATACTAAGTCGAGGTTCATGTATACATGCTAAGTCTAGGTTCATGTATACATACTAAGTCTAGGTTCATGTATACATACTAAGTCGAGGTTCATGTATACATAGTCATCAAGATTATAGGTTAGGTTAGGTTCACTTTCATATAGAACGTTTAAATACACTTCAGCCAAACAACAACAAAACACACAAACAAACAACAAATACACCCATTATCACCATTCACCCATTACTATACACCATTATCACCCATTATCTCCATTCACCCATTTCTATACACCATTATCACCATTCACCCATTACTATACATCATTATCACCCATTATCACCATTATCTCCCTTCACCCATTTCTATACACCATTATCACCCATTATCACCATTCACCCATTTCTATACACCATTATCACCAATTATCTCCCTTCACCCATTTCTATACACCATTATCACCATTCACCCATTTCTATACACCATTATCACCCATTATCACCATTCACCCATTTCTATACACCATTATCACCCATTATCTCCCTTCACCCATTTCTATACACCATTACCTCCATTCACCCATTTCTATACACCATTATCACGGTTCATGTTCCACAAAGCGACTTTTCACTAGTTGGTGTTTCGGACCTTCTATCTTCTTTGCTTGTTCAGTGTCTCTCTCTCTCTCTCACCGTCTCTACTATCATTCTCCCTCTCTTCCTCTCATTCTACTATCATTCTCTCTCTCTCTCTTCCTCCCTCTACCATCTTTCTCTCTCAACTTTTATTCTCTCTTTCTCTACATTCATTCTTTCTCTCCATCTCTACTCTCTTCCCCCCCCTCCCTCTACATTCATTCTCTTTCTCTACATTCATTCGGTACTTTCTTCCTCTACTCTCTCTCTCTCTCTCTCTACTTTCATTCTGTTACCGTACGTGGATTCAGGCGGGCCGACAGTTTAATTATTTCCCCGCGTCCAGTTCAACTCAGTTTTCACACCGCTCACAGTTCATACAGTTCCGTCATTACCAGTCACTTCAGTTTCTGCTCACGCCCAGTCATTACACAGTCACCACTTGAGGGTTTTCACCAGTTCACCCCCAGTTCATTTACTGTCACCGCAAACACACAGTCACTTTAAAGCTTTTCACAGTCACAACCAGTCACTGTCACCAACTGTCACCCACCATAAGACAGTCACCGCCACAACACAGACAGTCACCATCACAACAATGACTGTCACCTCAAGTCACTGTCACCACTATAACACAGTCACTTTAAATGTTCACCGTCACGATCATTTTCACCACCACAACACACAAATCACTATCATCACAACACACACGTCACTACCCCCACAACACACACGTCACTATCACCACAACACATCACTATAACCACCACAACAACACATGTCACTATCACCACCACAACACATCACAAGAGACGACAATATCACCACAACAGTCACTGACACCATCACAACACACACGTCACTATCACCACCACCACCACAACAAACATGACACTATCACCACCACCATCACCACACACACACATCACTATCACCACCACAACAGTCACGACCACTCATTGTCACCACCATCCACAGCCTACCTCATCAACTCAACACACAGAATAAATTTTAGCAACAACATTTGACATTTCCCTCCACGCCGACAACGATTTTCACCATGGAAAAGTTTGCCTTGCCTCTTGCACCAGCATCTAGTCATTACGGCACAGTGTACAGTTCTACCAGCTAACATCATTTAACACCACACATAATTTTTTTTTTTTTTTTTACAATTTGCATCACTGAATTTTGGTGAAATTTGGCCTACCTTACCTGCCTATCTACCTGGTGTTGTCAACTAATTAATTACACAACATTGGCTACCGTACTGTCATAATAATTCAACATTCTAACATTGTAAACATTAACTTAAGGGACTTTTTAATATCATTCTAGTCACCACATACTATTAAACATTCTAACACTCATTCAATACATCATAACATCCTTCTCCAGTATCTATAATCACAACATACTAACACATCATTCACATACAAACACAACAACAACATTCTATCGACAACCAACGTCACTATTAAACATCACAACATTCTCAACACCTACAACATCCTTTATAACCAAACACTACAACCCACAACAACCTAAGTCCTTCTATACATCATTTCTACAACCAGAACGATAGTGATTTGTTTTTTTTTAATTTTCTTCTCACTGTCTACATCATATTTACTCTTCCATCTAAATCAACAATAATTTATATGAAGAAAAATAGATGCAAACTATAATTATTTGCCTTCACAATCACTATTACCTCCCCCCCCTCACAATCATCACTATTCTTTCTCACAATCATCACTTTTCTTTCTCATAATTATCACTATTCTTTCTCACACTCACCACCACTATCCTTTCTCACATTCACCACTATTCTTTCTGACAATCACCACCACTATCCTCATTCACAATCACCACCATCCTTACAATCACAACAATTTCTCCACTTTACAATCACCACGATTCATCTTCACAGCCACCACTTATCTCACAATTCCAACCACTCACGTCCAACACTCACAACTATACGTACCACAATAATTTCTACCAACCACTCACAAGCACAACCTCACAACCACTCACAAGCACCACCTCAACCATCTATTCCTCTCCCTCATAATAAAGCTCCTCCTCTCCCTCACAACTCACCATCTCTCTCTCACTTACTTCCCTCTCCTCTCACACTACCCCCCCCTCCCCCACGTCTCTCTCTCACTCACAGTCACACACCTCACCTCGCCCCTCACCATTACCTCCCCCTCTCCTCGCCACATGTCCCTCACACATTCCCGGGCAGGACTTGGACTTGGGTCGTGTGGTGTGGCCATCCTCACAACGTTCACCCACAACATAAGCCTAGAAGGTCTCCCACCAAAGAGACAGCCTACCACCCCTCCCCCCCACTATCCTTACAACAAAACCCTACCAACGATGGTCACAATCCCCACCGACCCACACCTCCACCCCCGACCCACCATCCTCACAAGGGCAGCCCCTGGACCCACCCTCACACCAACCACTCACCCGCGACCCACCTCTGCTGACCCAGCAGGCGGGTGGTGGGTGGGTCCTCCCCTCTACCACCCACCCCACCCTCTTCCCCGCCTCATCCACACCCCCACCATTCCCCATTTCCCCATCACTGACTTCTGCTGAACTTTGCAATAGTTAACCCATGACTAAAAATAATAGTATATTTTTTTATCGAACACTTTCTGTAATGAATGGGGGTGGATGAATGACGCAACCCACCCAGGACGAGAGGACCCACCTCTAACCCACCTCGACCCACAAGAACCAAGGTGACAACTCACTTTCCTGTTTAACTGACAATTTTCCTTTTATTTTGGAAAAAGAGTATTGATCTCCTGACAGTGAGTGGAGACTGGCGGGACCTTGTTGTTGACTGAGCGGCCGAGGCCCACTGTCACCAGTCACCACTGTAGACTGAGAGGTGGGTGAAGGTGGGCTCGCCCCCTGCCCACCTCGCTCACGCTAACGTCACCCTCACCCCAGGATTAGAGTGGATGAGTGGGAATAAGCGGGTTAGGTCGCCATCACCGACACTGTCCTGGAGTGGACGTTGGACTGTTCAAGACCTCGGCCAGTAAAATTATGTACAGGTGGTGTGGTGGTGTTGCAGATGATGATGAGTGAGGTAGTACGCCAGGTAGGGATCAGGGGCAGCGCTAAACTTAGCCACGAGCCCTGACACGGTGCCACTGAGTGCCACGGGCCGCTATGACGAAATGACTCGTGTTCCGTGGCAGCGTAAGGCTCACAATCCCGCGCCTCGCTCGCCACCGCTCACCTCGCCTCCGCCACTCAGAGCGCGCTTCTACACAGACACGCTCACAATAACACACTATAAACACAAACTCATATTAAACCTACACGTTAAACAATTTGATTGCTTATCCTCTTCCCCTCCAGACTTTCATTGTTGCGTTAACTCAAAAATCTTACGTGTCCTTGTACTCTTGCACTGAATTTACCATCTTCGCTTAGCTGGTTCCATGTCACTAAGGCTTGTATATCACTTTAGAGACTGTGATTAGTCTCCACTAGCACTGTATGTTCAAGTATTAGCAGTTACCAGTCACGTGTTCATTCTTCCCCACATTTCGACAACTTTGTATACCTGAACAGTGGTTAAATTGATCCGATCTCTAACGCGAGCGGCACCCAAACAGTCACGGTTCCAATATTCCTTGGCAACCACTGAAAACATTGAAAACACTCCACTACTAGTACGTAAAGTTCATTTGTTCCCTATGAAAGAGTATGTTTTTTAATCAGAGCTCATACACAAACAAGTTCAGTTCCCAAAAACTTGCGATTGCACATTCATGAAACCGTTTATGACAAAGTTTGGCTGCGAGTTGTGGCGACACTCGGGCGTTTCAGAAGACTGCGTTGCTGTTTTCACTCAGATCCAGTCTGCTCACAGCAAAAGGAGGCTGGATAAGAGAACGCATCTTTTCGCGAAGGTTTATTTTAAAAACGATGTTCTAAGCATTTTCTCTGGTATTTTTTGCTTCCTTAATTTGACAAATACATATACCATCATCACTATGTAATTTTTTAGGGTGTTATTTCAAAATTCTTGTAAAAGCGAAAATATTTCAACAGTAAAATTCGGCAATATCCTGTCGGTACCCAGACGGAAATTATTCATCACTACTATATATTAGCGTTTACAAAAAACACCTAACAAAGTTATTTTTTTATGCTTGCATATCACTCGGCGTAATTTAGCACTGATTGTTTCTGAATTTCATAAAATTTCGACCGTTAGTTTCCGTAGCACTATTAGTTCTCGCGAAAAGTGATGTTGGCGCGGTTTGGTGTAATCAGCTGGGGTAGAGGAGGCGGCTGTGAGAGACTGGTGAGGCCCGTCCTGCGATGTGGGAGGAGGACTGCACATGCCACCTACCACTCACACACCCACTACATACACCCACTTTCCCCCGCCCTGCATACTGCCCACCGCCCGCAATTCAGGGACTTCAAACTTCCCACCCACTTTGGCGCCAACTTTAGCGCGCGAAAATTTGACTCAACTTCGATGACCGCGTGCTACCAAAATAACAGCAAAACTTATCCAAAACAAACAAAAATAGGAGGAACTATGGAAAATGTGCTTTCAGTGTATGCTGAAAGTTGTCCTTCCTTCAGTAGGCCTGAACAGCAGGCCTGCTTGCTGTAGGCCTACACTTAGTTCTAAATCACGGCGACAGTGGTGTGCTGGCCTGCCGCGACACCCCCTCCTCCCCCCCGGCCTGCCCGACCCTGGCCGCCCGGGCTAGCGAGGTGGTCGGTGTAGGCGGTGGTCGGCCAGGCGGAAGCCTCGCTATAGCGGCCGCCAGCATGACATCGGCGGCCTCGCCTCATGAGTCGGCGTCACATGTGTCCCGCACACACCATTGCTGCCGCACCCCGACACCCTGGCCAGGGGGTCAACCCGCCCTCATCTGTGGTCACACCCCCGCCCTACCATGGCCAGGGTCAACGGGGCCCGGGTATGGGCGTGGGTGGGCGGCAGGACGGTGGTGCAGGCCGCGGCCAGACTGCGTGGCCCCCCGCACCAGCACCGCCCAAGTCAGGGTGGAGAGAATCGGACACAGCCTGGGTTTCTCGTGTAGTGCGCTGCTCGTCCGCCTTCCCTCACGTCCCTGCCGGGGTTTCCACCACCACCACATTCTGACAACACCCTGCACGACGCCCACCCTGCACGCCCACGCCAGGCACGGCTGCACCCACCACGACGCCCGCCCTCCACCCCACCCGCCCACCCCTACCTAACCTGCCGCCTCCTGCCCTCGCACACACACACGCACGTACACACACACGCACGCACACACACACTCCTGCCCACCACAACCTATTAATACCAAACTTTTATAAACAGTTGCACGTAAAATACCATTGCCACCCACACACCATGCACGATCATACATTGCACGTACACACCATACACGGTCATACACTGCACGCACACACCATGCACGTCATACACTGCACGCACACATTATGCACGTCATACACTGCACGCACACATATGCACGTCATACACCGTACGCACGCACACACTGCACGCACACACCATGCACGTCACACTGCACGCAATAATATAATGCACGTCACACTGCACGCAATAATATAATGCACGTCATACACTGCACGCACACATAATGCACGCTTCATACCGCACGCACACATTATGCACGTCATACACTGCACGCACACATCATGCACGTCATACACCGTGCACGCAATATCATGCACGTCCATAATACTGCACGCACACACCATGCACGTCATACACTGCACGCACACACCATGCACGTTATACACCGCACGCACACACAGGCACGTCATACACCGTGCACGCACACATCATGCACGTCATACACCGCACGCACATCATGCACATCATACACCGCACGCACAATATTATGCACGTCATACACTGCACGCACACATCATGCACGTCATACACTGCACGCACACATTATGCACGTCATACACTGCACGCACACATCATGCACGTCATACACTGCACGCACACATCATGCACGTCATACACTGCACGCACACATCATGCACATCATACACTACACGCACACATTATGCACGTCATACACTGCACGCACACATCATGCACGTCATACACTGCACACACATATCATGCACGTCATACACTACACGCACACATGCACGCTCTTGCATTCTTCATGCACGTAATAGCGCATGTACACTAATGCACGCACTCTACAAATATACACTACTCACCATTGCACGCACGGACCATGTACACCCACACAATTGCACACACACCCCCTTCACGTACACCGTCACGCCCTCGCCAGTGTCTGCACACACGATGCATGTACACACACGTATAACATGCGCACATACCATGGAAGCACACGATTACACACACACACACAAACGCACACACACACACTGTTGCGTGCGCGCAAACACGTCCCTTCACGCACACACCACCATGTGCATATACTATCAAGCACATAAACTACCACACGCAAACATTGCACCACGCACACATTTCCAAACGCACTTACCACTACATCTAGAAATCATACACACACCACCACACGCACATACCACCCCACACACACACGCACTCCACTACCACAATCATACCACACACACACACACACACACACACACACACACACACACCACAACATTCAAAGACCACTGCACGTACACTTACACTCACGCACACACCTGCGCTGGCTCACACCGCCACACACACACACACACACACGTAGGCTCTCTCTCTCTCTCTCTCACACAAACACACACACACACACACACACACACACACAGGCTATCTCTTGCACATATATATATATACACACACACACGTTGACACTCTCTCTCTCTCTCTCTCTCTCTCTCTCTCACACACACACACAGGCTATCTCTTGCACGCATTTACACACACACACACACACACGTTGTCTCTCTCTCTCTCTCTCTCTCTCTCTCACTATCTCACAAATACAAACACACGCACGCGCACCACCTCACTTGAACTTTCCTCACAACGGCGCATGACTGTAACCTGACGCATCACAAGTACACAGGGCGACGCATGACGTGTGTACCTGGGCTATATTACGGTGCTTGGTTAATGTACCTGCGTACCTTAACTTGGCCTCTGGAGTACGATAACTTTGCCCTTGCGTACGATAACTTTGTCTCTTGAGTACGATAACTTTGCCCCGCGTCGATCTAACTGTCATAACTCTCTTAGTACGATAACTTTCGCCTTGCGTACGATAGCTTAACCCGTGGAGTACGATAACTTTGTCTCTTTGAGTACGATAACTTTTTCTCTTGAATACGATAATTTTGCCTCTTGAGTACGATAACTTAGCCCTGAAAACGATAATTTAATCCCGCTGAATGTGTGATCTTGACCCCCAATTGAGTATTATAATAACCCCTTGGGTACGATAACAAGCCCCTTGAATATTATAGACTTAACCCTTGAGAACGATAACTTAATTCGCTTGAGTACGATAATTTAACCCGAGTGCAAACCCCTTAGTGCTATAATTTAACCCCTTGAGTTCATGACAACCCCTTAGTACTATAATTTAACCCCTTTGAGTACGATAACCTAACCCCTTTGAGGAATTAGGGTTATCGTACTCAAAGCATGTTATTATCATACTCAAGGAGCTAAATCATCATACTCAAAGGGAGCTAAGTCATCATACTCAAGGGAGCTAAGTCATCATACTCAAAGGGGTAAGTCATCATACTCAAGGGAGCTAAGTCATCATACTCAAAGGTATCATCATACACATTACCATTCACGTAACAAACACGTTTTACACTACTATTCGCCTCATCTGAATAACAACACCGACCTATTCATTAACACACTATACATAACTCAAGAACACATATGTATATCTTCATAGGGCAGGTGAGGACAGTATACATAACCTAACACCTGTAGGGAAGGTATACAATGATATTAGTATTCAGAACGTGATGACTTGGGGAGGCAGGTAGATGGGGAGGTGGGTGGGTGGGTGGGTGGGTGAAGGGGAGGGAGGAGGGGAGAGGGGAGAATTACCATACGTAATCTGTGCTCCCTATTACCCTCAATTTGCTGCCCCATTACCATACGTAATTGGTGTAAACATTACCCATTTGAGTTATATATCGTCATACTATTTGTCTTGGCTATACTTATGTTTACGCTGGTGTTTTATTTACATCCATAACATCGACTATCTCCTCCTTCCCCCGGGTTGATGTGTTGTCTGGTTTATACTACTTAGTGGTTTAATTGTGTTTTAGTATGGTAATTAGGGTTTATTTATGTGTTTTATGCTCATCCTATATATATATTATTCGACTTAAATCTTTCATAGTATTTAGGATATTTTATAAAACATTAGTTATATACATTATGTTAGCACCCTGTTTATATTATACCGAATTTGTGTTTATTATGGTGTTTTTTGCTATTATAAACATTACAGATACATTTATATAATCCTTCAACTATATACATTTGCCTCCTGGGGATAATAGTGCTCTTAATATATATAAATACATTATAAACATTGGCTATCTGTGTTCCCGTACACTATTTCCTGGTGCACACAGACAATGACTATATACATCACCAAGCAATTTATATTAACCCACCTAATGTTTACTATCACATATAAACAAAACCAATTTGAATTATCGTAATGTATATAATAATAAACACAACCATTGGCGCCATCAGTGTTTATATTACCGCTATCTGTTTATTATGGTGCATCCTAATGGTGTATAATGAAGGGCACCGTAACCACTATTCATTATTATAAGTTAATGGGCTCTTAATGGTCGTTTTCGGTAATTATAAAGGCGTCTAATGGTGTGATGTAACTACCGTATCAACTATCTGTTGATTGGATGCCTGATTACCTTGTGTTAATTTGTGTACAGGTGAAGATGACAATAATAATAATAATAATAATAATAATAATAATAATAATAATAATACAATAAAAATAATAACAGAACAAAAACAATAATAATGACAATGACAATAATAACAACACTGTACTAACACCAATAACAACACTGTACTAACACCAATAACAACACTGTACTAACAACAATAACAACACTGTACTAACAACCAATAACAACACTGTACTAACAACCTTAACAACACTGTACTAACAACAATAACAACACTGTACTAACAACAATAACAACACTGTACTAACAACCTTAACAACACTGTACTAACACCAACAACACTGTACTAACAACAATAACAACACTGTACTAACACCAATAACAACACTGTACTAACAACCAATAACAACACTGTACTAACAATAACAACACTTGTACTAACAACCATAACAACACTGTACTAACAACAATAACAACACTTTACTAACACCAATAACAACACTGTACTAACAACAATAACAACACTGTACTAACAACATAACAACACTGTACTAACAACCTTAACCACACTGTACTAACAACAACTTTAAACAACAATCACTGTACTAACAACCTTAACAACACACTGTACTAACACCAATAACAACACTGTACTAACAACAATAACAACACTGTACTAACAACCATAACAACACTGTACTAACAACCTTAACAACACTGTACTAACAACCTTAACAACACTGTACTAACAACCTTAACAACACTGTACTAACAACACTAACAACACTGTACCAACAACCCAACAACACTGTACTCAACAATAACAACACTGTACTCAACAATAACAACACTGTACTAACAACCTTAACAACACTGTACTAACAACCCTAACAACACTGTACCAACAACCCAACAACACTGTACTAACACCAATAACAACACTGTACTAACAACAATAACAACACTGTACTAACACCAATAACAACACTACATTACTAACAACCTAACAACACTGTACCAACCCTAACAACACTGTACTAACACCAATAACAACACTGTACTATTAATAACAACTAACAACACTGTACTAACAACAATAACAACACTGTACTAACACCAATAACAACACTACTGTACTAACAACCTTAACAACACTGTACTAACAACCATAACAACACTGTACTAACACCAATAACAACACTGTACTATACTAACAACCTAACAACACTGTACTAACAACCTTAACAACACTGTACTAACACCAATAACAACACTGTACTATACTAACAACCTAAACACTGTACCAACAACCTAACAACACTGTACTAACACCAACAACACGCACTTTACTAACAACCTAACAACACTGTACTAACAACTAACATCAACACTGTACTAACAACCATAACAACACTTAACAACAATTCAACAACAACACTACTGTACTAACACCACAACAACACTACTATTACTAACAACCATAACAACACTGTACTAACAACAATAACAACACTGTACTAACACCAATAACAACACTGTACTATTACTAACAACCTAACAACACTGTACTAACAACCTTAACAACACTGTACTAACAACCTTAACAACACTGTACTAACACCAATAACAACACTATAACAACAACCTAACAACACTGTACCAGCAACCTTAAAACAACACTGTACTAACAACAACAACACTGTACTAACAACCTTAACAACACTGTACTAACAACCTAACAACACTGTACTAACAACCTAACAACACTGTACTAACACCAATAACAACACTGTACTAACACCAATAACAACACTGTACTAACAACCTAACAACACTGTACTAACAACCTTAACAACACTGTACTAACAACCTAACAACACTGTACTAACAACCTAACAACACTGTACTAAAACCTAACAACACTGTACTAACACCAATAACAACACTGTACTAACAACCCAACAACACTGTACTAACAACCTTAACAACACTGTACTAACACCAATAACAACACTGTACTACAACAACAACAACACTGTACTAACAACCTTAACAACACTGCTAACAACCCAAACAACACTGTACTAACACCAATAACAACACTGTACTAACAACAACAATAACAACACTGTACTAACAACCTTAACAACACTGTACTAACACCAATAACAACACTGTACTAACACCAATAACAACACTGTACTAACAACAATAACCAACTCTGTAATATAACAACACTGTACTAACACCAATACAACACTGTACTAACCACTAACAACCACCTGGCCTAACACATAACCTAACACCAATAACACTGTACTCACCAATAACACTGTGACTAACAGCACAAACAACACTGTACTAACACCAATAACAACACTGTACTAACAGCAATAACAACACTGTACCAACCTTAACAACACTGTACTAACAACAAAACTTAACAACACTGTACTAACAACACACAACAACACTTTAACACCAATAACAACACTGTACTAACAACAATAACAACACTGTATAACAAAACCAATAACAACATGTACTAACACCAATAACAACACTGTACTAACCACAATAACACTGTACTAACACCAATAACAACACTGTACTAACACCAACCTTCAACGCACACTAGTGCTAACAACCAATAACACTGTACTAACAACCAATAACAACACTGTACTAACACCAATAACAACACTGCACTACAAACAATAACAACACTGTACTAACAACAATATTCCAACAACAACAACACAACACTGTGCCTAACAATAACAACCTGGCCAACGCAATAACACTGTACTAACAACAATAACAACACTGTACTAACACCTACTGTCACCTTAACTGCACTAGCAACCAACAACCTTGTACTATAATCAACACTGTACCAACACCAATAACAACCTGTACTAACACCAACAACAACCTGTACTACCAATAACCACCTTAACCAAACACTGTACTATACCTTAACAACACTGTACCATAATAACAACACTGTACTAACAACACCAACAACACTGTACAAACATAACAACACTGTACTAACACAATAACAACACTGTACTAACAACTAACAACAACACAGTACTAACAACCTTAACAACACTGTACTAACACCAATAAACACTGTACTAACAACAATACAACACTGTACTAACAACAACTAACCACTAACAACACTGTACTAACAACAATAACAACCACAACTGCTAACAACAATAACAACACTGTACTAACAACCATAACAACACTGTACTCACCAATACAACACTGTACTAACACCAATAACCACTGTACTAACCTTAACAACCACTGTACTAACCATCTTAACAATATACATAACTAACAACTATGCTAACACAATAACAACCTGTACTAACACCAATACAACACTGTACTAACACCATAACAACACTGTACTACCCAATAACAACACTGTACTACAAACTTAACAACACTGTTAACAACTTAACAACACTGCACCACTAACAACCTTCACCAAACAACACTGTACTAACCAATAACAACACTGTTTCAACCTAATAACAACGCACCAGCCGCCTTAACAACACCATGTACTAACAACCTAACAACACTGTACTAACACCAATAACAACCACTGTACACTTTACAACACTGTACTAACAACACTGTACTAACAACAATAACAACACTGTACACTAACCAATAACAACAACACTGTACTAACACCAATAACAACACTGTCTAACCAAACCTAACACTGTACTAACACCAATAACTGTACTAACACCATATAACCTGCTAACACCAATAACACTGTACTAACAACAATAACAACACTGTACTAACAAACCAACAATAATACACTGTACTAACAAACACTGTACTAACACCAATAACAACACGTTTACAACCATAACAACTGTCACTAACACCTAATTGCTGCTAACACCAATAACAACACTGTACTAACAACAATAACAACACTGTACTAACAATAATAACCAACGCTAACACCAATAATAACACTGTTAACTACCAATAACACTGTACTTAACCAACACCTAACAACACTGTATAACAAATAAACACATACTAACAACAATAACCTGCTATGCTAACACCAATAACACTGTACTAACACCAATACAACACTGTACTAACAACAATTAACCCAATAACTAACGCCAACAACAATCAACACTGTACTAACAACCTAATAACACACTGTACTAACACCAATAACAACTGTACTAACACCAATAACAACGCACCACTAACAACAATAACAACACTCAGCCTTACCAATAACAACACTGTACTAACACCAATAACAACACTGTACTAACACCAACAATAACACTGTACTAACACCATAACAACACTGTACTAACAACAATAACAACACTCAACGAACACCTTGTGCTAACACCAACACTAACACTGTACTAACACCAATAACAACACTGTACTAACACCAATAACAACACTGTACTAACAGCCTAACAACACTGTACTAACAACAATAACAACACTGTACTAACAACAACAACACTGTACTAACAACAATAACAACACTGTACTTAACAACAATAACAACTGTACCAACAACAATAACAACGCTGCTAACAACAATATAACAACACTTGTACTAACCAAATAACAACACTGTACTAAACAATAACAACACTGTACTAACAACCTTAACAACACTGTACTAACAACAATAACAACACTGTACTAACAACAATAACAACACTGTACTAACAACAATAACAACGCTAACAACCAATAACCTGACGCAACCTAACAACTAACAACAACACTGTACTAACACCAATAACAACCACCATGCTAACACCAATAACAGCATGTACTAACACCAATAAACAACACTGTACTTCTAACAACAATAACAACACTGTACTAACAACAATAACAACACTGTACTAACACCAATAACAACACTGTACTAACACAACTAACACTGTACTAACAACAATAACAACACTGTACTAACAGCAAAACAACACTGTACTAACACCAATAAAACAACGTACTAACAATAATCGTACTGTACTAACAACAATAACAACACTGTACTAACAACCTTAACAACACCAGCTAACAACCTTAACAACACTGTACTAACACCAATAACAACACTGTACTACAACCATAACAACACTGTACTAACAACCTTAACAACACTGTACTAACAACCTTAACAACACTGTACTAACCAATATGACACTGTACTAACATCAATAACAACACTGTACTAACACCAATAACAACACTGTACTAACAACAATAACAACACTGTACTAACAACAATAACAACACTGTACTAACACCAATAACAACACTGTACTAACAACAATAACAACACTGTACTAACAACAATAACAACACTGTACTAACAACCTTAACAACACTGTACTAACAACCTTAACAACACTGTACTAACACCAATAACAACCTGTACTAACAACAATAACAACACTGTACTAACAACCATAACAACGCGTACTAACAACCTTAACAACACTGTCTAACAACAATAACAACACTGTACTAACCCACCAACAACCACCTGCCCAACAATGCTGTACTGCTAACAACAATCAACAACACTGTGCTATCTAACAACCTTAACAACACTGTACTAACAACAATAACACTGCTGCTACTAACCCCAGCCTAACAACAATAACAACACTGTTAACAACAACAATAACAACACTGTACTAACAACCTTAACAACACTGGTACTAACAACAATAACAACACTGTACTAACAACAATAACAACTGCTAACAACCTTAACAACACTGTACTAACAACAATAACAACACTGTACTAACAACAATAACAACACTGTACTAACAACAATAACAACACTGTACTAACACCAATAACAACACTGTACTAACAACCTTAACAACACTGTACTAACAACAATAACAACACTGTACTAACAACCTTAACAACACTGTACTAACAATAACACGTACTAACAACAATAACAACACTGTACTAACAACAATAACAACACTGTACTAACAACCTTAACAACCACTGTACTAACAACAATAACAACACTGTACTAAAACCAATAACAACACTGTACTAACAACAATAACAACACTGTACTAACAACATAACAACACTGTACTAACAACAATAACAACACTGTACTAACACCAATAACAACACTGTATAACAACCTTAACAACACTGTACTAACAACACAATAACAACACTGTACTAACACCAATAACAACACTGTACTAACAACATAACAACACTGTACTAACAACAATAACAACTGTACTAACACCAATAACAACACTGTACTAACACCACTAACAACTGTGTACTAACAACAATAACAACACTGTACTATACTAACAACCTTAACAACACTGTACTAACAACAATATAACCTTAACATACACCAATATGTACTGTACTAACAACAATAACAACACTGTACTAACAACAATAACAACACTGTACTAACACCAATAACAACACTGTACTAACAACAATAACAACACTGTACTAACAACAATAACAACACTGTACTAACAACCTTAACAACACTGTACTAACAACAATAACAACACTGTACTAACACCAATAACAACACTGTACTAACAACAATAACAACACTGTACTAACAACAATAACAACACTGTACTAACAACCTTAACAACACTGTACTAACAACAATAACAACACTGTTAACAACAATGTAACACTGTACTAACAACCTTAACAACACTGTACTAACACCAATAACAACACTGTACTAACCCAATAACAACACTGTGCTAACACCAACAACACTGTACTAACCAATAACAACACTGTACTAACAACAATAACAACACTGTACTAACAACAATAACAACACTGTACTAACACCAATAACAACACTGTACTAACAACCTTAACAACACTGTACTAACACCAATAACAACACTGTACTAACAACAATAACAACACTGTCACTCTAAATAACAACACTGTCTAACAATAACTGTACTAACAACCAATAACAACACTGTACTAACAACAATAACAACACTGTGCAACAACCAACAACAACCTGTTAACAACAACAATAACAACACTGTACTAACCAACAATAACAACACTGTGCTAACAACCTTAACAACACTGTACTAACAACAATAACAACACTGTACTAACAACAATAACAACGCACTAACAACACATAACAACACTGTACTAACAACAATAACAACACTGTACTAACAACAATAACAACGCAATGCTAACAACAACAACAACCACTGTACTAACAGCAATCGTACTAACGCCAACAACATCTATGCTAACACCAATAACAACTGTACTAACAACAATAACAACACTTATTGCTAACAACAAATACAACAACACTGTACTAACAACACCAACAACGCTTTATCACAACAATAACAACACTGTTCTAACACCAATAACAACACTGTGACTAACAACAATAACAACACTGTACTAACAACCTTAACAACTAACGAAATAACCAACAACACTGTACTAACACCAATAACAACACTGTACTAATTACTAACCAACTCAACAACACTGTGCTACAACCTTAACAACACTGCTACTAACCAACAACACTGTTACTAACACCAAATAACAACACTGTACTATTACTAACAACCTTAACAACGCAGCTAACAACCTTAACAACTGTACTAACACCAATAACAACACTGTACTATTACCAACAACCTTAACGCTTGCTAACAACCTTAAACAACACTGTACTAACAACCTTAACAACACTGTACTAACGCACTAACAACACTGTACTAACAACAATAACAACCTGTACTAACCCAATAACAACACTGTACTCTAACAACAATAACAACACTGCTAACAACAATAACAACACTGTACTAACACCAATAACAACACTGTACTAACAACAATAACAACACTGTACTAACACCAATAACAACACTGTACTAACACCAATAACAACACTGTACTAACAAATAACAACACTGTACTAACACCAATAACAACACTGTACTAACACCAATAACAACACTGTACTAACAACAATAACAACACTGTACTAACACCAATAACAACACTGTACTAACAACAATAACAACACTGTACTAACACCAATAACAACACTGTACTAACAACAATAACAACACTGTACTATTACTAACAACCTTAACAACACTGTACTAACAACCTTAACAACAGTACAATACCTGCCCCATGGAATAAAACCAATTCGGCCCACCTCATCATCGTGAGCTGATTGGCCAACACACCTGCAATAAACAACATCGCTACGCTCTGTACCCCTCTCTATGGGTACAGGGCATGTGCATGTAGGCGTACCAGAGTGCAATTATGAGGTAGGGTGAGGTTGGGGTTGGGTGGGGTAGATGGGGTAGGAGTTGGGTGGGGTGGGGTGATGAGGGAGATGGGGTGGTGGGGTGTGGTGAGGGATGGGGTGAGGTGGGGTGGGGTGGGGTGGGGGTGAGGATGGGGTGGTGTGAGGATGAGTGGGGTGGGCTGGGGTCTTTAAATACCCATTAATGGTTGGCTATTAATGGGGAACCTAGTAATCCATGGGTCGTAATTTTTGTGTACAGTTGCAGTAAATAATGGGATTGTGAAGCCTATTTATGATAATGGGCAGTAAAAAAAAAAACATTAAATTTATGATATGGTAAGGGGAGTCAAAGCCTAACCATTATTTAATTACTCAACACTAATGACCTACACTAATTTGCTCCTAGACCTCATTATGTATGTCATTACTGAGTGCCTATTACACCCTATTATACAGTATTAATAGGTCCTCTAACAACCTACAGTACAAATAATGTCTCGTTAATGGTGAACCTTACCGTCTATTACAGCACGTTAATTGGCTGCCTCTATGTCCCATCATGGCACTTAATCACCAATTACAACCACTTAATGGGCTTCCTCGATGCCATTAGCTCATTCAATGGACCACCTCTAAAGAACCCATTAAACAACTTTTAATGAACTACTCCCACCGCCCATTATGTCTGCCTCTCTTAGAATGGGCTGCCCTCATAACCCATTATGTCACTTAATGGGCGTCATGGGTGCACATTCAGTAGCACACGCCATAGGCTCCCTATAAATGTACCTCACATCATTCTCCGGGCACCCTGCTTGGGATTTGAGAGGTGGCCCCCACACCCGCCAGCAGACACTCTCTCTCTCTCTCTCTCTCTCTCTCTCTCTCTCTCTCTCTCTCTCTCCTTACTCTCTCTCTCTCTCTCTCTCTCTCTCTCTCTCTCCTCATCTCTCTCACTCTACCTGCAAACTCATCCTCCTCTCTCTCTCTCTCTCTCTCACCTGCATACTGCTCTCTCTCTCTCTCTCTCTCTCTGTATTTCTCTCAGTCTCTCTCTCACTCTACCTGCATACAGCTCGTCCTCTCTCTCTCTCTAGTTCTCTCTATCTCTCTGTCTGATTTTATCCACCTAACTTAGTGATCTCTCTCTCTCTCTCTCTCACCCCATTTGCATACTCTCTCTCTCTCTCTCTCTCTCTCTCTCTCTCTCACCCGATTGCATACTGCTCTCTCTCTCTCTCTCTCTCTCTCTCCTCTCTCTCTCTCTCTCTCTCTCGTTCATCATATACCCAGTTTATTTTGTCCTCTGTTTTTATTCCATTCATCATTTACTCATTTTCTGTTTTTCTCTTTATTCTTTTCCTTTCATATTTTCATTATAAATTAGCATACATGAACCATTGTTCACCATCGTTCAACATTTTAAGCATTTATTCATCAGCATTCAGGAATTGTTCAGCATTCTTTACTGTTCAGCCTTGTTCGGTATTGCCTCATCATTTGTCATTATTTCCTCAGTACTGTTCAGCATGATTCACCAACAGTTCAATTTGATTCAGCATTATCCGACATAAATTCAGCCTGAGTTCAGCATGGCTTCAGCATTAGTTCAGCAGGTCTCTCCTACACGCGCTCCTGCCTCAGCTGCTGCTGTTCAAAACTGTTCAGCATAGTAATGGCATTTTCCACCCGCGTTCACTATCCGTTCACCTCCCAAACCCGTCTACATTTTTTTCTCTTTATATATATATTTTTTTGTATTCCGAGGCCACGCCCATGGTAGAGTTACTACGCCCACCTTAACACTCCACTACGCCCATGTTCATTAGTCCACAACGCCCACGATAGCTCGCTAGTCCTCATGATAACTCGTTACGCCCACCTTAACAGTCCACTACGCCCATTGTTCACTAAGCCCACGATAACTCGCTAGCCCATGATATCTCACTACACCCACGATAACTCGCTAGCCCATGATATCTCACCCCGCCCACGACCATTGTTTCATGGGCAAATCTTTATTCCCGATCGACTAATACGACCATAGACAAGGGTTCGCCCGCCCGTACGCCCACGAATTAGCTGAGTTAGCACGGGAGTCACGCCCACATGCGCCCACTCACCAGCGCTATCTACAGTCAAGGACGTGTATGTTTTTGCAAACACACGCGCAGTGTGCACTTATACACACGCACGCGTATGGACATGTCCACACACACACACACACACACACACACACACACACATGGTTCAGTGCATGTGCACAAGTATGCGTGTGGACATGCTTGCTTGTGTGTAGATATACCTTTTGAAATGCATACATGTACCTATATGTATATATACATAACACACACACACACACATAAATATATAGCAGTCGTAGCTCCAGCACAACACACACACACACACACACACACACACACACACACACACACACACACACACACACACACACACACACATACACACACATAAATATATAGCAGTGAGTTCAGCACACCACACACACGCGCGCACACACACACACACACACACACACACACACACACACACACACACACACACACACTTCGTACCCACATCCGGGAACTGTGTGCACCTGAAATCACGGCACCCCGTATGTACACCACCCAGACGCACACACGCACACATTGCTTACGTAAAAGCACTCACAACATGACTTGGCTCACATCCAGACCCTGCCAGCGCTCACAGAGGCTCAAAATGTAAGCGCTGGGAGCTCAAAATACGGCGAACACTCCCTTGCCTCCCTCCTCCTCCTCCTCCTTCTTCTTCCTCCTTCTACTTCTTCTCCTCCTCCTCCTCCTCCTGCGCGCTGGTTGCCCGCTTCTTCAACCTACCAGACAACGCTAAACTTAAAACGCCCATAAACCTGCGCATTCCAACGCCCACACGCCCACGCCTCTTGACATATCACCTCCATGCCTATTGGTCAACCACACCGCGCCCTCATGGTAGGGTTGCACCACGCCCACGATAACTATATACGCCCATGACAACAGCACCACGCCCCCGATACCTACATATGCCCAAGATAACAACACCACGCCCATGACACCAACACCACGCCCATGACACCAACACCACGCCCATGACACCAATACCACGCCCATGACACAAACACCACGCCCATGACACCAACACAACGCCCATGACACCAACACAACGCCCATGACAACAACACCACGCCCACGATAACTACACCACGCCCATGACAACAGTACAGTATCTAAGTAATTATTATTATTTACTTATGAGACTGACAGGAAGGATGTAAGTTAAGTTGAGTTAGGGTTAAGTTAGGTTAAGTTAGGTTAAGTTAGGTTAAGTTAGGTTAGACATCCGATACCTTTATAAGTAATATGTGTCTGTTTAAGTATGTGTACTAGTCTACGTACACCCATTGTAAGTAACTCTTGCTCATTATGTATACGGAAATGTACACACGCTGGCATTCATATAGATGTACATAAAAAAAAACACACACACACACACACACACACACACACCTTTCACAACCACATAAACTTACATTTTGATCATAATTTATTCCACCTCACAACCACAATATTTCCACCACAATCCTACACAACCACACCACAACCACAACCTTATCATACACAAACTCCACAACCCGACCACACCCCAACACAACCCCTTACCATACCAAACACAACCTCAAAATCCAACCACACAATCCCACCACACGCTATAAAACCCTATTACCACCACAAAATCCCACACAATCCCTACCACACAACTTCACAACACCATCACAACCCCCACACCACCACTACCACAACCCCCCCACACCCCACCACCACACCGCCTCCTGATCCCCAGAACACCCCCACCCCAGCCCCCCCCTCCCCCACACACATTTAAGACCCTCCCCCCTCCCCTCCTGCCCACCCCGCACCCCCAGCCTTTCTCTCTCTCTCTCTCTCTCTTCTCCTCTCTCTCTCCCGCTCTCTCTTTCACCAGATCCTCCTCCCATCTTCTTTGCTTCCCCGCTCTCTCTCTCTCTTCAATACATTTCCCGCCTTCTATCACCAAGTCTCTCTCTCTTTCTCTCTCTCTCTCCCACTAATTCTTTCCTCCTCTCTCCCTACCTCCCCGTTTCTATTATATCTTCTATTCCTTTCCCCCGTTCGTTCTCTCGCTCTCTTACTTCATCCTCTCTCTCTCTTTCTCATTATCTGCTTTACTTCCTCCTTCCCCCTCTCTCTCTCTCTCTCTTCCATCACCTCCTTCTCCCTCTCTCTCTCCTTGACCCTGTCTCTGTCTCTCCCACCACCACCTACCTGTCTCCCTTTCTCTCTCTCTCTCTCTCTCCTCTCTGTACCTCTCTCTTCTGTGTTTGTTTATCTGTTTCTCCCCTGTCTGTCTGTCTTGTCTATCTCTCAGTCTCTGTCTCCTCCTGTCTCTCTGTCTCTCTCTCTGTCTCTCTCTCTTACACCATCACCACCACCAACCAACACATGCGCGTTTATAATCGTTCACTCAGTTTGCTTTTAGTCAGACGAAACTCAAAGGAATGACACGAAATCCAATGAAATATTCTGCCTTCACCACGTACCCTTTTAACCCCCCCTCCTACCACCACCGGCCACCCCGACCCACCCCACCCACCCACCACACACACCCCTGGTCTACTCCAACCCAACGCCTTCAGCTCTCATGTTGGGTCGACTGATTATTCCCCTCCCAAGACACACACACACACACACACCATCCCGTCCCGCGCTCAGCTATCAACCCATTAGTCGGTCTGTTTAGGTCTTGGGTTTATTTGGGAAGTTGAGAATCGCGTTTTTGGTATACAGATTTTTGAGTGTGTTTGTGTGAGTTTGTTGATGTTAATGTGGTTGTAATTGTGTTTGTTTAAGGTGTATGGATTGAGTTTGTTTTTGTAGGGTTTTTTTTTTTGGGGGGGTGTGGTGGTGTTTGTGTATGATTGTATTTGTTTGGCAGGTTAGATTGTTTGTTTGTGCTGAATTTCAGTGTTTGTGTTTGTTTACGTTGTTTATGGAAGTTACTCAAGCTCCGTGTATGTGTGTATGTGTGTGTGTGTGTGTTCTAAAGACTAGTAAAAGAGCACAAAAAACACAATATCCACACAAACACACACACACACAAATATACAACATACACACGAGAAACATACATACATACATACATACATACACACAAACACATTCGTTCGCACAACTCGATAAACAAACGAAGAAACAAACAAACTGTCTCATCACGCGTGCGTCTACATTCTGGCGGCCGGTCCTCACACGTACACACACACGTACACACACACGTACACGCACACACACACACACACACACACACACTCCCTCCACCAACACTCTCCTAGCCTCAACCCAGACACACAACCAAACCCACACCACGTTATACAACCACACAACCAATACACAGACAGACAGACAGACAGACAACATAACCTTACACTGACAGACAGACAGACAACATAACCTTACACTGACAGACAGACAGACAGACACAGACAACATAATCTTACACAGACAGACA